>NC_064224.1:3562102-3907102 GCF_023101765.2 Spodoptera frugiperda | reverse complement strand
ATATTTATATGATGCCATCCGTTGATTCACTGTCACTTGCCATGTGTTGTCACAGTATCATAATAGGTACATTAAAATCTATGAGCTGCTTGACAAACGATTTTAAAATACACTCTCTTTAACAATAACTTAGTATTTAAGTAAAATTCAATAGATAGGCGACCGAAAGTAAATTCAACATAAAATTTTCCATTATAATTTTCAAAGTCAAATGCAAATTTTAAAAGTTAAAGTTAATAATAAGGTTTATTTTTCAATGTAACCAAAATACCAGAGCTTTGGTCTCCAAAGAAAAATATTTGACTTGTGAAACTTTTGCTTGAAAATTAATTGCTTTTGACGGCAAAAACGAAGAGACAGCCTTTGATAAAAACAGATTTAAGATATCGAGAGGAAAAAAATACATTTTCTTTTTTTGATTATGGATATTTCATTCCTATCGGGATTTCGCCAAAAATACAATGGTTTTTTACTATCCATATCGGAATTTAAAAAAAGTACAATAATCTAAGATTTCGTCCCTTCAGTTCGTTGACGTCTGTTTAATAAAATTTCGCACCTCATTTTTTATTTCTAATGAAATTATCTTTGAACGTCTTTTTATTTCAGTCCCTGAAAGGACAATTAATATGAATTCTTCCTTGATTTGGTGTTAAATTGTTCATTTTTATTCGCGTCCAGCGACTTCGCTTTAAGGATTGCGGACTTTGTGACCAACAAAAGTACAAAAAAAAAACTGAAGGTTGCTTTCATCCATTCTGAGATCCAATTTCTAGGAATCATTTTATCCTAAGGCTTTCCTAGTACGATTACTTAGCTACGGCAAAACAAACACAAGAATCACATTAAGTTACTGTGTCTATCGCTTGGCTAATCCACTGGAGTGCAACCTTTACTATATTTTTACGACAATACCTTTATGGGCACTAAACGTTGAAATAAACTTTATATGGGGTCAAAAGAAGTATATGAAACCCATTGTCTGTTAAAGTAATAGACTCTTTAGTGGATGATATTTACAGTTATAGCTTAAACTTTTTTTTTCAAAGGATTGGGTAAGTGTTGTATGTCACAATGATTTCTAACTACTTTTGTTAGTCCACATTTATTTATTATAAATAAATATCGTCACGCCTTTTATTCCCGAAGGAAGAGGCAGAGGTCCAGTGGCATGGCATAATATCCATATTATGGCACGCCATGCCACTGTACAACGTACTTTTAACATTATATATGTTGTAACTCCCATATTATTATAAAAAAGGAATGAGCCTATTGCCATATACCGGTCACATTTCCAGACTCCGCGCTACTAAATTAACTAAAAAATCACGCTTTACTCACGTACATTAATAGAGAAAAGCTCTACTAGTTTCGAGAGAACAGAGAGACTCTTCATCATAAGCAGCGAGCAGAGCCACAAATTGTTGTTTCGGGGCTGGGTGTCATGTGTATGTGAACTTGTATGTTTGTAAACGCACCCACGACACATGAAAAAATCCTGGTGTGGGGCAACGTTCTTATTAAAGAAACAAAAAATTAATAAACGGCGACGACGATAGTTATATCTGAGGCTACTAAAAAACTTGTTAAAAATGTTCACATATTTTCGTCGCTCTAGGTCAAGTGCAAAAAGTAAAATGCTACGTCACGATTGTTACTTGAAAAACTAAAGCGAAACACGTTCGCGTAACCCTTTTGTTTACAAACACATGTGTTACACGTTTTTGTTAACTTTTACAGTTGACACGACAAATCTCGTAATTAGCTTTTTTGTGTGACAACTGAAGTCGCCTTGAGTTTTTTTGTTATATTCATGTTATTTTAAACGAACTGAAAGAAAGGGAAAGTGAAGTGAGTTGTTGTTGCTTTTCGTGTATTTTAATTCTAGATTATTAAAGGGCTAAATCAAGCACCCATAATCTACGAAAACGTACGAAGCCATTGATGAATGTATTATTGTATAAGCCGGTAAACGAGCAGGCGGATGACCTGATGGTAAGCATTTGTCGCCGCCCATAGACACCCGAAACACCAGAGGACGTTATACGTGCGTTGCCGGCCTTTTGGGGGTTAGAAAAGAGTTGTAGGGAATTCGGGGTTTGGTAAGATTGGAAAGGGAGAAACTGGGCCTCCGGTACCATAACTCACACAACGAAAGCGTTGTTTAACGTCTGTTTTGAGGCCGTGGTATCACTCCAGCCGAGCCGGCCCATTTGTGTCGAAGCATGGCTCTCCTACATTTAAAAGAAAAATTGCCATTGCATCCGCTTACCTCAGTCGATGACAGGCGTGACGATGTATGTACCATACTTTTAAAACAACAAAAATATAATTCATTTGCAATTTTAACGATAGCATTACCTTAACAACGTCACATTAAAATTAAATATTCCTAACTACACATTTAAAAGCTTACAATTTCTTAGAACACTCAGCACTACATTTTTTAGGAGAAACAATTTTAATAACAAAAATGGCTGTGTTTTTTATCGTTTCCTATTCATTATAAAGATACTTTACATAATTAAAAGGAAATAAATTACAAGCACTTTAAGAAAACCTTCAGGACTTGGCTTCGGGCATACTAAACTAATTTATGTTTCCTCGTTACTTACTTATTATAATATTGTTCGTGAACGATATTATTTACTAGCTTTTCGCCCGCGGCCTGCCATGCGATTTTTTTTTAAGTTTGAGATGGCAGATTTAGAAGATTTACAAAAAAATATAATATACACGATTTTTTGTTAGCACAAATAGTCCGTTTACCATAGCTTTCTATGTTTTGTTATTTTTGAGGGGGGAAAATCATCCAATGACTTCTCTCGTCTTGGGCAAGGCGAGAGGGAGTATCGGACTCTTACTGACTAAAAACCACCCCGTTCCTACTCCTGCTTTTCGAACCGGAGCCTCGGTAATCCCGTTAGGTAGTCCGCAGCTCCGAATGAAGCTTTCTATGTTAAAAATTATTGAATGTTCCATACAAACTTCCACTCTTTCCCTCTTTTAGGGAAGTAGGGTGTTAGAAAGAGACAAAAATTAGCCTATGTCAAGCTCCATCCCTTCAACTATCTGCTCTTATCTAAAAAATCACGCCAAGTCATCGGTCTGTGTCGCAGTGAAAGGTGGACAAATAAACACACTTTCACATTTATAATATTAGTAAGCATAGATTATTTATAGTTATTTTGCTCTTTTAATTTTGTTATACCAAAATATGGCCCGGTATTTTGTAGCTATTTGCATGTTAACTAAGTAGAATGAACATTTTCTTTTCATTTTATTTAGGCTAGATTTAGGTTATAATAGTTTTGGCCGTTAGTTTGCTTTTTATGTAATCCAAGTATCTCATTATTTTTAACCGAAGAAAAAACTTCTGAGGCGGTTAAGTCATCACGTATTATCTCTGAAATTTAGAACCGATTTTAATGGGATTTTTAATGGCAGATAGCTAATATACTAAGGAACTAAGGCTATTTCTATTAGTCACAAAGAGCGTAATCCAGACAATAAAAGCCACCGGCATCATCCATATAAAAATGCCAACAATCCTTTCTCAACCCAATCAACTTTTCAATAATCAACCGCTGAAAAAAGCAACACGTTTTAATCAAACAACATAAACACCGAAAAATATTAAAACAAATTCCCCCATAAGCAAACAAACAAACACACATGTATCTACCAAATAAACACACTCATAAAAATGTCCCCTAGTCCCCAAAAAGGTGATAAAGTACAAACGGCAATATTTTACCCGAACGAAAATTGTTTAATTAAATAAAATGTTTGATATTAATTTAATTTAGGGAGCAGCTGTGTGTTGGTTAGCGAAGTGGTGTAATCTAGAATCGGGTCAAACAGGAGTCGGTTTAGATAAGGGCGGTTGCTTATTTCCGCACCGTCTTAATATAACCTTCAGTTCGTGGTGTAGGTTACAAACTGGTCACTTTCTATGACTGTTCTAAAGTGTGGTAGAGCCATGCTTCGGTACGAATAGGCCGGTTCGACGGCCTCACAGAAAACCGACGTGAAACAACGCTTACGTTGAGGTTGTGAGGTTACCATAGACCCAATTATCCCCCTTCCCAAGCTTCTATTAGCAAGCGATTAAGAACCCGTGACAGTACATAGTCTGAAATGCCACTTAACTATTTCCACTTTCTATCACCATGTTATGTTCAAAATCCAGTATAGTCCAGATATCCCTACGACGACGCCCAAGTAAATTCAAATTTAGCATCGTAGGCTCTCCTACTACAATATTATATCAACCAATTAAGGGGAGGAGCAAAACAAACCGAAATAAGTGTTTTTACCACTTACTGGCCCTGTCTCTGACACTTGTCTTTTGTAGTGCTAAATGGGCAAATTATTTATTTTTTTCTTTTATAAGTCAAAAAGTGGTTAGACTATATAGGCTGTCTGTGCATAAGAGAGTTTTTCATAGTTTGCACGCTTAACGGGTAGGTTAGTGGTTGCAGTTTTAATTTTTTAGGTTTATAAGAATGCGGTTTTACCCAGTCTCAGTCAAATGTGTACTCCCATAGTTGTTGATACACACGAGTTACGAAAGGGAAGCAAATGTATTCTAAACGATTGTCAGCATATAGCTTACAAAACCAAATATTAAGAGTTAAACCAATTATGTAACCTTGGGTAGAACTTCAAACACTGCCTAGCTGAAAAACAAATGAACCAAATAACATACAAACATTTATCCTACTTTTATGCAAAAACAAAAGCAATAATCATTTCAAAAAGCCGTCCATCTTTCATCCACTCTAATCTACTTGTCCTACAACCCGCTCCCATTTCACCTCAGAATCCCTTTCTTAACCTACACCATTTGGCCCCAACGTAGAGCAAGTCATGGGTTAAAATTGGGGACGGAAAAGGTCCCCCACTAACGCTTGACCGGCGAAGGATGATTTGCAACCCAAAGTTTTATGATTTCCAAGTTGCCAACGTCAATTTAAGATTACAAAGGTTCTTGGGGTCGATTTTAATACTAGTGGCGAAATCAGTCGGATTTTTATGAAAACCTTTTTTCGCTTAAGATTTTTCTTTTCGTAAGGGCTGTTGCGGCTACCCTCTTAATATAATGTTTTTTACATTTTTTGGAGAGTGCATAAATATTTTGAATGCGTGATTTTCTCTTACATTGTGTTGAATTTGATTTGTTGAATTTTGAAATCTATTTTCAGCTGATGAAAGAACCTTTTTCAGTATTAGAATTTTCTCTAAAGCTAAACAAAATAATCACTTAATGTCTAAACAAAAATAGCCTCTATACAACTTTAATACGGGATGGTCGAAACCATTTCATGAATTAGTTCGAAACGTAATGGCGATGTCTTATAATGGACATAACAAGGCGTCTAACGAGGGTCGCTCGGATACATCACGTCCAACGATCTGATGTTTAATGTTTAAGTGTAGTCTAAATTAAGTACATTTTAGAACGACGTACAACTGCCAGATGTTCCTACTGACATCAAGGACTTGTATATAACCTACTCCTGAATTTGTGTGGATGTACTAAAAGAGTAGGTCCATAATTTGTCCAACGGTAAAATTATGTCTGAAGTATTAATAAAATTATCCGGAGCTGTGGACAACGTAACGGATTACTGGGGCAAAGCAGGAATAAGAACGGGGTGGTTTTTAGTCAGTATGAGTCTGATACTCTCTTTCGCGTTTCACCCAAAGCAAGAGAAATCATTGGATGATTTGCCCTCCTAAAAAGTAATAAGTGTTACGTCAGTTCATCAACAAAAGGTCACCAATCATGTTATAGTCTCTCAAATCTTAATATAAATCACACAACTAATAAAACAGCCAACATAAAATATTTATTCTCAAAAAAATACACTCTTAATAAAAAAAAACAAAAGTACAAACTCTCAAAGTCAAAAATCCATCACACATTTTGATAAAGTTCTCACTCGCAAAATCAGCGTAAATAATTAAAATAATCAGCCGAATGGAAACCATTTTACGAGCTATTACCGTACAGCGGCGCTCAAATACTCGCGCATGTGATGTAATGAACGCGGTCAAGCGAATACCGAACTTTTCGACCAATGTTCCGTAGTATGAAATATTATTGTTGTGAACTTTCTCATTGGTGCATAATTCTCATTTTGGTTTTGAGAATTATTGGGTGTAGACAGATATCACTTAGCTATACCGACAAAAAGAAATGACGGACTCTTCTTTTTTTGAATTTTCAAAAGTAACTGTGTGTGTAATTTGTTAAGTGATTTTTTTATAGAATAAGATACACACAGATGTATTACCTGATCGTAAGCGATCAGCGCCACTCATAAGTTTTCAAAAATGTAAATAAGTTGGTCTTTGGCCAATCAGTGCCTTGAATTATATACTTCTTTACAAGTCAGTTTCGTGGTTAGAAGCAGAAATGAAGATTTAATAAAAAAATTATAGCTCGATAAAAGTACTTGATAAAAATACAATTTATATATGCCTAGGTCAAAATGAACTCGCGACATTTAACACTGAGAAATTAACCTTCAATACTTTCATGTTAGGTGATTACTACAAAATGAGGTACACACTGGTTTTTTCCTATAAGACATTTATAAAGCCCTAATGACTGAAGGCATTAATTGAAGCACATTTACTAGCTCATTTTTTATTCTCAACTACAAAATGGAACACGAATTATGAGAAATAGCGTTGAAGAGTAATTAATTTAATTATTTTTTTCTTCTTCTTTTACAGGTAATTGAGCAGTGACAACCACTACATTATTCTGTAAGTTTTTTGTGTTGAAAAGTATTTTAAAGAATGAATTAATTTATTTTCAATGTCATAACAACATTACGGTTCTTAATTTCACATGTCGCCAGTTATATTGTTACCTACTATTACTATCGATAGACTGGGACAGTACGGGCCTTCTCTTTTCAATAAGACACCCGCGAGTGAACATACGGTGATGATATATATACGTGGTGTAAACTGAATCCTTTCGAAAAACGCTACAACTTTTTATAATTTTAATTTATTATTCATGCAACATCAGCCTTAATCAGTTGATTATTTATGATTACTAGTGGTCGCCTAGTGGTCGAAATTCGACCATTACGATTTAATTTACAATACCACTTAACATACGTTCAAAGATAATTTTTATTTAACTCACTCATTTATTTGACGTTTTGTCAAATACTATCAGATACTTTGCATGGTCGTGTGTATAATGTTTTATTTATTGATTTGATGCACTTTATAAGCATTATTTTTGAAAAATATTGGCCTTCTGCACTTCTCCTACACATAAACTATAAGTGTACCATAAGTGTGTACATAAACTATAAGTGTACTATAAGTGTACCATTTTTACATAAAATTAAACATTGATTTCATATGATATATTTTTAATAAATCTCATTTTTACCTTTTACAGCGTTGAGCGATTCGTTTACACCCTGTAACTACACAGCTTATCTAACTTATGTAGTTCGCTGTAATAGAGGATAATAAGGATTTTCAAGCTCTTAGCACTTTGTCTGACTACCTTAATACTATTATCGATTCCAATTTTGCAAGGACCCTAAATAAATCCGGGAGTTTATCAGCGAATTACCCAAGGTGGAAAATTGGAAATTCGCAAAAGATCGTTTCAAGATTACGAAGATTGTCAATGTTAGGAGAAACAGGATCTCTGTTGATTCTCTCAACATCCAACTGATTTGAATTATCGGTCCGTCCCCGAGTAGAAAGATAAACAGTGGAGTATGAATTTGATAATGTAACATTATTATGTATGTCTTTACCAATCATAGGACCAAAGGGTCCCGGTCATTTGAGAAGTGTACTATTAGCAAATTTTATATAATCTCTACAAAAATGTAGTTAATTAAATTCCTATCTACAATTTGAATTTGAAAGTGTGGGAGAGCTATGCTTCGGCACGAATGGGCCGGCTCGACCGGAGTGATATCACGGCCTCACAGAAAACCGACGTGAAACAACGCTTGCGTTGATTCGTTGTGTGAGTGAGGTTACAAGTGCCTCTGGTGTTTCATGTGTCCATGGGCGGCCGCGATTGCTTACCATTAGGCGATACGACGTCTACTCGTTTACTCGTGTTTCATAAAAAAAAAACAATTTGAATACGTAAGAATATGACAAAGTTTAGTAATTCAAAGTGATTAGTGTATTATTGTAGTATTATCACGCCTACCACTTCGGGAATAAAAAGGCGTCACTTTACTACTACTTAAAAACTTTAGCTTTTCAAATTCATACTTCAACGTAAATAAATTTCATATCTATCTTATTTTACGAGGTGAGATTAGGAGCGGGTCAATCTAAAACGGTTACCATCGTGATATTACAAGGCAGGACATCTTATTGGCTTATCTCGAACGTGAGTCAATTGCGAAGGTTGGGTTTAATAATAAAAAAAAAACATTAAACTGACAGCTCGTCGACTGCATAATTATGTAGCTCTGACGTCAGTGACTAGGAGTAGCTATAAATAAGTTATTTATTTTTGTATTGAATTGAAAGACTATGGTGTATACTTTTATCATGTTTAGATTTTTCAATAAAAGGTTTTAAAGCTGATAGCATAAGGTCTTGTATTAAAAAACTAGTTGAACTTATGATATGACTTTTTAATTGATAAATTTGGGAACTAAGTAGCACTAATTCTCGTCATAACTACTTAAAAAGAAAGAAAGGATGTTTTTATAAGGAAACCGCCATTATGTCAGGTAAAAAATAGTATGTTGATGACCACATCAAAATAATTAACTTCTGTCAAACATACCAACATAAGACGGTTAAAAAATAACAGTCGAATTTTTATTGTTCCAAGAAATCTGTAACACGCATTTTATCATTGTTTGCCACCAAATAAAATTACCTGATAACATTTATGACGTAAACACAGTACTACGCAATCGTAGCACGGTGCTACGCCGTAGAATTTTTGCGTAGCAAAAATTGTATGAATTGGGTGTCGGAAACAGTAAATAATAAACAAATTAAGACTTTTTTTATAAAAACGTGGCATTGTAATCAAATAATAGTAGTCACACACATCCATAGCACGCATGCACAGCACGCATGCACAGCACGCATGCACAGCATGCATCATTCCCCATAAAAATATAGTTAAGCTGATTCCGTTTCTACCAGTGCTAAGCTATATGTACCAATGAATATGATTGGTAGAAACCAAACGCATCCACAGCAACATAGCATAGCACATCTCTGGAAATCACCCGTATTCCCAATCCAATATTGAATACAACCTACTTCCAATAACCATTCATACACACTACACCATACATCGACTATTGCATTCAATCAAATCGGATTTCTATAAAGGAATTAATTAAAACAGTTCACTCGCTAGCCTGATTAACCCATTCAGTAATCGAACTGCAATTACCGTTCCACCTGTTAATGCTGGGATTTTGTCACTATGGGTCCATAATTAATGTTTGTGATTTATGTTGTAATAGTACGGTTATAGGTGTTATTGTGGTCGGATACTGACTACTGAGTTATGCGACGTGGTTTTCATTTGTCATATTAAAGGCCTTGTTTTTTGATTACATGTATCTTGTCTGTACGATTGACGCAGTAGTACTACTAGCTGGTGTATGCGATTCTTTGCATGTTACATGTGGTTGTTTAACGTCTTATAAAGATGTGAGTGAAACAACTCAAGTTCGTTAGTGTTAGCTAAGCTAAAAAACATTTCTTTTGAAGTGTATTATTGTTGTATCTGTAGTGTTTAATAAAGTGCTTATTTCTTTCAAATAAGTCTCTTTTATATAAAAATCAATTGCCCTACATACCCCAGAAACCTTCTCTCCTCAAACACAACCAAAGAATTAACATAAGTGTAAATAACTACCACCATTCAACCCATAATCATGGTAAACGCAGCTGGGACCATCGATCTAACACCATTAAACCTGGATCCCCCATAAAGAACCCCCTAATATCTCCCATAAAACCCCATGTAATTCCTAAGGGCTGTGATCTGTTCCAACGACAATCTGAACTTACTTTACAAGGCTTTAACTTGACAATTTAGTGTCGAACGACTTCCAAGTAATTTATGGGGCTCGGATATTGTAAGGAAGGAACGGTATTGAGGAAATAGTTTTATATTGAACAGTGTCAGCGAAAAGGAACAGGCTAAGTGTGAATTGTATGGAAATGAGGGTTTTCGTAACGCTTTTTTTTTAGGGAGGCTAATCATCCAATTACTTCTCCCACCTTGGGTGAGGTAAGAGGAAGTGTCAGACTCTTACTGACTAAAAATCACCCCGTTCCTACTTTTCGGAGCCGGAGCCCCGGTGAACCGCTAGGTCACTCCTGGTTGGACATTAGCCCTATTTGTAGGGGTCTGATGGTACTTTTTAGGCGAGCGCTGATCGCGACGTGCCGGCTCCAATTAATGAATCAATCAGAGCGCTGGACGCAGTTTCGTTTCGATCTTGTTAAACATAGAGCCCTCTCAGTACCCTTAGAAAGAGTTTGCTTTACGTTGAACGAAACGATCTGATTGGCAGGTGCGAATGAACCAACCAATCAAAACGCCGAACGCGCTCTCGTTTCGATCTCGTTTAATGTAAAGCAAGTTCGTACTAAACCCTGTGGTCGAAAGGCGAGCTACCGTTACCCGCTGTGTTCGTGACGCTAAGACGCTGTTTTCTCTGCCTATTTTCCTAATGCCAATTAGTAGGGAAACTTTTGACAGTTACAGTGATTGGGCTTAGAGAAGTTTAGGCTTCAGTTGTGCTGACTGATTGCAAAATAAAAACGAACTAAATCGAGACGAGAATTTATAGAAAGATTGTTCTTTAATTTACAAGGTTTGTTCAAATGTTATTATGCTACCGTCGTTTTTTGTATTATATTGTTTGGAATACTGAGCTCTCTCAACATAGTGCTTTAACTGTGATTGATTTCTAAATCGTAGTAACCTGTGTGGCCGCCGGCAGCGTGTTGCCGTTGACTGTTCATACTCTTCCTGGTCTGATACGGCTGCTGGCGTACCGCAGGGGGCGTTCTTTCTCCTTTACTCTTCGCAATTTTTATAAATTCTATCTCTAATGAACTTCTCTTATGTACCACCTGTATGCCGACGACCTGCAAATTTACTCACAAGTATCCTGATGAATTTTCCGAAATAAATGGTCAACACTAACTTGGCTCGTATAAATGGTGTACAGCCTGGCCTACAGGTCAATCCCACGAAGACCCAGATCATTGTTATCGGTAGCCCTCGTTTACGATGCAAGATCGCGTGGACACAGATGCAATACACCATAGTAATTTCAACGGTACTAAAATATAAAACAAATAATGTAACAGGACCATTAATACATACGAGGAATTAATAACGATTTACAATACAAATCAGCATGTTACCATAACTAAATATTGTATTGGTATAGCCAGTAAAAATACCACATTCGTGTCAGATAATGATCTTGAGTACATACAGCTCATTTATCAAAATTCCGGGAAGTATTCCAAAAAGGTCAGTTTACGAACGCGACGAGGTTTTATTCAGGAGTACGTGTGATGGTTCATGTTCAAGAATTTAGGTCTGATTGATGGGAAATGAGATATTAGAAGGAAACCATTTATCATTGTTAAAAACCTATTTAATGTTGTCGGGGAAAATAGTTTGTGTGTTTATGTTTTAATGGTGTTTACATATAGTAAGGTAGACTGCCTCTATGGTCGAGTTGTCTCAAATACAACTACCGACCTAGAGGTCTCGGGTTAAATTCCCGAGTCGGCAAAGTATTACAGAAGTAACACTGAGTCTGAAACTGGCTAGTATATGGCAATACGTTCACCCCTATTACATGAGACTTATAACACAAATGGTGTAAAGTGGATGTACATTGTACAGTGGCATTACGTGCCGTAATATGCATCAAACGTGCAGTCATTCTAGAGGATTAACGAGGCTCCGGGTTGAAAAGCAGGAATAGAAACGGGGTGGTTTTTCATCAGTAAAAATCTGACAATCACTCTCGCCTCACTCAAGACAGGAGAAGTAATTAGATGATTGTCGTCCCTCAAAAAAAAACTTCATTGATATACAAATCATTGACAACATAATGATATTTCAGCTCCAACACACAAATAAATCTAACGTCAAGATTCACAACCTGACTAACTGATTCTTATTTAGTAAATCCATTCTCTGTTGCTTTCGCTTGCCTGTATAATAAATCAAATGGAAGGCAACGACGTATGAGCCTTCCTCGTCATTACGTTCAGCCGGAACATTAACTATCCAATAAATTGCGACTGATATATGACATTATATCAAGGCTTTTGTTTTTACTTGGAGGTTAGCTGAGGTGTATTGAAAAAATGTTGACTGCTTAGTGTAGTAGGAGGTTTAACATTGTATAGTCAGGCCTTTTATCCCCGAAGGGGTAGACAAAGGTGCATTTTTCGGGACGTAATGCCGCTATGCAATAAACACCCATTTTTCACCATTTATTATATTTATTAATTGTGTTATAAGTATCATGTAATAGGAAGCGAGCCTATTGCCATATATTATACTGGGCACAATCACAGATTACGTGCTACTACTGAGAAATTTTTGAAAAACCGAAAAAAGCCCATAAATACTTTGGCCGACTCGAAAATCGAACCCTGCTTTGTCCGGCAGTCGCACTTGCGACCTGGTGGTCGGCAAAGTATTGCAGAAGTATACGAAGTCTGAACCACCCCTAGTATATGGCATAGGTGCACCATGGTTATATATTACGCATGGTGATTAGTGATATAAACCTGCCTGCTTCAATCACTCTCATCCTAGTACAAAAAACCTCAGGTCAAAAGCAGCAGTTGCGTTGATTTTTATCAAGAAAAGTCTGACAGCCTCACTCAAGACAAAAATAGTGATTTGTCCCTCATACTATTGTATGAATCATTGACAAGACAATGCATTTCATCCAACACACAAATTAATCTAACGCCAAGATTCACAACCTGACTAACTGATTCTTATTTAGTAAATCCATTCTCTGTTGCTTTCGCTTGCCTGTATAATAAATCAAATGGAAGGCTCTTATGAGCCTTCCTCGTCATTACGTTCACCGGAACATTAACTATCCAAAAATTGCCTGATATATGACATTAATCAAGGCTATTCATTTTTATAGACAGCTATCGACCGAAAACGACATTTAACACTGGTAAATTAACCTTAAGTACAGGGTGATAAGGACGTAATTACACATTGATTTCGTGTGTAAAAATATTGCCATATATTGGGCACCAACCGAGAAATTTCGTTGAACCGAAAAAAGCCTAGGAGAACCCGAGACTTTTATCCGGCGAATGCAGTTAGAACATCCAAATACTGGTTATAGCAAAGTAAGTTAGTGCTAATTATTTATAGGTATAATTATAGGCATTTGAAGCTAACCCCAAGCTCTTAAAGTTCAAAATCCAAATTCACCGTTAAATACCAAAAGGCCTAATGACGTCAATAAACTATTCATTTTTATAGACAGCTATCGACCGATCACGACATTTAACACTGGTAAATTAACCTTAAGTACAGGGTGATAAGGACGTAATTACACATTGATTTCGTGTGTAAAAATAAAACAAAGGTTTTTTTCGTCGAAGATAAAATCAGGAGAGAATATTTATAATGTAGTTAGAACATAAATTGTAATAAATGCTTTGACTTTGACTAAATTAAAACCGCCATCATCATTATCATCATCAGCCGAGAGACGTCCACTGCTGAACAAAGGCCTCCCCTACTTAGTCCTCTACGTAGAAGAACAAGTCGCCACCTGCATCCACTGGCTCGCCGCGATTCTGACTAACTAACTAACCGCCATACTCAGAGTCAATTAATAGTAAGTTAACCTAGTCCTAATCGATTGTTTTTGATACAAAATCGTTACAAAGGAATACTTAGTTTAAATGTCTCAGAGTGCGACAGTAAGAAGTTAACAAAAGCTTTTCCTATTTATTTGTTAATTAGCTTACTTTTTTCATTTAATATACTTTATTTATGGGTCCCTGGTGTAGCCTCACCTCACCTCGAGTTGAGTAACCTAATCTAAGAGTTGCATAAGTAAGGCATGTAACACAATACTTTAAAACTCTATACCACTTTCAATACTAAAACTTCTATACCAAAACTCCTTGCTATCAAATTGCACTGATTCTACTCAACTAGGGAAGTGCAGTAACCATCTAATTATAATCGAAGCACATTGCAAGTGATGAAGGATTCATTATCGTATTGACAGCTAATCAACGGGTTCGCACGCCACTCTAGTCGATCAGCCGATTTCACTCGGATCGCCCGATTGCACTCAGTAACTCGGATTAAGTTAAGTGATTGATTAACGATTAAAGCAGACGTGGTACTGTCATTGGCATGTGATTTAGTCTAGCGATTTGATGGTCTGGTGGTTTCAGATGCGTTTGGAGAGTCTAAGGTTTTTGATTTTGTTTTTGGTACTGTGCTTTTGTAAAAATATTTTAAGTGTGGGAGAGTCAACGACCCACAGAAAACTGACGTGAAACAACGCTTGCGTTGTGTTTCATTGTGTGAGTGAGGTTATCAGAAGCCGAATTATCTCCTTTCTCAATCCCCGATTTCTCCACAACCCTTAAATTCTCAACCCTTAAATGGTGGGCAACGCACTTGTTACGTCTCGCAGTATTTTTAATTTAAAAAGTCATAATAATTTATATCACTTAACAGTCACAGCCGCACTCAAAGTAATTTAATAATTACTTAACCCAGTCCTTACCAATTATTATTTTAGGAACTAAATCATTACTAAAAAAATATTTTAAGTAACCATGAAATGTCTAATACCGCAGTCAATTACTTAAACCACAATTAAAAGCTCGGTGTAATCGACCACTCACACTAGAACATTCGTGTTTGCAATTAACTGATGTGAATTCATATCACTCGTCATTACGAACAACACGCGATCCTATTGACTTGCACTTTAGGTTCGATTCTAGGTCATAGCTATTTATAAATAGACAGAAACTGGATTTGTGGCTAAATTATAGCCTATTGAGCAGTGGTTTAAAGGTTATGCTATGATTTCCTCTATGAAAAGCGACCATGAATATTGTTTTGCGACAATTTCAAACAACGTTCAGTCAATTTGCAATTCGTCAAATGAATGTGTTTTCTATTGTGTCTCATATATCGATAGATAAGAGATTTAACAGCAATGTTGTAATTATTAACAAAGTACTATTAATTAATATTTGTCCGAAACATGTAGCCTTTTTTGTTTTTTGGGCGAGGCGAGAGGAGTATCAAACTTTTGAACCGGAGACCCGGTAAACTCGCTCCGGATCAGGCTTCAGCTCTACTGGCCCCACCTGTGGTGGTCTGATGGCTCTCTGAGGATCGCACGAAATTGAAAAATACTAAGCTAAAGCCGTATCAAAATCAGTTCAGCCAAACACGAGAGATAATCGCGCACATACATACAGGTCAAACTGAGAACCTTTTTTTCTTCTTTCAATTTAGCCAACAACTTGGTTACCTAGAACCTGGAGATATTTAACTAAATATATTTTTATCTAAAGCTAAAATTCTAAATCAATTTACAAACCGTTTATAAATTATTCATCCTACAATAATAATTTTATTCATAAAATATCTACATCATCATTTAACTTTCCAAGAAACCACACAAAAATTGTAAAAAACTCGAATCATTAATTATTTTCCGAACAATTGCCGAAAATGATTCTTAGTAAAACAATATCTCATAATCTAAATAATGTCGATGAAAAGAATTGCTGTATTAAATTATGTACCTACCACCAGCACCAGCATGTTAAGCTACACCAATCTGACAATGTTTTTTCGACTTTATTTTTTAAACAATTAGGTTTAAAATCGAATAAAGTAATTTGACAGAAAGTAGTAGGTTGATCTGCTTGCGTCTGAACTTATAATTCAGCGTCATTTTAATAGAACACTCAAAATATAATTCTCCTCGAATTAAATATTTTTAAGGACTCTTTGTATTAAATAATAATTGTTGTAGGTCACGTTAGGACTGTGACACACTTGGAAAAAAGATGTAAAAGTAATTTAGATTTTAGATCAAAATTGATTTTAATTTTGCTACTCTGATTTTGTCTTTAATCGTTTATAACCACCCCGTTCCTACTCCTGCTTTTCGAACCAGAGCCCCGGTAAACCCGCTAGGTAGTCCACAGCTCTGGATCAGGTATCAGCCCTAGGTGCTTGGTTGACTTGCGAGTAAAAAAATTGTATGAACTTAATTTTCATCATTTTTGCAAGGGAATGATTACTAATATGTATTACGAATATTTTTTTATTTTATTTATTAGCTGTAGCTTGAACATGATTTAAATAACGGCGTACCCGACTAATTTCGAGTCACACAAGGTCTCATAATCACGTGCGTGATGCTAACTACCGCACCGCACACGCAGCTCTTGATCTGAAGCCATTTAGCACTTGTGTAGTACATTTTTTTTTTACATTTTATCTAATAGTCCCAGGACTATAAGGAAATTGGTTGTGTGGCGTTTATCTCTAAGAAAATATAGAAAACTAAATTATATGGTATTGACACTAATGTCAGATGTCATTGTCATCCCCATATTATACTGAGCTTTCCACTTTCTCTGAAGACAAACGCTTAAATGACATTTGACTGCAGGCAAAGGTCTGAACAAGGGTTCCATATACATGTAATATCTACTATAACACTTATGACAATTTATTAATGAAAAGAGGTTGAAAAACTGATAAGTATCCCATTACTCACCGATAGGGGGAATAATAAGGGTGATATACTTATAGAAGCTCTCGATATTCATACATCGTACTATGCAGGTTGAATATTATTCGGTAGGGTTGTCAGCGTGTTTTCCAAATGGAAGCCATATGAATAAAT
Organism: Spodoptera frugiperda; assembly: GCF_023101765.2. Lineage (NCBI taxonomy): Eukaryota > Metazoa > Arthropoda > Insecta > Lepidoptera > Noctuidae > Spodoptera > Spodoptera frugiperda. Next base: position 3,890,129 of record NC_064224.1, on the reverse strand, counting down.
AAGGTGGACGCAAGATGAGGAAAAATGAACTCATAAATACGTATTTTGTCGTGAAATGGTAAATTATGTGTACTACGCTAGTGGTATTTGAGAAAAAAATATTTTACTTATGCTCAAAGAAAATTTTGAATTGTCGTATCGTGTCGCCTTTTATCCCCGAAGGGGTAGGCAGAGGTATACATTACGGCACGTAATGCCACTGTACAATATACACCCACTTTTCACCATTTGGGTTATAAGACCCATGTAATAGAGGGTGAGCCTATTGCCATATACCGGGCACAATAATTCTAGTCTCTGTACTATTTTTGAGAAATTTTCGAAAAGCCGAAAAAAGCCCAGCAATGCTTTGCCCGACCCAGGAATCGAACCCGAGACCCCTTGTCCGGCAGTCGCACTTGCGACCACTTGGCCAACAAGGCAAAATTTTGAATAATATCCCAAAATGACATTATTATATTATTGTGACATTCAAAGAATTATTTCTATCTTTAAAGTAAAAGCTTATTCATAAATACAATAAAAAAGAAATTAAGATACAACATTATAATAATATTATTTTCTTTTCATACGAAGTCAAAAGCTGTAATAGACCCACTATAGAATAAACGACCGCCCACAACCATTTGATAAATAACCTCTCAATGAACGAACATTAGTCAAAACACACACCTAAGTTTTCATTCACTCACTCACTCATTCACTCATTCATTCATTCACTCGTCCACACTTAAAGGTAAGATTAATGCATTCAGCTCTAAACATCGATTTTCAATTTACTTTTCACCCGGCATTAATTTCGACCTTTCCGCGTATAAGGTAGGAGCTTCTATACCACGTGTGCTTTGAATAAATGATCTCGGTTATTTGTGGATGTTTGGGTAGGACCCTCGCTATTTATATTAGCCTTTTTAAACATCAACCTGTATATTAAGGGTGTGCTAACTAATGTTCGGTTAGTAGTTTGTTTGTTAATGTTTTAGCGAGTTAATGACGGGACTGAGGCGATAGATAAGTCTTAAGCCTTTTTTTGTTGAAGGGTGGGAAATAATCCAATGACTTCTCTCACTTTAGATGAGGTAAGAGAGAGTACCAGCATCTTTTTTTGAAGGGGAAATCATCCAGTGATTTCTCCCACTTTGAGCGAGGCGTGAGGGAGTGTCAGACTCTTACTGACTAAAAACAAACACGTTTCTACTCCTGCTTTTCGAGCTGGAGCCTCGGTAACCCGCTAGGCGGTCCACAGCTCCGGGTCGGCATCAGCCCTGCTGAGTCCCAACTGTAGTGGGCTGATGGTTCATTAAGACGCACGCCGTACGCACGGATTTAGTTCTGGTCGTGTGGTGAGCTACCCTTGCTTGCCGCCCGCAGACACACTTACAGTGGTCGTAGATAGTCGCGCGATACCCAACGCCCGGAGTGTCTCTAGCGCAATGACTATGGAAACCAGAAAACCCATCAGTTTCAAAGGCCTTTTTAAGGTAGAAGACGAAACCGCAATACTTCTATTTACTGATTTTCCCAAAAAAACGTGCTCTGAATAATAAATGACACTGAAGATTTTAACTTACAACTAAAAAGTTAAAGTTGTTTTTTCATTGTTTTATTTTCTCGTCGAAAGAATGACGTAGTTAGTCCCTGTTGTAGAATTTGATACCAACTTTTTAGAAATGGCTGCCTATCTGGAAATTCTTTATTTTTATTCATAATCTTGTAATCCCTCATGGGTCTAGTTAGGTAAAAAAATATATTACAAAGAAAAACAAAGCCTATTATTTAGATAGCTTTTTAAAAAAATGCCTCAGTCTAATTTCTTTTTCTTGGATTGCTTTTGTGTCATCAAGACAGTAGACAATTCTTTGCATAATTACCTACCATTTTTATGATTATTTTACTTTAACCAAAAAAATCAAAAGCAACTTGTACAATCCATAGTTATACAGAATAATACCAAATAGACGTCATAAATTATTATCTGTTATAAAATAGGGTACATCGCGTGTCATCACATTTAAGTACATTTTAAACGTAGAAATGACGTATTTGCTCCCACTCGTACACTTTGATTCGTTTTATCTTAGTCCGGTTATCTTATAAGACAAAATTAAAAATACGTGTCTAATTATTTTTCATTACCTAACTGACAGACAAAATAGATATATATCCTATTGACTTGAGAGATAACACAAAATGGCGATGCATTATACCTACATACATTTAATTATAAAAAAAATTAAAAACACCTCCAACGCACACAAAGCTATAACTATACAATGCTATACACGTACACCTCGCTATGAAGTGCTACAAGTGGCCCGCTTTGTGACACAAGTACGGCGCGATACTCAACCTGCTATTGTCTCCCAGTGGACCACAGCCTTAATTATACAGAGGTCGAATTTAAATTGTTCCTTGGCATTCGTTCTTAATTTGAATTCAATTTATAATGGTTCGGTATTTTTTGTTTAGGGAATACTGTTTTGAATATGGAATTTGTGGCTGGCCGCTATTTTTATTTTTTTATTCTAATCTATAAAAGTGTGTGTAAAGACATAATATAATTAAGTGTTTGCTGTTCTGATTATTAAAAATAGATTGTTTCTTTTTAATAGACACGTATGTATATAAGTGACAATATTGTCAGCTAAATAATTTGGCGTGAAGGTACAAAAAATTAAAATGGATTTTATATATATAGAGATAGAGACAGTAATGATTAACCATAGGTTGGTTACGGAGCAAAATATTCACATGAATTATTAATATCTTAACATGACTATCGATAGTAGTGTAGGGCGCCCTCCAGCTAGGCGGAGTGACTATATCCGCAAGGTGGCTGGTAGTGGTTAGATGTTGTAGATTGAGCTCAGTGGCGTGCCACTGGAAAGGCCTATGTTCAGCAGTGGACAAGAACAGGCTGATGATGATGATGATGATGCTAACTACCAATTACTGCTACTTTTTCTTTTGTATTTGGTAACTTTTTACTGGTTTACTTAGCCAAGTAAACCTGCATTAGCTTGACACTAAATGAAATCTTTTCCACATTCCGAAACGCAAAACAAACACCACTTATAATGTCAATCATACAATGTTTCCAAACTCACTCCCTAAATACTAAAATACCATAATTCCTTTAGCATTCAAGCCACATATTACTGTGTATGAAAAATGCAACAATAAAGGCCCCATTACTTAGTAAATCGTTGCAAGTTGCTCGCTGATTCGAAGCTGCCTATTAGGCAGAATGCCACAAGTCGACTATTGCTGGCTTGTTAAATCTCGAGCCTGATTCCCAAGTACTGTTGTTGTTGTTGAAGTTAAGAATTTGTTTGAGGAAGTTTAAATGGTTGTAGGTTTACATACTTGTACGTAAAGCGCCTTTTTATTGTTGAAGGAGTTAGCTGTGGTACATACGAGTATTTACAATGTGATATTTATTTAACAGACCATTATGTTTTATGTTATAGAAGGTGCATAAGAGATGATGTCTCTTCGTCACCTCCTATAATCTCATTCCTCATATTAACAGCCACAAATCAACAGCCTATCCACCACACCGTTTGTTAGTGGTGTCGAAATAATCTTAGAAAGTACGTATAACTCGGATAAGTCACAAGTTGCTGTTGGCAGGTTTCGAAACCGCACCTTCATGTATGAGAAGCGGGCATCTTAAACCTGCAGGCTCTTTGTTATATTACTGGAAACAATTTTCAAAAAATAAATATCAATAATATTTTGCTCAATCTAGAAAAAAACTCCAAACAGCTTGCTTCTCAAGAAAAATCATAAAACATGTTTACATTGCTTAAACTATCTTCTAATTTTTACTATTATACCACAAACGACATATTAATAGAATACGCCCACAAAAGCGATATCACAAAAATTCTTCTCTCTAAAACAATATCGGGAAATAGTTTTCAATTCGGACATACATACATGGACTGGACACTATACTATGTCCGGAAACGGTTTTAAATAAAATCTTACGACTTCCTAACACAGATGCACAATGATCGCAAACGATAACCATAAACGCAGAAGGTACAGTTAGAACAAATCTTTGTTGCTTCTGACTCCGACCTTTTCAAAATGGCTGACTTTGGAATCACTAGTCGTGCGTAACGGTGGAATGATCATTCTTATTCTACGCGCGGGTGTCGTGTGAGCCGACTGATGACTGAAATTAGTACTGATTTTTTACATTATTCCTTTGTAGTTTCTGTTAAAACTTGGATCAATCCAAATATTGCACAGTTGGCGCGTTGGTTGACTGTTGATTCCCACACGGAGCTCGTTGTGTGATCCACAAATTGTTATTTCGAGTCTGAGTGTCATGTGTATGTGCGTTCGTATGTTTGTAAACGCAAATACTAAATAAAAATTACGGTTTACTCGCGTAAATTAATGGAAAAAAGCTCTACTAGTTTCGAGTCACAGAGGGATTCTTTATCATGAGCAACGTGCGCAGACGCGGCGACGTCGCGCAGCCTACTGGCAGTAGTAGTATTTACCTAGTAGAGCTTTTCCTCCATTAATGTAGGTGAGTAAACTGTGATTTTTAGTAAATTTAGTATGTCTCACGATAGATATTTCATAAATAATGAAAATGTTGTTTCGTATTAAAACATGATCCTTCTGCATTTTCCTGCAACGCATCGCATGCGACCGTCACAAGCAATATCAACAAATCTTTGCAATAAAATTAAATTAGGGTCAGCAACGGTGTATAAAACTGTCTTATAACATTATTCGCTATTTTATTTTACTGTGCGACAGACTTAGACTTTATCGAAAGTTCAGTGTGCATCGACAGGGAAACTGCGACTTATGTATGTTTTTATACAAGAACAATTTTAATTTTATTACCAGTTTACAATATTCATGCAAATGATAATATATGTTACTTTTTGTTCAAGGTATAGCGGGTTCGATTTCCGTCCGGAGCAACTCTTTGTGTGATACACAAATTGTTGTTTCGGGTCTGGGTCTAATGTGCATGTGAACATGTATGTTTGTAAATGTACCCACGACACGGTAGATAGAGTGGGGCAAGATTTTTCTTAAAAAATTAATTAACTAATACTTAGCTATTAATCCCGCCTGTATAATTGAAGGAAAACTCTAACCGTATTAGACGCATTATTATCTTGAAAAAAAAGTAAATAACCGATATTTATACTAAAAGAATAATTACAGTACCTACAAACTTCACTGTCATCGAACGCCCATAACAAACTATTCCACTGCAACATAGTCTTTATTGCAATAACGTTAGTAACTATTTTTGCATTCCACGTTTCAATAGAATTTCAATTCCGATAGTTTGAACTCAGAAACGCTTTTATTACATGAGCAGTAAGGACGTGATCTGTATATCAATTATTTCCTTTATTATTCTTATTCAGTGGTGTTCAACCTTTAAGTCCTTTATGCTACTTTTTAAAAGAACTTTTTAATCGATGATGATGTTTTAGTTTGTATACAAACCAGCACATTTTGTAGATCAATTAACTGATTAAACAAAAATAAGTAAATCTTAATTTTTTCCTAGTGCTGTTTTTCACCGACTTTTTATTCATCGACGGCACGGTTGCGCGTTGGCGACCGGCTGTCGCGTAACGTCTAGAGGATTCGATTCCTGTACGAAGCAACACGTTGTGTGATCCACAAATTGTTGTTTCGGGTCTGGGTGTCATGTGTATCTGAACTTGTATATTTTCTTTTTCAGTTAAGCTCTTTTTGGCGTTAATAAGTCTGCGTTTGACCACCAATCCATTTTCTGCCAGAACGGCAAAGCGCAGATGTGGCCGAAGACGGGGCACACAGACTTAGAAAGTACCTATTCACTCTGACCTTGAACCGGGTGTTCAAGGTCAGAGTGAATAGGTACTTTGAGTGAATAGGTTGTATTTCTCTGGAAAAATAGAAATTAAACTTTTTGAATATGATACTTAACACTATTCATTTTTGGACAAGACACCAAATCAGCAAATACCTCTATACCTATTAATGTTGCAAACCTCTGTCTCACAGAACAGTTGCTACCGTTCCCGCAGAAGTTGTAATAACCGTGTAGAGTATTGCAAACAGCAGGCAGTTTCTATTGAGTACCGACGCAAATATGTAATTAAAGTTCGACTTTATACCTTTGCTATAAAGTTCTGTTTGATTGACGATAAACATCGGTGTAATTGACTTAATAGGTTTAGGAACAAAGTTCATAGTTGCTTTTCAGTCATATAGGAATTTCTCCTGTGTCTAGGGTACATTTACATACAAACATACATCATACTGACACCTGGAGTAATTTGTGAATCATAAAAGGGAGAAAATTGTGTAGGAATTGAACCGTCTGAGAACTTTTTTGAGGGGGGAAAATCATCCAATGGCTTCTCTAGCCTTGGGTGAGGCAAGAGGGAGTGTCAGACTCTTACTGACTAAAAACCACCATGTTACTGCATCTACTTCAATTAAAGTCTTTCCGTAGTGCTTGGCGATTGGGCTTCTCCCAGTTGTGCAGTCTCTTCTGTACCTTAAGTCATTCTGTCAAGAAGTGGAAACTATCGTTTTCCTTTTATTCTCCTCTAACAATATCTTCTGATTTATTTCGTCATTCATGTCCCTGGGACGCGACAGACTTCAGTGTTCCCGTGTTTTCATGGTTGTATCTACTGGAGATCCTGGCTTACAGGAGTTGCAGCGGTTTTGGGACGTTGTGGCTAGCTTGTCCCTCCCACTACAATTTCGAACCTGATTCAGTTGTATCGGCTTTGATTCTACAAAAATTTCGTCGATCCATATTCTCAAAATATGTAGAACTTAGGTTACTTTCTTACGTTTACGTTATTTCGTTCTTACTCTTAGTCACGTAACGAAACGTGACTAAACTGAACACAACACCGACTTCTCACAATAATTCATCTTCTATTTTTAGCACCGTCTAAAGTATTGTATTCTTTATTTTTAGTAACAGCTAAAATATTCAAGACGAAATAATGTATCTTTTATTTTTAGTACCTAAGTAGGTATTGTTGGTAAAAGTTTTAACTTCTCGCTTAGGAGAGCTCCAGACGATCATTTCATTAATATTGCACAACATAATGATTGCTCAACGTAATTTTGCACAATATTATGAATTGTTGGCTCCTGTTGACCGCAGCGTGTTGATATATAGCCTATAACCCCAAAAAACTAACTATCCAACATAAAAAGAATAATTTAAATCTGTATCGCGGTTTAGGCGTAAAGATTCAAAGACAGAGACGTGAATAAGTTTCGTATTCAAATAATTTAATACCCATTACTCGGCTCCTTTTGGGCATAGCGTAATGATTTATAGCCTTCTTCGATTAATGCACTATGTAACACAAAAAAATCTAAACGGACCCATAGTTCCGGAGATACAGAACAAACAAAATATTTAGTTTTATACATTCATGTAGATTATTCATAAGTAACTAAGAGAAACCGGGTAGCAATGCTCTCTGAAATCCCAGATTTTAAACTGTGATGTTCCACTGGCCTGGCACGGGGCGAGAATATCCTCTTTTGTAGAAGAGGTCTATAATTGGCCTCTCACGAGCTGATTGTTACCTGATGATAATTATTATTGAACATTTAGAAACAAAGACATATTCAAACCATATTTAAACAAAGGCTTATACAATAAATTATTTTAGTTGTATAGGGCGCCTTAGAAGCCATCCAGATGAAAGATGCGTCACTCAGCGTCGCCGCTTAAGCGTAGGCGGTGTAAATAAACACCCACGCTTCTCGCTTCTTATTGCTAAGAAGGTATCTTTTTGTATTTAGTTTAAAAATAAAGTGTTCCACATTTGTTCAATGTTGTTCAAGCCGTAAAAATTTAGCAGTTAATGTATCTTTTATCACGTATCGTGTTTTAGAAGGGAATAAACATAATAAATAATTTGCTGTGCCCTAACAGGGTCATGTACTATACTTGTAGTAGTCTGTACTTAGTGTAGTACTTATCTATACTAATATTATAAAGCTGAAGAGTTTGTTTGTTTGTTTGAACGCGCTAATCTCAGGAACTACTAGTCCGATTTAAATAATTCTTTTTGTGTTGGATAGCGCATTCATTGAGGAAGGCTATAGGCTATCAAACATCACGCTATGACCAATAGGAACCGAGCAGAGCGGGTGAAACCGCGCGAAAGTAGCTAGTGCATACATATATGTACAGTGTGCAAAATAAAACAAATAAACTACCTTGTGTCATAAGTAAAACTGTCTCCCTACCGTTCTCTGAGCCATTTAATGATTACTTAAACAAATCCATAGTAACGATTTTGTTCCTAAAAAAAATTGCTAAGGACTGGGTAAAGTTAATCATCATTACACTGAGTACTGCAGTCAATCACTGAATATTTATCTTTAACGAAATTTGTTTTATTTCCCCATTTATTTGATATTGACGATGTTTTATGATAGTAATAACAAATGGGGAGAAATATACAAAATTACAGAACCGTTCGACTTCCACAGTTTACAATTAACAAGCACAATTTTATTAATATTTTTACATATGTATACCTATGCCAGGAATAATCATGTATTATACCTGTGAACGTAGCTCAGGTATTCGGCCTGTGTCAAAGTAAATAATTTTAATAATATCCAAGCTACCCGCAAAATGTTCACGTGGGAGAGCCATGCTTCGGCACAATGTTTCGGCTCAACCGGAGTGATGCTACGGTCTCACAGAAAACCTCGAAAAATTATCTAAAAATTCATTGATTAAGTATATTATCATACAATTTTTTATGGTATAAGCCGCTAAACGAGCAGACGCATCACCTGATGATAAGCAATCGCCGCCGCCCATGGACACCTGACACCAGTGGCGTTACAAGTGCGTTGCCGGCCTTTTAGGGTATAGGAATTTAAGGATTGTTGGGGAATCGGGGATTGGGAAGGTTGGAAAGGAAAACACAAATAACAAATACAACGCAAGCGTTTTTTCACGTCAGTTTTCTGTGAGGCCGTGGTATCACTACGTCAGACCCAGCCCATTCGTTCCAAAACATGGCTCTGCCACCTAATTTTGCTTACAACTAACTAACCCTACAATAAAAACACAACCTAGATAAAAACAACTCTTAAAATAAAACAAAGAAAAACAATCTAAATTGGTGTAATCTTGAGACGAAGAAAAAAATGTGTGTCAGTTGTGCTACTGAACATACAGTCTTTAAGGACGGGGAACAATTTTAATAATTCATAGAAAGATGTATGGAGGTACACATTTATTTTTGTTGAGCAGTCAAGTCTAATGTTTACGTTGAAAGTGACATGATTACTCGAGGTATAAAACCTTTTTGTTTATGTTTACACGTCCGTATGTGCTAGAAATGTATGGTTGGTTCGTTAATTTTGTGACTTCTTGTGTTACTATTATTTCAATCTGTCTTGGGAAAGATAAGCACTAAATTATACTAAATTTGAACATGATTTTTTTAAACTTCCTAACTTTGGGATAATAATGGCAATTTTACTCACAAAATGCTATTATTACTTTTTGACCGGCGCGAAAATCGAACCCGTGGCACAGCCGGTCACCAAACCACTGCGCCAACCATATTCATCATAACAGCACCATAACTCGCATTGCTGATCCTAAGCTCTCTAAGTACCTATCGCACTTCTATAAAAATACAAAAGCACGTATCCTATTTTTATACACTGCTGGCCTAACATACAGCCCTTACATCCCAACTTTATTGTCATTCCTCCGACAAGCAACAGTCAACGCTTGAAATCTGGAACTTGGTTGGGAGAAATTCTTAAGTCAATTACGCACAAGAAACGGGTTATGCCGGCTACCCGACTATCAACAGGGGTAAAAAGCGTTTTTGCTGAATCTAACTCGGTTATGACAACGTGATTTACAAGGCAAATTAATTTTATTATAGTTGTTCCCATCTTAATTGTGTCAATTTGTTAAGCTGATTTTGTTAGCGCGGACAGATACGGGATTAAGGTTTAGTTTATTAGTTTAAGGGATGAGATGTAGTTTCGTTGGTGCTATTTATAGACGAAATGATAAGTTTAAGGTTTGGAGTCTCCTATCTATTTGGAGTAATCGTGGTGTGCTCTTTGCTTCTCTGTGTGTGAAGAGGCACAGTAGTGGTATAATAATTAGTAACTGTAAAATCGTCAGTTATCGATTTAAGCATCTTTTTTATCCATCAAACATGTATGGTGTATTTTGCTGAATGTTTTTATCGTGACTTACCAAGTAGGTAACAAAGTCAAGTAATAAATCTTCTAGTAGTTTCTAAAATTGGACAGTTCTTAAGAAAACACATATTATTTAGTTTTCATACCAACAAATTACTTCAAAACAATTTCTTAAAAATAGTTTCCATGGCCAAATTCAAAGTAAGTAAATAAATAAAGAAATAGAAGACAGTGTCAATGAATAAATATTCCGACCACGTTCAACTATTTCAAAGTTCCACCGCTGCAATCCGTGAGTCCCTGGTGGAAGTCAACTAACTTGGAAACTTTAAGTCCTCCTTTGGTTTTAAATGACCAGGATGCCAGTATTTCTTGACAGTGTTATTATAAGATTGGACGTAAATTTGCATCAGCATGATTGCAGATTTATTTTTATTTACACCACACAAAAATGTAATACTACTTGTAATAGTGGGCTTGATCTAACAAGAATGATATAAAAGTGGTCCTTGACCAGGATAAGACCAAATTGGAAACTTCTGGATTAGAACTACGCTCCCAAAAGTAGTCGTATCGCCATTAAAATCGCTCATAACCCAAAACTCTAGAAGTAAAATTTCTGATGATAAGATGAATAAGAGACAACTTTTTTCATCATACAATCGCTTGTTGGGCTAATATCATTTTTCATTCCTGTTTTAAGTATACAGCTGACGATTACCGGGGTTCCGGCTCAAAGCAGGAGTAGGAACGGGGTGGTTTTTAGTCAGTAAGAGTCTAACACTCACTCTCGCCTCATTCAAGGCGGAAGAACACATTGGATGATTTTCCCCCTCAAAAAATATACAGCTGATTTCTATTACTTACCAGTTCGACCTCCATTTTACTGTCACGAGTTGAAGCAAATCAAATATGACCTCTCTCATATGTTTGAAATTCCGAAGACGTCACGCTTCTACTATAACTATAATATCTAAGGAACCAGTGAATACTGACATGCCAAGGTCAGATCGATAGCCACCAGGTGGATAGTCCCCATGAATGATATATGAATCGTTCCATAACTTGGCAGGTGAGCGAAGCGTTTTTTGTCTTCTGGTATTTCTTAAAATGAGTCAAGATCTCTTAAGCTAAGAATGAAACAACGAAACAATGGCTTTATTATTGTAAATAGGCTACAAAAGACGCATTACGTACCATAATGTACACCTCTGCCTATACCTCCGGGGCTTAAAGGCGTGAAGATGTAAAAAAATAGTTGCTTTATCATTTTAAGCACTACAACTGCAAGTAACTGTATCAACAGAGTAGTACACGAAGGATTATTAGATATTTGTTTTAGTTAATGGTCTTAATCCTCAACTTACCTACTTTAATTACTCTCTCGATCCCTTAGAAATAAATCCGTTCACAATTCATAACACTTACACAGTGTACTTATTATTAGAAAATAAAAATAAATGCTAATTTTATTCTCTAACCTAGTCAAGATTCAATTCGAAAACGGAAACAAGGTTACTGGTTTTCTGTAAGCAATTTATCAACAACATCCTGTATTTAAAAATATTGGAAAATTGATTATTACATTGGTATCCGTTTTACCACCATCTTCGATATTCAAGTGTTATTTAACGTTACTTTATCAAAGTCATTTTTGAGGAGTAACGATGGAGTTCCCTGCTCATTCTTCTCCAATCGAAACGACACTTTGGAACGAGCACCTAGCTTCACTGACAGACAGAATGACGGACAATTCAATAGTGCCTAATTAAGAATTAATAGAAATAAATGCTTTGACTTTGAATTTATTTAGACAAGCTCGTTCAGATGAGAAACTTGAAGTTCGATCCTTATTCCCCTTTTTTTTAAGATGGGACTCTCACTACTAGGGCGAGGCGAGAGGGAGTGTCAGACTCTTACTGACTAAAAACCACCCCGTCCCTACTCCTGCTATTCGAGCCGGAGGTAAGCCCGCTAGGTAGTCCGCAGCTCAACCTACAAGAAGTGTGAAACGTCTTATGCTGACAGTACATTTTGTCACCACCCCTACTCTTCACGCGGGTGACATGTGTTGATGACGAAGTCTATATTAGCTTTTAACGTTGCAATACACTCAATCGGATTAATAGCATAACAGCCAAAAATATCTGTACAGACAGTTCCAAAAACCCACCAAGCTGATCTAGTACTCTCTAACCACTAAGCTCGTCAACCGTCCCCAACTATTCATGGAGACAGCATTATTTGCGAATCCAGTTGTTAGACAGCTGAATCTTATCCCAAAGGAATAGAGTTGAGTATTGTGCTATTCAAAATAAACTAGTTAAAACTATATCTAAACTTGAGATGAGTGCTGTCAGCAGTCTGTATTGAGACTGACTTGGAATGATATCTTTACATAAGCTAATACCCAATGGGAAAGCAGAGTTTGCTATAATCTTTGGGATTAGTTTGTTATTCTTATAAAGGAGAAATATAATCGTTTGTTAAACATAAAACTTTTCTTTGCGTAGGTACTCCTTCAAACGCCAGTAATGCACTTGTGACTCTTATTTTGGTGTGGCAAGAGTTCTGGACGGCTCTGCCTGATTACCATCAGGTGATTTGTCTGCTCTTTATCCATTTTTTTATTTGATGGATCGTCACCTGCTGGTAAAAGATGATTCGGCCTATGATACAGCATATTCACTCGGGCCTTGAAGATATTTAGGTTATACTAATCAACTCCGGCAAAGAATTCTACTCCCTAGCAGTTCGCATAAGGAAACTTGAACTGAAGCGCTTCGTGCGAGTGCCACCCCATTTTAAAAATAGAATCCTCGGACATCAAGATGATTCGATGACTTTAGAGCCTAATAACTTATTTGCTGACACATGTATCACGTTTGTTATACCTATGTAACGTTCCTATACCTACAAGTACTCAAAAAAGCCTATATCCAATCTGAAATGGCGTTATCTACTAATAAATAATTCGTACAATCAATACGTCTCTAATACCGACATTTACGTATAAGACGCTCCAAAAACTCAAGGTGACCGACAGATACATAAATCCCATCAAAAACATCCTGTAAAAAACCCAAGTCTCGCAGCTCAGTCTTTCTACCGTCAAAAGTTGTGAGATCCATGTAATACCAAGTCGGTTAATCTATTTAGTGTCTACTTGAAGGACCTTCTGTCTTAAGTTATTACATAAGTTATTATCATGCCAATATTAAAAATATTTAGATGACACCACTGACATAATGGTGAAGGAAAACAACATGACATCGCATGAAAACAAAATGAATATTAATAACTTTGTAATCCCATATATTTATATGGGATTACAAAGTTATTGATGCAGTTGGTGTATTTGGAAAACTGGACCGAAATTACAAAATATTTAAGTTTTCCCATGATTAAGACACTAAACTCTATATGTATTCCAAATATGAAGCTTCTAAGTCTGCTAGAAGTGCCTTGGACTTTTGATGATCGGTGAGTCAGTGAGTGACAAAATTTAGAAACTTTAACAAGTTGTCATTCTTAAACTACTGGTTCAAATTGACTGAAATTTTAAATATTCCATGTTTATACAATGCCGGATTAGTTACTGAAGATTCAGGTTTCTTGCTTTATCCACAACCGAATTATAGGGGGTCGAAAAAGGCCCGAATTGCTTCGAGAAAAGGATGGTACGGCCGTGCCGCTTTTTTTTTGCTCGACTTGGCGGGGGCACTGCCGTGCCCCCAGATAATTTATTTATATACCCAATTATATACGAAATGTCCAGAAGTATTCCTCACCACAAGAATGATCTAATATTTTCACTGCTATATTTTCTAAGTACTAGTGTCGGCTAGCAATTACATTGTATCAAAATAATAATTGTACGTTATTAAATATGGCGTTAAATCGTTTTTGGATTGGTCCGTCTATATGATTAATAACCCGTGAGTGTCCCCTACTGGACAATGAGCTTCCTCTATATGTACATATGTATAAGACGATTTGGCCTAATCTCCTTCTTGGCAAGTGATTAAGAGGTCACAGTTTATGTTGCTGACAGAGCTGCTGCTCGGTCTCTGATTAATTTGTAAGTCCCAATACCCAATACCCATAGACCAAACAGCGATCCCCAAGCCGCTTTCCAAACGTGGGGATTATGACAAGCCCCCTTTAAGGGGGAGGCATTTGTTCAACAGTGGACATCTTCCAACTATGATGACTTACTAATAAATTTTACAGTACCTACCGTAATAAAAGAGTATAAATATTATACTAAGACTAAGAAGACTACTAAGAAGTATTACAGTACGTATTTCCAAATAATACAAGGGTCAATCTCACCTTTAAAGGGTTTAAACTTAAACTACTCCCACAACTTTTCAACAAAATTAAATAAGTACACCCAACTATCTTTACAATACTTTTTCATTTTAAACAAAAGACAACAGGCCAATGCTAAATCTTAACGACTTATTTACCTGGGACCGGCGATGTAGGCAAGATAATGAATACTTTTCTTAGAATAAACCTTTTTCTTCTAGAAACTCTTTGGTGATAATGATAGGACTTGTGAAACTACCTTAAAGTTAATTTATATTAACTTTAAGCTTTAAGGTTAAGTTTATTAAATAGACTTATAGCTTTGGGTCGCTTTTGTTTTAGTTTACAAAATATAATGTCGTGGCTATTTTTTCTTATAGGATAGACAGGGTTCTTATAGAGTACCTAAATTTTTTTATTTATATAAATTTTCATTGTATTGTCCTGCCTTTCTTCCTGTGCTACCTAATTTTAGGCTGGGATGCTTTTTTTAACGGTAGGAAAATTGTCAAATGACTTCTCTGTCATGTCATGAGGAAGTGTTAGGCTCTTACTGACTTAATATCACCCCGTTCTTACTCCTACTCTTCGAGCCGGAGCTCCAGTAAACCCGCTTGGTGTTCCGCAGCCCCGGATGACTGAAAATGCCTAAGGCATTAAATCGTCTTTAAACGTTTTGTGAACATTACAAAAATATATTAGACTCATTACGTACAAGAAAACAGTCATGATAATATTGTGAGGTCCCAATCAGTAATATTATTCCAAATACAATATTACAGTAAATATTCTATTAAGAAAAAAATATGCATAGTGATGTGCATTACAAGTCGACATATTATATCGATAGGTCGACGTCAGGCGTACCCGTCGAAGCGTTTCTTCCATTAACTGTCGAGTTAATTGAAAAACCAGTCGCAAGGCAACTCATTCACTGAGAACTGTCCGATTGTTTTGTTACAAACGAAAATATTATGCAAACTACAATGTGAAAAATATTTCCATTATCTATTATTATATATCGTATTAGATTTTAAGATTTTACGTCGCACTGGTGATTCATTTTAGTTGTATAGTTTGAAACCAACGATTGAAAACAAAAAAACAACCTTATGCAGTAGAAAATTAAACATGAAGTTGTCTGTTTTTAAGTCTAACAGAAAATTAAATACAAAGTGGTTTGTTTTTAATTCTTATAAAAAATCTATAAAGATACTTTTCGTCAATTAAAGTGTAATTTATTCTTAATCGAATGCGAAAACAAAAACATTTGCTTCTTAGTACTCACTCACTTCTCAGTATCGTACACAGCAATTGACTAATTGAGTTTACAAAGCGTTAACCTTTGAACAAGCAACTACTATCACATTACCCTTTACTATAAACAAAGTAAATAATTAACTATCAGTAACATAAACCGAGTAACTTTTCCCTATTGAGGTACAAACAAAACGTTATTACAAACTTCAAACGAAACACATCCAGGAATCGAACCCGTTGTGTAATTAACAGCCAATTCGAAGATGAACTTGAGATTTATGGCAGCTGTTAAAATGGCGGTTCTTATCGACATACACATTAATTCATCTGACTCGAAGTTCGAGTAAGTTATCGATATAAACTTTCTTATCGATAAAGACGATTGGAACGTGGCGCATGCCTATTATTCGGAATACTACCTAGTTCGTATTATTGGAATTTTGATACTATTTGTTCATAAATTATGTAAGAAGCGTGGTATTACGTTTAGAGTTCATTAAAGATCAATTTTGTATAACAAGAGGTCCTTTGAAACTTCCTTAACACATTGAACGCCGTGGTGGTCACCGGTGACCGACGTTAGCGGAGGATTTGCCTTCAACAGTTTTCTATTGGCAGTCAAAGACTTAAGTTATTTTTTTTTTCTATCAATGGCTGGAGTACTTAGTTTTTCCAACAGTTTTAATCCCATTATAAAAAAGCCACACTACAATTGTATTCTTCTTTTTAATTACAGATTCAAAACCACTTAAACACAAAATAAAACTAACTTCTTTACGATTCAGAGGCTTCTAAAATAATAATAGACCTCTCACTACTCACAAAACCTACGCACTCCAAGGTCAATTTAGACTAGACGAACCTACACAGTCTGACTCTATCTACATTAAGTATTTAACTGATTATCCTGATTGTCTCAGCTCTTACTGTCTCAACGACAATCAAATACATTTTGTATAATATTCCTTTCAAGACTCCTTATCTTTAAAACTGTTTACGTTACACTGAAGAGTTTGTTCGCAAAATTGACGGAAAGCAATAAACAAAAGCCTACTTGTACAGCGAAGCGAAAATTTTGTGAAGTGGTTATTTGCGTTAAATGGAACTAACTTGATTTTATAATGTTGGTCTAGTTGGTTCTAAATGTTAAGATTTCAGGTTTAATCATTGTGTTTGATAAAATAATCATCATCACGATTCTCGAACTAACTAATATACTACAACATGTAATAATGACTGTATGGTTGGCGCGGTAGCTGGGCAACCTGTTACCACGCAGTGTGTAGCGGGTTCGATTTCCGCACCGAGCATCTCTATGTGTGATCCACAAAAAAATGTTTCGGGTCTAGGTGTGATGTGTATGTTTGTAAACGCACAGGAAAAAATCTCAGTGTAGGCCAACGTTCTAAAAAAAATTAGATCATCCAGGCCCCTGTCAAGTTCGAAGATTATGGCAATCAAGAGTCGCATAAGGTCTTGAGATGAAGATGAGTATGATGGTGAATGCTATTAAGATTTTCAAGCACGAAGCTGGTTTACAAATCTACACAATTCAATTATCCAACAAAAACAATAGAAACTACAATAACATCAAAAAAGAAAATGTAAACTCACAAAACAAACTTGAATAAACACAACCAATAAAGCGGCACCCTGTATACAATTATAAGCACTAATATTCATACGATCGCTACTCGATACCAATTCGCATTCGATTTTATCGAATCTCGATGTTCAATCGAAAACATTTTTATATGTCGTTTAATATCGAATACTGATACTCGGAATTGTATCGATATGATTTTCATTGTCTCGTTTACTCGATAAGGTATATATAATACAAAATTGTATTGTGAATAGCAAATTTTATTAGGGTTTATCTTGAGAACGTAAGATTGCTTCGTACTAAAATTTTGCTAATAAAATAGAGAGGCCGTAGATGTGGTAGATTAGATGCGGTAAGGCTATGTGATGTGGTTACAATTTCAAATTGGGTTTACCAAAGAAAATTTTCTTTAGCAAAAATTCGCTAATATTTTTCGCAAAATGGCCGAATGTTTTTCTAAACTGGAATCTGTTAAAATCTTTGAGCTCACTGGATTCGATTGAATGGAGCAAAGCATTATTTGAGTTTTGTCGCCTCATCATCATCATAAGTCGGAAGACGTCCACTGTTAAACAAAGGACTCACCCTTAGTCCTCCACGTAGACGTCCTTAGACGAACTCAGCACCTAAGACCACTAAATTTTGATTTACGGGATAACGGGACCTGACGAAACACTCAATACTATTTTCATTATTTTCATCTAATCCAAAAGCTCTGCAATCATACTTTTGATCGGTTGACTCAAACACGAACCTAGGTTTTAGATACTTTTTTATCATAAAATAGTTTATAGACTTTGCCGTATCCAGACTTTAGCCGCCGTGGAAACGACCTAATACATTTTAGCTTAGCTACAAGGTTTTAGAAGATCCACTTTCATTCACAGTTAGTTAGCTTTTAAACTAAAATGTTCTACCCACCTTTAATGAACAAAAAATAGGTCGAAAAGATTAAAAAACCCGCCCAAAGCAAATGAAAAAGGTGAGGTTTAAAAATGTAGAGGAATTTTCTTTTTTAATTTGTTTAATTTACTGCGTGAGGGTAAAGGTAAAATAATGTAAGTTTATGTTGCGAAATAGTAGCAAATATAAACGGAACAATTCTCTTCATTAATTGAAAAAAAAAGTAGCTTAATCTATACAGGGTGTAAATAGAACACACCCAAACGCCGCAAGCGGCTGACGGTAAAAAATTCGGGATTTTATTTAAAAAAAAGAAGCTAATTCAATGTTTATTCTATGTAATAATAGTTGTAGTCAATTGCTTACCTAAGGGTGATGTTGCATGAATAACACGTAAACAAAAACGAATAAAATTACAAAAAAAACTCTACTCTGCATAACGTGGCTCACAAATCCGCACGATGCGTGAGATAGTGAATGAAATAGCTCTTTCGTAACAAACTCATAAATATTATGCTTATTACAAAACAATGTTGTTAAAATATATTACAGAGAGTAAAAAAAATGCAGTCGAATTGAGAACCTCCTCCTTTTTTTTAAGTCGGTTAAAAAATAGGGTAACTTGATCTACAATTATCAGTTCACGAAACGCTCACATTTTCAATTATAACCGAACAGATGCTTTCTGGGATGCAGGCAAATGACAGCTGGACGTAATGACATTGGCTGATATAGTGCTTTGGTTTAATAAAATTAAACTGGAAATGAGTGTTGATTTAATTAATTATTGAAATTATAGTTTGATCACGCAGTTTTGGAATTGAAGTAATTTTGGATTCAGAGTTTATTTTCAAGTGTTTCAAAACTGTAAGAATCCGACTGTATGTCGATCTTTTCTGCTTTTACTGGTCCAGTTCTATAAAACAAAATAAGAAGTATTGAAGCGTGTCTATTTCATGAAGCAAATACAAAGAGATTAGATGATGTCACAGCTGGATTTTCCTTTAACATAATGCGTAACACTTTACTGGGAGCATGGAACGTTACAAATCATACCACTCTCTATTTTCCATCTAGCAGACCCATACTTCTAAAACGTTACCAATTGTCCACATTTTAATGCGCTACTCTCTGAGCGCTTATAAATCTATCCACACCCTTTTATTTATAATATCATCAGGCAGCACCGCTTTTTATGTGTCACAGTACACAATCATATTATGGCATCTCCTCTTTGTACTTCCTTCATGGTCTGTCTACCACTAAACTTATTTTCAAACGTTTTAATACTAAACACTGAACATTATTTCCGACATTTTATTATTCTGGAAGTTATCAGGAAAACAAGGCTAAAAATCCCCGCTAAGCAGTTGACTTGCAACTTTAAACAAGTAGCATTAGCAAGCAAGCAAGCATTAGCATTTACAAGTAACATTAACAGCTAACAAGTAGCATTTTAAAAAAGAGAACGTAGAAATATACATGCAACGTCACGCCTTTTATCCCCGAAGGGGTAGGCAGAGGTGCACATTACGGTACATAATGCCACTATACAATGTACACCCACTTTTCACCATTTGTGTTAAGTCCCATGTAATCGGGATGAGCCTGTTGCCATATACTGGGCACAATTTCAGGCTCCGTACTAATACTGAGAAATTTTCGAAAACCCAAAAGAAAGAAGGCCAGTAATACTTTGCCCGACCCAGGAATTGAACCCGAGACCCTATGTCCGGCAGTTGCACTTGCGACCACTCGACCAACGAGGCAGTCAAAACGTAGAAACTCATTTAAAAAAAAAGGTAATTTAAAAAACTAAAAAACCCGACTGCGTTTCTTTATAATATGAAAATGAAAAAACCCTAAAACAAGAAAGTCATCGTAAAATTGAAGCAGTCGGGACCCATTCTAAATATGAAGACTTAGTGAGGGCATATACGGCTGGCTTTCTAGAATGGGTCCCGACTGCTTCAATTTTACGATGACTTTCTTGTTTTAGGGTTTTTTCATTTTCATATTATAAAGAAACGCAGTCGGGTTTTTTAGTTTTTTAAATTACCTTTTTTTTATTTTATATTCTTTTAGTTTTATTATTTTTATATTTTGATATATCTAGTGTCACTCTCACAGTAATACGAATCAAACGATCCCTATCAAGCTGAAATTCATCGAGTCGTTCAGGCTATAAAGTGAAAAATATTCGATTTTGGCGCCAAAAATCCGCTATTTTGTAAATTTTTATATTTTGATATATCTAGTGTCACTCTCACAGTAAATACGACTCAAACGACCCCTATCAAGCTGAAATCCGTTCAGGCTAGAGAGTGAGCAATATTCGAATTTGGCGCCAAAAATCCGCCATTTTGTTTTTTTATTATTTTGATATATCCAGTGTCACTCTGACAGTAAATACGAATCTAACGACACCTCTCGAGCCAAAATACATCAAGCCGTTTAGGCTGTAGAGCGTGCCAAACAATTATACATACTTACATACATACATACATACATACATACATACTTACATACATACTCTCGAAAAACATAACCCTCCTTCTGGCGCAGTCGGGTAAAAAATACTTTATTTATACAGGGTCTGTCTGAAAATAAGTGAAGTTTCATTAATTCAAAACGTTCTCAATTCAACTGTCCAGCTGTCGGCAACAGTTTGAAGATGAAGATGATTTATCCCAGTTCTATGATCAATCAATCAACTTATTTAAAAGCGATTTGTTTTGTCGCAGTGACGTCATTTGTGACGGTACTCAGTGATTTCTCCGAATTTTATTTGCATACTAGCTTCTAATAGCGGCATCGCCTGCGTTCCTGAGTTACAAATAGTATTCAGCCTAAATCAGCTTATATCTGTGTACCAAATTTTATCAAAATCCCAGTAGTTTTAGAAACGGATCATCTAAACAAACAGTCACATTTATAATATTAAGTACATTGCTTCCGGCGAGCTTCTTGTGCGACTGCTAGGGAGTGGAACTACTTGCCGGAGTCTGTGTTTCAAAATGGGTATAACCTCATGTCTTCAAGGCCCGAGTGAATAGGTTGCTTATGGGCAGACGTCTCCACCGTAGGCCGCATCATCACTTACCATCAGGTGAGATAGAAACGTTTCCATTAAATGTAAAAAAATGCTGGCAGGGTTTTGAAAATTTGATGTGAAAGTCTCCTCACCCCTGCACACCAAAATGTAATAGTTTACCATTATTAAGGCAATTCATACATTCTCGTTAATCCCTAGATTCTATGTAGTCAATCAATCAACTTATTTAAAAGCGATTCATTTTGTCGCAGTGACGTCATTCGTAGACGACTCAGTGGTTCCTTTACCCGAATATTTTATTGGGATACTAGCTTCTACCAACAGCTTTACCCGCATTCCCGTGGGATTTAAGTATCTTATCATCCAAGCCAGCCCATACCCTGTCTGTATAGCAAATTTCATCAAAATCCATTCAGTAGTTTCAGCGTGATTGACGGACAAACATCCAAATTAACCAACTTTCACATTTACTTAAAATATTAAGTGTGTTAAAACGATTGTGTTTCCACGGGTCATATAGGAAATTTGATGGTGAAAGTTTCCTCACCAAAATGTAATAGTTTACCATTTCATACATCCTCATTAATCTCTATCCGTTCAAAGTATCTTAAATAACAGCTAAAGTATCTATCTGTACCACTTTAAACTTTAAATACCACCACTGAAACTATATCTACACTTCTACAGCCAATAATGCAAATACCAAGTAAAAGTTATGCACCGTTTCAATTCATACACGTTCCCCCTTCATCGATACCTACGTATTGCCATTTGCTAACATGCATTACTGATACATCAAAGTTGTAAGAAGTCAAGCTATGCATATAAGCGATAAATTAATATCACACCCACCCACGTACTACACGGTTATATGAAGCTATGAACCACCAGTATAAAATGATCGACGAGTATGCGGAAAGATCGGGCAAAGTGAGGTCATGATAAACTGGTTTTGATAGCTGTGTATACCAGCACGTGTACTTTCGCAGTCTATTTTGCATGTTTCATTATAAGACTCAAAGTTGTGTGGTGACAGCAGAATAGATAACACATGGCATCCGAAAACATGAGAGGCGTTACAAGTGCGTTGACGGCCTTTTGGGGGATTAGTAATTTTAGAGTTGTTGGGGAATCGGAGATTGGGAAGATTGGGCATGGGGATGATTGGGTAATTGGACCTCCGATAACCTTACTCACACAACGCAAGCGTTGTTTCACGTCGGTTTCCTTTGAGGCTGTGGTATCACTCCACTCGAGCCGGCCCATGCGTGCCGTAGCATGGCGCTCCCACACTTAAATTGTTGATGTTTACCCATCTAAAAACAACACCCCTATTGTGTTATTGTAGTGTACATAATTAATGAGACAAACAGGGCAATACACACACATCGATAACCACTCAATAAACCACAACTACGTGTGTATAAATCAAAATTCACATATAAAACAATAGTTAGTAATCTTTATTGCCCACACATATCTAAATCATAAATTATTCAGTGTAACATCGACAAGCTTTTATTTTAATGGAGCTAATATTGATCTTATTGTTTGTTTAAATTGACTGGGTTTAAGGGTGAAAATGGTGTGGCAAGTTTGTTATATTTTTGAGGTGGTTAGGTAAGATAGCAATAAAATGTATTCAACATCAACAGCCTGTGTGTGAGCCAGCGTGTGCCGCGTTCCGCGCGCCTCAAAGAGCCATCAAACCACCACAGATGGGGCCCAGTAAGGCTGATACCTGATCCTAAGCTGCGGAGAATCTAGCGAGTTTACCGGGGCTCTGGCTTGAAGAGCAGAAACGAGGTGGTTTTTAGTTAGTAAGAATCAGACATTCCCTCTCGCGTCGTCCAAGGTGGAAGAAGTCAATGAATGATTTGCCTGCTTAAAAAAATAAATAAAAAGCCTGCGTAAAAAAAATTGTTTCGGGTTTGGGTGTAATATTATGTTCGTAAACGCACCCACAACATATAAAAAATAATAATAATTAGGCAACATTTCTTTAAAAAGAAGCTCGTAGCATCATAGAAGACAGACGTGACGTTATATATCTTTGTATGTAAAAATGGTGATTTTATTGAGACCCATAGACAGTATCCATCCAGAAGCTATTTCAAAAACTTCCTAATACCATAACATTGTACCAAACCTACCATCTGCATTGCGACTTCATTTGTCGTAAAAAAAACAATATGGCATCATGTCGTAACCAATATCAGTTTTATGAACGAATTGCAAGTTTGTGTTCTTTATTAAGGAGCTCGGAACATGCCACAGCCTAGTTTCAAAGATATTTGTTATTGATCAACTTATTTACTTGAAATACTTTTTAATATGTATTCCCGAGTTTCGGAGCCTAAATTCGATGGTTCATGTACACGATACGATTGCAAAGAAAGATTTTATGGTAAAGGACACATATCCATAATATATAATCATCATACAAATGCCTACATACTTCCCTATTATGAGGATATCCCTCCAGGAATATAGCGTCTTTCAAAAAGAGCACCTAGGAAGGTATACCTTTTGGGTGATAGGTGTGACATATTATCCACATGCGTGATACTTGGTAAAAAGGAACGAGAACAGGCTGATGATGATGAATGGGGCCAAAAACCGGCCAAGTGCGAGTCGGACTCGCTCATGAAGGGTTCCGTAACAGCAAGTAGATGACATAATATAAAAGTTGTAAAATAACTTGGTTTTACATAGTAATTGTATGAAAGACAAAGTTATATTTGCGGTTTTTGAAAATGTTTTATTTCTTAAAAACGAATAATGATATCTCGTTCATTAACCAATTTTCGTTGCTAGTTTCCATTGAAATCTACAGCATATATATTTTTTTAGATTCCTCACTCTCTTATTTTAAAAGTTAGACACACATTTTTCCACTTTGGAAGCGTCTAACTTTCAAACGATTGATTTTGACGAAAAGTGGTTTTAGGAACCTTAATGTCTTTTTTAAAGACCTATCCATAGACACCCATCATGGATATGATAGCTGAAAAAAAATTTTTTTGAATCAGTTCCGTGTATGGAGTGCCCCCTTCAATTTTTAAATTTATTCATTTTTATTCAAAATTCTAATAGCGGTTACCGAAATACACCATCTTACAAAGTTTCAACTATGTAGGCCCAACAGTTTCGGAAATAAATGGCTGTGACATACGGACGGACGGACGGACGGACGGACGGACGGACAGACGGACAGACAGACAGACATGACGAATCTATAAGGGTTCCGTTTTTTGCCATTTGGCTACGGAACCCTAACAACATAATTGATTACAAATAATAAAGATAATTTCAAGTGATTTATTTTTAGCTTCCTTTTTTGCGAATGGTCGCCAATGTGATTATAAGTAACGATAAAAGCAAGTAAGTCATTCGAAGATGATTTAAACGCAACTGACAAACTATGAAAGCAACCATGGTATGGAATCCTGTTTGAAATCACCAACCCCAATGCAGCAAGCGTGGTAATTAATGATCAAACATTCGTCATGTGAGAAAATGAGAAACTGGTCAATAGTGCCACTTATAGACTATTGATGTGTGTAAAAAACAAACAAAGTCAGTATTACCATAATATTTACCAAAAAGGGATTAGTCAATATTACCCCAGCAAACATTTTTGTCATATAATCAAACATTTATATAACTTTGAGTCGTATTAAAGTTATTTAACAGTAGTTTTTATAACTCTTCGTCGTGTACTGGTACCTTATCTGACCGAATAGTCATATACATTTTTGGTCGTATTATAATGTCATATAGACGTTATTACGACTTTTTTATACAATCGTCGTATAATAGTGTCTACGACGACATCTATATAACTTACATACACAACTGTTTCGTCGTGTAAACGTTTTCGTAGTATAAACGTCGTAATACTGACAATTTTGTCATATAATTACCTTTTACACGACTGCTATACGGACAATTGTTGTTTAAACGTAGTATTAGTAACCATCACATATAAGTCGAATATTAGTCTTAAGAACGACCTCTATACGTCCTAAAGTATCACAAACATGATAATACGACTGCTATATAATTAATAGTCACGTTAAAGGTTTATAATAACCTTTTATACCACTTCCACCATTTTTAAATCAAATTTATAATATTTGTTTACAATGAACTCGCAGCTTATTGGTCGGGAAGTTATATAGTTGTCATATAACGCAGTCACATAGTAAATTATTCATAAAAATATGTGATAACATTAAAATTTTGAAGGCGCATTAAAAATTTGTTAAAAACTAACTTCACATTAATCAGTAAACTTGATTGCCCAATGGTTTACAACTGATGGAATGGTTTTATCACCTCAAATAACAAGAAAAAAAAAACAAAATAAACACCGCTGTCAAAAACACTACTCCATTAAAATAATATTTTATAATATTCGTTCTTAATATAATCTTTAAACGACCATTACATACCGATTACATCATATAAAAATCATATTTGTGACATTAAGTCGAATACACGTCGCACCAGCTACCACTACACGACATGTAGTCAAATCGCCGACGCGTATATGACTACTATGCGACTAATTAGGTGTTTTATATGACTGTTATACGAAACTCTTAGCGCCTTAAGTTATATAAAATGGGCCCAAATGCCGTCGAGTAAACGTCCTTATGACGTTTATACGACTAGTCTAAATAACATTAAGTTGTTACCAAAACGTCTACTCGACGTCTTAAATGTTTGTTGGGACACTATGTACATTGCGTACATTAAGATTCAAAACCACGACTAAAACACAATCACAAACAAATACACACCTCATAGTTAATCAAAATATTTGTAAACTCAATTAAAACGTTAACCCTGCAATTTAAGGGTTAATCCACGGCGATAGTCTGACCAAAAACATAGTTTCTGTGGAGCGATTAGAAAGTCAAACAAAAGCTTACAAGCGTTGGAGGGTTAATTAGCGTGCTGGCTCACTTGACCCCTTGGTGTGTGGTGTAAGTGTGAAACCTAGATTAAGATAGGCTTGTTTAGGTTCCTATCCATTACATACAAAACAACTGAACTGTAAATCTAGAAAGTACTTTCTGAGTATAAGGGTAGAATTTTCATACTGTAGCAGGGGTGTTACGAATATTCGCCTCCGCATCCGTAAAATCGGAAATTTCAGACATCTGCACCCACATTCACATCCGCATTAATCAATACAGAGTTTTTACGAATGCAAAGAAAATGGGCGGAGCCAGAGTAATACGTGCTTCGCGTCTGTTTTGATAATTGCTAACTTCATTCTTGACTTTATTTCCAGTTATTTATATAATAAAAAATGTAAATAATTTGTTGAATTGTTATCTAAATATTCATCGAATTTACATCCGCGGATGTGAACTTCTAATAATCCACATATCCGCATTTACACCTGCGGATGTCTACATTTTTGGATCCGTAACCTTGTACTGTAATTTCAAACATTAATTCTGTACCTGAATATTGAAATATCGAAAATACATCTTGGTTTCGATCATAGAATTGGGAGAAAAGACAATTATAGACTACAAATTAGAACATACAAAATCAAAAACGTGTTCAACATACCCAAAATCTTGTACCACACCCAATCTTCATGTAGTTCGAATGCCTATTTGTTAATCTGAGTTTAGTTTAATTGAGAATCTCTATCCTATCAAACACACTTACATCCCTTTGAAGTACACACGACTAAGTACAAATATATCACTATCTTGTGTTAGCATTAATGAGTTCTTGGGAACTGTGGCGGTAGACGATTGATTAGAAGATTTGACTTCTGAAGCTTGAGTTTCTGGACTAGATTCATGAAACTAGCAAGAGAAGTGGTGGTAGGGATTTTAAAACTGTTTGGCACAGACGATAAAACACATGACGATTTATTTATTTCATTTATAATTATTCTTATGGCACTCCAACGACTCCTTCACAATTCATCTTTTTTAAAACATTGTAACAGATCGTATTATCCAAAGATACCACTTACAGGTGTGCATAGCACTTACTTGTATTAAGTTTACAAGTTAAATTATGATAGGTACAAAACAAAATTAAGTAACAAACTCTTATGCACTTGTGGCGACACATTGACAAGTGACAAGTGACAGATGACAGAAGTCGCACATAGACTATCGACGAGCAAATCAACGGATGACGTCATAAATATCCTGCATCGCACATATGAAGTTTACATGCGAAATAACACGGATAGAAAATCCCAACGAACAACAGTAGGGCAGAAAGCCCGCCAGGCATGATCACCTCGCCTGGTCGGAGGATCCTCCTTTGCTTAGGGAACTTTACTCTCTGTTCCCTAAAGTGGTGACCCCCGACGTGATTGAAACCAACCTTCACGGAGAAGATCAGCACCGTCATCCTCATTGCCATATTCCTCACCCATCACTTCTCAGCCGAGCGGTAATTCAAGTCAGCAGCCAACCAGCATCCTCGGCCTCATCAGGGACCACCACACGCTACATCGAAGATATGCAGCCTGGTTCTTCCCTACGGCCTCATCAGCGTCTAGGCACAGCACTCTGCACACGGTCTGAGGACGTCTTCCTCCCGTCAACGCAGACGCCAGCCACTACGCATCTACCCTCGCAGCATCTATTCCCCGACTCACCGTGGGACACTGCGAGCTTCACTACTCCGACTCACTGGAGTATCACCCTGCACCGCTCACCCGACTCACTGGGCATTCAGCGGCACAGTTCCGACTCACTGGAACTAGGGACATTCTACACTGGCTCTGGCACCGCTCATCTCAAGCATCGACAGCCGTCTCAACAGGATCGACCTCCGGTCTTGGGGGGGAGTGATGTGGCGACACATTGACAAGTGACAAGTGACAGATGACAGAAGTCGCACATAGACTATCGACGAGCAAATCAACGGATGACGTCATAAATATCCTGCATCGCACATATGAAGTTTACATGCGAAATAACACGGATAGAAAATCCCAACGAACAACAGTTGGGCAGAAAGCCCGCCAGGCTGATCACCTCGCCTGGTCGGAGGATCCTCCTTTGCTTAGGGAACTTTACTCTCTGTTCCCTAAACACTCAATGTAATAAATTTTATGCTTTTGTCAGGTTTATGTTGTAAATGATAAGCCAGATCCCATACACACCAGAAACTATTTAAAGACTCCATATGAAAACCCAAAGATCCCCAAACCAAAACATTCGAAGACCGAAACCAAGATCGACTCAACCAATGAGTCTACTACTAAAGTAATATGACTCCTATCAATAGAGTCCTCCTCTAAATATAACTGCAGCTCAAGTAACAAAACTAATCTAAGAGAAATGAAGCTCCATTCAGTGACGTCACTCACCATTCAGCATGACACAATCGTCCAATCCCACGCACTTCAATTACAGAGATTTTAAAGGTCATTTTGCTTTGCAGGAATAGTCAGCTGATTGCGGTAGACGTTACTGATTGATTAGTTATCTGATATGCAATTTGCAGCGTTATGGATTATTTTTAGATTTACTTAGTGCAATTTTAGAATCTGTGCTGTTACACGAAATTTCGAAAATAGAATACTCGGAATTCCTTGCTCGGTATTTTCTCTTGCCACCTCTCGATTCGGTAGATGAGGTCCTAGTCACTATTTATTTATTTAATTCAATAGTAACTATACTAAAGTATACTATGAAAAAAGAGGATTTTAACAATCATACTTTATTTGTTACAGACCCGAGCAATATGTCGCTAACAACCTGAAGGCGAGCGGGCGATGCGCCGCGCGGCGGTTCGCGCGCGCGGTGCGACGCGCGTAATATGCGCTCACTGAACGAAACAGCGTGCCAGGCGCTGCTTGAAGACGTACGGTGGGACGAGCCCGTCAGCCTCGTCAGCTTAGCTATACTCGCCCTTATTGACGTGCTTGTGATCGCTGGTAAGTTCAAAATGTTTGTTGTGTTATTAAAGTTCAATTTTGTGTGACAATTTGCATGAAAGGACTGATGACTGTTGATGAAACAAAAGAGGTATGTAAGATTCGTCACAATTGGGATTACAAAGACTCACCCTAACCCAATAGAAGACAGGCATGAGGTATAATCTTTCATTATTCTATACAAATTTAATATATTCTTGGTATCAATATTATACATATTTTGATTTCCCTTTACCACTTAGTGATCTTCAGTTCTTATGGTATTTTGATATCAAACACATGTTAAAACAAGTATAGCAATAGCAAGAACCTACCTTCTAAAGCGTAATTAGTTTAATTTACTCTAACTAATGAAAGCGCGATACGCCCCGCAATTAACATGGCATCGCTAAAGAAAATCGATACGGGAAATCGATTTTAGGCTCATAGTCGCGAATATGTGGTAGAAATTCACTTTAGCCGGAGCTGCGGACTGCCTAGCGGGTTACTGGGGCTTCGGCTTGAAAAGCAGGAGTAGGAACAGGGTGGTTTTTAGTCAGTAAGAGTCGGTAACTCCATCTTGAGTCGCCCAATGTAGAAAAGTCATTGGACGATTTCCCCCATTTAAAAAAACATATTAACATTAGTACTTATAATACTAGGTGGTATGCTACTATTATTCACAAAAAAAGAACGTGTAATTTCCTTAATTTCCAAATGATCAGAAGTGCATAGTAAATGATAGAAAATGTTGTCTTTCTTAGTCAAAAACATTATGTTTACACTCTGCCTTTGGTCTCATTTCAAACTACGTTTCATCTCTGAACTTTACTTATAAATCAAAGAATTTAATTAAGTAAATACCTTCCACACATATCTTGTTCATAATCCCTCCTCTTAACCTCCGGCCTCACGCGACATACGCGTGAAATAACGCTCCAGAAATAGATCCCCCACCAAAACAATTTAATATGAAAATGTAACAGAACACAATACAATGCTTATCTAAAATAGAATAAGGATAAACCAACATTCAAAGACGTAATTATAATTTGGAATCCAATTGTAGCAAGACAACGAATTATATGCCTTATTCATTACCCTTACTAAATTATTGTTAACCATTTTCGTTTGTACATATATCGAACTGTACATAACCAGTTTATCATGGTCTGGCTTTGTATTCTCTTTTCGAATATACGACAGTCAGTTTATACTGGTGCTTCTATATAGCTAGATGTCTAGCCATGTGTATGAACATTTCAACATACTCTGATACTTTCCACGTTTAATGTCTCAGCACACATATGGGATCGGAAAGGGATCGTCACCGTATCGCCTCGAGCCGTTCAGAATGGTTTGTATTAAACTCCCTACTGCAACGCACACTAATCGGAATAATAACGTAATCGCCTCGCATCGGAACAGGCTCCGAACTTGAATTCCCGCGCTTACGGCTATCGTCCCCGCGCTTACGTTTCTCCGTCCCCGCGCTTACGTCTCTCCGTATCCGAGCTCACATCTCTTCGTCCAACCTTTCCCCTTTCCCCTCCCGCGACGGGACGGCGAGGCGTAAGCGCGGTGTCGCCTAGCCGTAGCCGAGTTGACGTACAGGCGCTGCTGATACGCTTTCGTTACGTGCATACGGTAGGTTGACGCCTTTTGGCAGCGAGGCAAAAGGCGTTACGGTTACGATCCCTTTCCGATCCCATATGTGTGCTGAGACCTTTAATCTTATTCCCCTATTGTATGGCTACGCGCTACGTCGTAGCACGTGCTACAGCTACGGCTACGGGGCTACGTGATTTATCTGTAGCATGCACTTAAAGTGATTTTAGAGGAAGGTTTCTCTCGCTACTATTTTTTACGTGATTTTTTTTTCAATGACAAATTAACTTTGAAGAGTGCTTCATAATTCTAAAAAATAAGGGAAACGCCCTTATTTTCTTTATCGCCTCCATTTTTTTAAGACATGATATGTCTAAAAGATTTCCCTAATTTTGAAAAATATTATGCTAAAAGCCGCATCAAAATCGGTTAAGCCAAACGCAAGATAATTGCGCACAAAAATACATAAACAAGTCAAAACTGATTCTGAAACTTTTTTGAAATCGGCTAAAATTCCATTTATATTTCATAGCATTTTAAAAAAAACTTTTTTTTATATTTCTTCAAAGTTATTGTTTCCGAAGAAAAAGGGAAGTGTTTTGCTTTTTCGCAAATGTAATTAAAAGGTATCGGGTGTCGTCCATTAGAGGGGCTACGAAAATAAATGCCGTCCGGAATAGAAAAACAAAACAGCGCCGGTACCGATGTACCTCAGATACTCAGGTTGAACAAAATGTAATTAGCACCGTTTTCCTTTAAAAAAATCTGCCTAACTACCTGAACGTAATTATGTAAAAAACTTTCTCAAACTTTTTGTATTGAAGTACTAGCTTCTGCCAGCGGCTTCGCCCGTATTCCCGTGGGATAAAAAGTATCCTATCAAAAAAATATTTTGCTGTATATTCAAATATGCACGTAGTAAGAAGCGGTTATTTCATTATTAAAAACAGACACACAATTTTATTTATTAGACTTATTGCCGTACATAGATTCATTTATCTGGGGGCACGGCAGTGCCCCCGCCAAGTCGAGCAAAAAAAAGCGGCACGGCCGTACCATCCTTTTCTCGAAGCAATTCGGGCCTTTTTCGACCCCCTATAATTCGGTTGTGGATAAAGCAAGAAACCTGAATCTTCAGTAACTAATCCGGCATTGTATAAACACGGAATATTTAAAATTTCAGTCAATTTGGACCAGTAGTTTAAGAAAGACAACTTGTTAAAGTTTCTAAATTTTGTCACTCACTGACTCACCGATCATCAAAAGTCCAAGGCACTTCTAGCAGACTTAGAAGCTTCATATTTGGAATACATATAGAGTTTAGTGTCTTAATCATGGGAAAACTTAAATATTTTGTAATTTCGGTCCAGTTTTCCAAATACACCAACTGCATCAATAACTTTGTAATCCCATATAAATATATGGGATTACAAAGTTATTTATGCAGTTGGTGGTTGGTGGTGGTTATAAATTTAATAGGTGTAGATAGGTACCTACCATATGAGGCAAGGGAGGGGGTATAGGGTGGGTAAGGGTGTGTTTAGCCCATGAAACTGAACAACATTATTACTTGTAAAATGGTCGACGTAATGAAAAACACATGATTGGACATGTCTTGAAGTACGAAAATCTAATAAAACAATATATTATAATTTAAATCTCTGTTATATATAAATTGTTAGCGCGCTCCTTACAGACAGACTGGCCTCTATTTTACTCTATGACTGACAAGCAAAATATACGCCAAAATGACAGAACAATGAAATGTGAATGCCTTCGAGCGAGCGGCAGCCGCACGCATACGTGCGAGCGCCCTCATGCTGTTCGGATGTGCCTCGAAACCTAACCTATAAGTTTGCGATTTTCATTTATCAATCGAAATTACGACTTTATTAATTACATTTACGACTAAAAGGCTTGCTCATTAGTTTACTGATATTATTTGCTTACGATTGGGATGTTGTTTGGTTAATTTTAAGGAACTTACATAAATACCTTAGTCTTCAAATATAATTACTTAATAGTGTCGGTCGAAATAACGAGACCAAAGTTACGTTTAAGTATTAATTGTATTCTTACATCTTGCATATCTACCAGTACTAGTAGTCGCAATGGATTCGGAAATACTGTATGTGAATGACCATCCATGCCCACACCGGATTGTCTCGTACTACCTGGTGATGGTTCGTGTCTATTTCATTTTTGTCATTCTCTAAAATATCATAAGACCTTTAACAAAATTCGTTAGAAGTAGATGGTATCAAAAAGAAAGGCTCTACAAAAAGAAGTGAGATCCCATCAAAAACATCCTGTAAAAAACGCAAGTCTCGCGCTCAGTCTTTCTACCGTCAAAAGTGTGAGATCCATGTAATACCAAGTCGGTTAATCTATTTAGTGTCTACTTGAAGGACCTTCTGTCTTAAGTTATTCATAAGTTATTATCATGCCAATATTAAAAATATTTAACGTTTTAAACAAATAGATCGACTTGGACATCGCATGAAAACAAAATGAATATTACAATATTATATTAGATTCAGTCTCTCGCGCCTCACGCGATTGTAACTCTCGTTCAGGTTGGTCGCTGGCCCGTCGTGCTGTGTAGTGTGATTACTAATAATCAAATCAAGCGATGTCCTGAAGTATCTATTTGTTTAAAACGTTAAATATTTTTATATTGGCATGATAATAGTAATAACTTAACCAGAAGGTCCTTCAAGTAGACACTAAATAGATTAACCGACTTGGTACCAGTTACATGGATCTCACAATTTTGACGGTAGAAAACTGAGCTGCGAGACTTGGGTTTTTTACAAAAAAATGGTGTAATTTATTTAACCCAAGCAATTGTTTTCAATACAAAACCGTTACTAAGGAATAGTTTAAGTAATCATTAAAGGTTTCTGAGTGCGGCAGTTAATCTCTAATAATGTCATGAGTCTCATGTAACAGAGAACTAACCTTTAACCACATCCATCAAACCAACTAAACTCCACAAAACCAAAAAAAAAATCTAATTTCGTCTAAAAATCGAATTTCATCAAAACGTAAAACATCTCAACCGTTGCTCATTTAAAAACAGAAATGAGTACTCACATTTTGGGAAAGGACACTGACTTCAAATAAATTCTGAGATGAAACAGATTCAAACTCATGACATTTGCGCCACGCTTTAGAATAAAAGCATACGGTCTTTATGAAGCCGGCATTCATTTATACCTGAGCCATGTTAGAGGTAAAATAAGAAGGTGAACTCATTAGTGCTTCTTTGTAGGTTGAAGTCTTAATTTGCACATTAATACTTTGCTATGTTTCCGTACCAACGTTTCCCCTATTTTATACTTATAAATTGCCTCGTTGGTCGAGTAGTTTGGCTTTGGCTTTGGCTCGTTGACGAGTGGTTAGGGTTCGATTCCCTGCTCGGGCAAAAAACCAAAAAAGACCATTGCCTGCTGGTTATTGATGGGCTTTTTTCAAAACTTCTCAGTTGTAAAACGGAGTCTGGAATTGTGCCCAGTATATGGCAATAGGTTCACCCCCTATTACACGGGACTTATAACATAAATGGTGAAAAGTGGGTGTACTTTGTATAGCAGCATTACGTGCCGCAATGTGCAAGTCACCTCTATCTACCTCTTTGGGAATAAAAGACGTGACGTTGCTTATAAACCTTCCAGTTGCATCCAGTCGTCGCCACCAATAAAATGTATACAGCTCTATAGAGTGTTACTCGCCCTGGTTGCACCAACACTATTTAGCGTAGCGCTGTATACTTAGCCGCCAGTCCGGCCGCTAATGCTATCTCTTCTAAGTCCATTTTAATATTGTCGATGTGTGGTGACTTTTGAGTTTGTATGGTGTCTAGTTTGGTAGATATAGTCTCCAGACTGGTTGCAAGTAATGGTGTTCCGGCAATATAGCTCCATAAAAAGATCTAGCTATTTGAAATATTGACATGTAAAAGTGTTATTTTATAACCTATTTACAGAAGTAAATATCATTTATCACACCTAAAAAATTCAAATTTTGTTCCAACTGGACATTCTGTCAACATATTTCGTACATAAGGTGGGCCCGCTCGGACGAGAAGACTCCATTAGGCGATTACATTGGGGACTATACGTTTCAATCACAAAGTAAACACAGACGAGTGTTTACATTGTTAAAAATGTTACACTAATAGTTTACTTGTGCTGATTTATTCACCATTTTGTTCGGTTAGTCATGTGTGTAAGTAGAGAAAAATACATCTGTTAGTACTTACATATTTTACTTAAGGGTATGTATAAACTGGCTATGTATGTAAGAGACCACACATTTGACATAGATCGGGCAGATGCATTCTCCAATAAACCTACTAACTACTACCAATTGTGAAGATTATGATAAGGCGTCTCATGTATTGAAGAACGCCCAAAGCAGTTTCAGCAGAGGACTATCACGAGCTGTCAATTATTGTTAATGATGACTGGCATTTGGATCTCCTTTTCCCCTTAAAACGTAACATATGAAAGACATTACAAATCAACGCTGCATTGACTACAAAGGTTAAAGTCATTTATACTTCCTTAACTCTAATAAAATAAGAAACAAAAATACAAAATGGAAGCCACAGGCCACAACGTAAACCTTTCACTGCGCTGCGTTGGCATACAAAAATAATGATATTTCCTTATAAAACCTTCACTGCCTTACAATAGAAATATCTACATATACATTTGATAAATCAATCGAGCATTCGATTGTAGTAATACAAGCCATTGTATGTATTGATGAAATTTATCATTCATCACTAAACAGACAAATCGAATAGCTTTGAATAACGAAATAACGCGTAGATTCTATGAAGAAGGAGATAGATGAATGAATGTTATGTTGGTTTTTTTATGGAATAGAGTGGCAAACTACCAGGCGGATCACTTGATATTAAGCAATAGGCACCTATTGCTTAGCAGGTTACTTAGTAGTTTACGTGTGGACCATGACATCTTTGGTTTCTTAATAAACTTAACCCGCGACAACTTAAATAGACTAAGAAGGCACTTTAGAACGTAAAAGCAAATATAATAGGTTGGTCAGGCCTCTAGTGAAGCAATTTGCTCGTTCCAATGTGTAGATTCCTATGGAGATGAACGAGTTTCGACGGCCGAAACTTCATAGGTTATTTTTTTCAATCAGGTTAACAATACAATAGTTGCTAACATTGTTTCGATTGCTTCAACTATGTGAGAACAATGTAACACCAATATTCAGTCAAAGAGATAGAAAAAGAAAATAATCTTGAGGACAACAAAATTAATACAGTCTGGAGCTGACCAGTCCCAGTTGACAGCGCCCTTTCACACGTAAATAGTACTGTATCACTAAACAACACCAGCTGTGCGGTCAAGAGGTAACTTCAGATCGCCATAAAACATATTATATGTCGAATTTTCAAAGCAACATATTGCTTCCACATACATTTAGTTGAACAATACATACAAACGGGCCATTGTATGCCATTATTTATTACGGAACCCTGTTTTCTTTGTGGGAATCTTTATCGAAGGAATTGAAGTATGATAAAGGAATAGATAGGGACCTATTGTACTATGGAGTAGCTATGAGATTTGTGTAATGGCGGTGGATGCTAGAAGACTGATTTTTGTTGGAATAACTCGGTTTTGTTTGGCGGAAGATTTCTCTGTCTTGATAAGATACTGATTTGTGATGAAAATTGAGTTGTTGAGTTGAATCTAGACTACAGTAATTATAGTGTGGGAGAGCCATGCTTCGGCTTCACAGAAAAGCGACGTCAAACAACGCTTGCGTTGTGTTTTATTGTGTGAGTGTTACCGGAGGCCCAATTACCCCCTTCTCGATCTTCCCATTCCCCGATTCCTCAACATCTCTTGAATCCCTAACCCCCAAAAGGTCGGCAACGCACTTGTAACGCCTCTGGTGTTTCGAGTGTTCATGGGCGGCGGCAATTGCTTACCATCAGGATCACTTGATTATAATTATCTGCTTATACCTTAAAATATTTTTATAAACAAACACCTTACACCATTCTTAATTCAATATCATTACACAAAAATATTAAAATGGAAAATCTCCATCGCCCAACGCCAGGTCAGTCGACGCACTGATTCTATGTAAAAATACAATATTCAGGGCAGACAAAGCCGCTGGAACCATTATTCAGACAAAAGTATACAG
This sequence comes from Spodoptera frugiperda, assembly GCF_023101765.2. Classification (NCBI taxonomy): domain Eukaryota; kingdom Metazoa; phylum Arthropoda; class Insecta; order Lepidoptera; family Noctuidae; genus Spodoptera; species Spodoptera frugiperda. The sequence continues at coordinate 3,853,061 of NC_064224.1, read as the reverse complement.
ACAAAATAGATTTGCGTGACTAGCAAAACAATAAAATATCGGTTTATAGGTAAAAGATATTCGAATTGAAATGTGGAAATGCTGATTCGATATCCCAATACCGATTCGAAATAGAATTATTAGTAGAAACGTTCCAATTTAGGTGGGGAATCTATTAATGTTTTGTTGTAGATATTTTCCGAAGTAATGAATAATGTTATATAATGAATGATGTTATTCATAAAGTGACTGACAATAATTTTATAGGTAAATCTGAATGGCGTACTATATTGGTTATAATAATGTTGGTGACGATAATTTGTAGTCACAACTATCATGACACACACTAAATAATAAATTTGTACAACTTTCACACGTAACTATTAACCAAGGGTTCTCGATTAGTTTCAAGCTACACTAGGGACCCATAATGATGAATGAATGGATGAAGAAATCCTTTCTTTCTTTCATTGTATCATTAGAATACAAATTATATTTACAAATTCTTAATGTTCTCGGAACATTTATTTTTTTCTTTATAAAAAAATTATGTTGCCCATCATTAGGATTTCCTCCTATGTCGTGGGTGCGTTTACAAACATACAAGTTCATATTTGACACCCAGGCCCGAAACAATAATTTGTGGATCACACAAAAGAGTTGCTCCGTGCGGGAATCGAACCCGCTACCCGTTGCGCGGCAGCCAGTTTCCCAGCCACCGCACCAACCGTGCAGTCATAACTATACAGTCATACAAGTCCGGAACTAAACATGTATAACAAATTTTTACCTACATCACTAGTCTGCCAGTAGAGAATCACACAACTATGCAGTTTGAGCTCTTCATTGGTGAAATCCCACGTTCGCTTAACCGCATTTAATATTATATCAGTATTGGAAATGTGGTTGTGGCTCAGTGACAATACCAATCAAATATGTTAAGGGTGCTTTCCTATCACAGATGTGCTATTTAGCTATGCTACGAAGATGTAATAGCTAAGCTGTGATATTATGTGGTCGTTTTCACCGATACTAAGCTATAGGTATAGCTGTTCGAGGAAGATGTGCAGTTCGAGTGGGCGATGTATCGATTGTACCTACAATCAAGCCACCCATAGCACGCATCTTTCCATATAAAAAGCTGAATCCATTTCCTCCAGTGCTAAACTATGTGTACCAATGAATAAAATTGGTGGAAGCCAAACGCATCCACAATAACGTAGCATAGCATATCTCTGGTGGAAAAGCACCCTAATAGTGATGTTAAACTTAAATAATTGATGAAGTACAGAAATTATCGTACAAATTACTTAACATAACCTAATAATGGTTGATTTATTCGAGTCGGCCAATCAGTGCGCTAAACGCGCTCTCGCTTCGATTACTTTAAACGCAAAGCCATCTGATACTAAGGAGCACACATTAAAACACACTTCATTAATTTATTAGGCACTTTATGAGTTCCACGTTATAAAGTGGAGTATTTCATTAAAACACATATTTTTAAGATACTTTTTCCATCCATGTTCCAACCCTTAGATGCCCATGATTAATTTTTCTATTTCTTTTCTTTCTAATTCTAATTCTAATTTTTCTTGAACTTTTAACCAATTCCGTAGCTCACTGAACTAGTCTACTAGCAACAAATCAACAAATCAATAGTTTATTGAAACTGGCCGTAAAAGAGAACAGATTTCAAAATAATAGAAAAACTATCGAACTTACTTCTTCGCAAAAGTACAGGCCACTGAGAGTTAAACGTCATTCATAATTTAAAACTAGTATCTTCGAGGCCAGTATCGAAGTACAAAGGCCCAATAAAACCTTTTTGATAGTAACAAGGGTATTGAAAGACCCAGTGCTCGCATTCGTTATTTATTTATTTATTTAGAAGTTTTTCCAATATTTTTCCGTTTTCTCGTCACCGGCATCTGTTTCGATTGGTCCATGAAAAGAAAACAACAGATTGTTAGAGATTTCGGATCCCTTTTTAGATTTTTGGTGTACTTTTCGAGGGATAAAGATGATTTTCTTTGGTAAAGCCGGTTTGTGACGAAGAATCTACTACATAATTTTATTAGTGCAACGTCACCTCTTTTTATCCCCGAAGGGTTAGGCAGAGGTGCACATTACGGCACGTAATGCCACTATACAATGTACACCCACTTTTCACCATTTGTATTATAAGTCCCATGTAATAAGGAGCGTATTACAAGTGCGTTGCCGGCCTTTTGGGGGTTAGGAATTTAAGAGTTATTGGGGAATCAGGGATTGGGAAGATTGGGAAAAGGAGGTAATGGGCTATGGTAACTTCACTTACTCACCAAAACACAACACAAACGTTATTTCACGTCGGTTTTCTGTGAGACCGTGGTATCATGGCCCATTCGTGCCAAAGCATGGCACTCCCACACTTAAACCATTTCTCTCAACTCATTAACCTGAATCCACCGTAGCCAACCCTATGAAATCGCACAAACATTAACACGACACAAAACTGCATTCACCTCCCATTACTTTCAAGGCCTCCCCGTATCTGCCGGAAATTGTCCCCGGCCGAAATTACGGTAACGCCATAGGCCTATAATGATCAGGCCTAACGCGAAATTGCTATAATTACCGTGCTGCAAAGCAGGCCGATAATCGTATGGGGATTCGCAAATGCAAACTCTAAATATGAACTGTTAATAGATATGGTAGCTCTTTGAAACCTCTATTTCATAAACAGCTGTGCAAAGGTACACTTTAAAGGGGAAATTATATATTTTTAGACAAATTTTAACTTTGTATCTGGTTGTTACAGTCTAATTTAGATTGAATTAATTGTCTAAATCATGTTTTTTGCTTCAATAAAGATTCTACTTTTGTTTTTTCAATATAAGGTTTATTTTTCTATGAAAGTTCAACAACAATATCTTAAGCAAGAATAGCTATTATTTAAAGTACTCCAACACAGCCATAAAGTCAGGTCCGAACTCCAAGATCCAGGACAAATGAAAATCAAAAATAAACTAATTTTTTAACACTTTAAACGCCACGGGGGTCACCTGTGACAGTTTTCTATTCGCAGTCAAAGACTTAAGGGAGTAGATGTTGAAAGAACTTCCAAAAAATACTCCTGGAACGCAAAGATAATAAATTTTATCAAAGTCATCGATGAGACATGAATATATCTTCCTTGGCGCTAAACCTATAAGCCTGTTCTTTGTAAGCCACGATAATGGAGAGGTTATACAGTTAGCTTAATAGAGCATAAGAATTGCTTCGACGGCCTAGCTCTTTAGCTTAGGGCACGAAAGGGTCGCCTATTTGAATAGTGTTGAATTTGCAAACTCATCGCTTGTTCGTAGTACAGTTTTTATTGAGCTTTTGAGTTAGTTAAGTTTATTAATAACTATATCGTTTTTATTTGCGACAATATGGGATAGTGGCGTGAGTTTATGTATGGATGTTTGTATCAGACCCTTGGCTGTTGACAAATGGATAAAACATAACTAATTGGCAATCGGGTGTACTAAGAGCCTCTTCGTGTTAGAGTGTCATCTCCATTGAATATATAAAATACACGTAATTAAGGAAGATCATTTTATGCGCAATTTTATAAATTACTCATTTAACTGTTTTACGAGAAACTCGACTAATTTCATGCCATGTTAGAAGCTCATATTCATTAACATTCCGCGACACACGACGGACAACATATATGAACCGCTAGCATGGCTTAAAAGTAGTCGAGTTCCTCGTCAAACAGTTACGTGAGTAATCTGATAACATAATAAATAATTTAGTATGTCTTACTAAAGTTATGATACAGTTTACTCAATACATTATTTTTATTAATAGTCTACATTACTATCCAAAATTAAACAATAAAGCAATACCACGAACGACTTCCTCTAATTCACACGACTTTAGACAACTAACAAAACAGCACCAAGCCATTTACTTCATACCACTTAGAGTACTAGGAAAACAGCGTCGCTCGTCGTTCTACTAGGAAAATTGTCGATAGATTGACTCCCCACCAAACCAACACATCAAAAGCTTTGAAATCCTTTGACGCAATGTTATGTTGTCTTGGTATTTCAATACTTAGTTTAGTCTCTCTGTCTGTTTACTAATTATCCTAACACGAAGCGTTTTAGTTAATTATCTTAGTGCTATCTCTTTCATGCCCGTTCCTCTCGCTCTAGCGTGGGCGTCGTTTTTTATTTATTAGTTGGTGTTCGTAAATAATGGGATTAGTTTTAAAGGGTAGGATAAAAATAGAAGAGTTCTTTGTGTAAGGATAAAAGATATTATTTCTATCAAAAGTTGCTTTACTGCCTCGTTGGTGTTGTATTAACAAGTGCAAAGGATTAACTGACTGATTTACGTCATCGTTATCATCATTTTAGCAACAGAACGTCCACTGCTGAACATAGAAATATGATAATAGTTTAAAAAACACGCTTTTATAGATGTACGTGGCTCTATCATCAGATCAGCTCGACAGTACTTTATTTTTGTATTGTCATCAAAATCACATACAACTGCCAATTTTCGTAACGCTACAATCTTTAGAAGATGGTTAAATTAGTTTTCATAGAATTGATTACATAGTTACACACATATAGGTCGACCTAATAAAAGCGTGTTAATAAATAAAAATATTGAATTAGACCATGCTTGAAAAAGTAATGCTTACTTTCGAATTTACTACCAGCTTGCCAATCCGACTAGCGATCGCTAAATCAACAAAACTGTCGTAAATAAATACGTTGTACAACTAAAAATAACACCAATATCTATGTACATAAGTTTCAAAGTGACGTAAAGAGATACATAACATAAAAGCCACCTATCTAACAAGATTGCTCCATCCAATATACCTTAGTAATTGATATAATCGAAAACTGCCAACTCGGTAAAACTTTCAACGATATGTAAGAGGGAAAAAATACAATTTTCTTTTGGGGAAATCGATTAAAATCACCTACTCGATACCCTGAGACTAACTTCATTGAAAGTTTTGCGATTCGATATTCGATTATTTGCGGGGAATAATCGATGTGAAAACTTGTGCGTCGATTCGGTTTTTGCAATAAATTACCGTCTCCTGACAGCAAGGCAAGAATTTTTAAGTAGACGTTTTCGTTTTGGAGATGGAATGAACAATTTATTTTAGTACTTTCTCCTACATTGTTATTTATGAATGTGTCTGGTTCTTGTTATTAATATCGATCTGTCTTACTGTTTTCCAAAGAAATGTTTTTATGCGGAAAATTAATAAGCATAAGTGTGCTCTTCCACCGGAGATGTGCTATGCTACGTTGGTTTGGATGCGTTTGACTTCTTGCAATCATATTTATTGGTACACTGGTGGAAACGGAGTCAGCTAAGCTTTGTTTTTGTATAGAAAGATGCGTGCTATAGATGCGTGTTATGAATGCGTGCTATGGATGCGTGCTATGGATGCGTGCTATGGATGCGTGCTGTGGATGTATGCTATAGATGCGTGCTATGGATGTGTACTATTGATGGCTTCCCTACTATCACTGCATCGCATATTCGAGCTGCGCATCTTCTTCACACAGTTTAGTATTAGTGGAAATGATCACATAGTTTTATAGCATAGCTATTATATCTTCCTGGCATAGCTACATACAGATACAAATCTATCAAAATATTATCTTTACCATAAAATATTATTGTGGTTTTATATAACAAAATTCTTGATACCTAGAACAGGACAAAATCTAGAGAAAAGTTAACTACGTATATGATTATAAACTTCTTTAAACAAATATTAATTAAAATTAAAAAAATCACAAACTTTGTGTCAAAAGGCACTTTCTTTGATAAATGACCAAAAGAATCTTAAATGCAAGTCGTACTAGCAGTCGGCTTTTCACGCCCCTCCCATCTCGTTAGCGAATTTAATGTTCCATTCCAAAAGTACTCATAGATTTTACAATGTTTTTCATTCGACACTTCTATTGAGAGTTACTTTTTTTTAGGAAAATTGATATATTTTATTTTTTTATTACTGTGTCATTAGTTGACTGACAAAAATAATTTTCATTTTAGGATTATTAGGATTTATGTAAGATAATACAAGATTATTGAGATATTTTTTCAATAAATAATGTATTACTTAAATAGATAAGGATTTTCATTAAATAAGGATTACTTTTTGATAGTGCTGTTTCCTAACCAAAACCTTTTTGTTCGAATATTGTTTGATTACAATACTTTTTGAGTGTTAACTATCTTTCTATATTTTAAGCAGTAGTGTTAAAATATAGAAACATTCGAAACGATTAAATATACAAAGTACTTAAATATTTTGCTTAAGTAATGCAATTTTTAATATCCTTTCTTACTCACAATAAACCTTCTACGCAAAGAAAATAGTTTTATAACATTTTTGCAACTAATTGCAGTACTCAAAAGCGTCGCTATGAGACTAAATATAAGGTCTATATTTAATACAATCCTTTTCTGAGATATTTCTTTGACGTTCTTTCAAAGAAACTGTCGACTACAGTACATTTTTACCGTTCATCGTGTTTTTCTATAATAGAGACCAGTTGCTAGGAATTTATGAATAGAAGTAAATAAAATACGTTTATTTATAGAACTTGAACGAGCTGTTTATTTTGTAGTAAAATCAGCTGTTTGTTATTTAGAAGGTGTTTAGAGTAAAAATAAGTTATGTTGTGACAATGTTTCGTATTTTTGCATGTTATACACTCTTTAGCGAAGCACCATTATTTATTTATTTAACGTCCGCCTTTAATCCCCGTAGGGGTGGCAGACGTGCGTAAGACCCATGTAATAGGTGGCGAGCCTTATACCGGCCACATTTTTACCTTTTTTCATATGATAGTTAAACAAACTGGCGGATTACCTTATAGCTATCGATGTCGCCGACAGTCGCAACACCAGAGTAGTTACCATGAAGCAAAAAAAAACAAAGAAGAGATGTCATGGCTGGATTTCCCTTTAACATAATGTGTGGCACATTACGGGTATCGCGTTACGTTACAAATCACGTCCCTCTCTATTTTGCAACATGCAGTCCCGTACTAAAACTACATTGCCAATTGTTCACATTTTAATGTGTCGCTTTCTGAGCATTTATTAAAGATTATATTTATGATTGTTTGCAGGTAACTGCCTAGTGATAGCGGCAGTGCTGTGCTCCTCGAAGCTGCGCAGTGTCACCAACTTGTTCATCGTGTCCTTGGCGGTCGCTGACCTGTTGGTCGGCGTCGCTGTGCTGCCCTTCTCAGCCACTAGAGAAGTGTTTGAGGTGAGATTTTGTTATTTTATAAATAAAGATCTGTTCCATCATTACTTGGGCTAAGCTTGTTCTACAGCTGACAAAGGGAAAACGTGTTCTGTTATTATGACGTCATACGTTGCTGACGTCAAATAGCAGACTATATTTCTAGAAAATTTACTAGAAAAATTTGAAAATTAGGTAGCTCAGCAAATGTATGAATGAGAGTGTGATTAATTTTTTAATATTTCAATGTATTGAAACGTTGTAATAATTTATTTTTGACCCAGTCATCATCCCTATTGACTTAGAGCCACCATACACGGACTGTAAGCAGTTACCCTATGATTCACATACACGGACCGCTCTTGCAGTTAGTTAGAGTCAACAGCTTAAAGCTGACATTGATAACTACAGAAGACTTGATAACTGCACCGGAGTACTTGAGAAGTTAAGTTAACTGCTCGAGTAGTCGCAGTCCGTACCTATATGTATGTACGTAGAAATTTATAGTTCACTATGAAGTCATAACTTGAAGTCGAAATCGGTCGACCCCGACTGCTTTAAACAGACCGCGTATGGCGGCCCTTATACCAACAAGTTTAACAAAAAATAATAATTTTATTAACCTCTAGCATTCATCCTAATACTATAAGTATTTATAGATAACAAATACTAAATTGAATGTTTTTTAAATCCTTTATTTATATAACTACCGTACTCAGAGACATTTAATGATTACTTAAACTATTTAGTTACGATTTTGTTCCGAAAACTCTATTAAGTACTAAGTTAAGTAACCATTACATTACAATAAGTACCAATATAATTAACAAGCTAAAAATCTCACTCCTATTAACCATACACGTGTTTTATAAACCAAAAGACGCTACAGCCAAAAAGAAACCTAAAGTACTTCAAACATTTTTGAACGCGAAATACATGAACAGCTACCGAAGCGAAGGGGGTAAAATACATATAAGAGATACGCCTTACATTTTTCGCTTAAGCCGAGCGATGATAAAACCTCTTCAAAGCCGAACCACCTCGTAATAGATGACAGATTTGGATATTCACCATTTTTCCCTTCAGAACGCTGTTTGATGAAAAAAGTTAAATAAACTCGAGTAAAGTCTATGTAAGACGCTCTCGGATAGTTTTATTGCAATGCTAAAGTTGTATTATGTCTTGTTGACAAGGAGTTATGATCGTAATACTTTTTTGATGAGCTTAGGACTGTTTATTTATCGTTGAAAATGTTTATGCAGAACAGTTGTGTAGTTTTTTTGAATGAAATTTATCTAAATATATATAACTCTAAGGTGACTGACTGACTGACATCGCGATGATCTATCAACTCACAGCCTAAACCAATGTACGGATTTCGGGCTTACATTGCGCATGCAGATAAATGTTATGACGATAGGCATTTACTAAGAAAGGACTTTGATAAATTGCAATTTTTTAATGGTGCAAACCCCCATATCCTTCCAAAACCGCTGCAACTCCTGTAAGCCAGAATCTACAGTAGATATAACTATGGAAACACTGGAACAGAGAAGTCCGGTGCGTTCTAGGAACATGAATAACTGTCTTGGAAGTAAATCAGAAGATATTATTAGAAAACAAGAAAACAAAACTTTGCAAGTTAGTAAAAATATAGCATACGCATACATACAAAAATTTGAAGCAAAGTCATCATACCAAACGTGTTAAAGGTAAATGAACTCATGTACGCCTGGTACTCACTGGTAATTGTTCCACTAATAACAAAGAGAGAAGAGTTAGGAAAATAACAAATGAATGCTCTAAATCCCGTGAAATATCACAAGGTACCATCATTTTCAGTAATTAGACGCCATAAGCGCCCTGCAGCGGCAGATGCTACAAACATAAAGGGCCAACAAATACTCCACTGCAACTCTGAACCTTATTCCCTTCAAAATAAAGTATCAAATCCAACAGCATACTATTAGATATCATTTTAACTGATTTTAAACTTTGTTCGCAAAGATATAGGCGTTCATTTTCCGTGTAATAGAAAGGAATTCTTTGAAGTTGCCGTGGGAATATTGAATTTATGCGAGAGAAAATAAGATTCAGTTTACTTTGAATTCGTTATGTATCTAGGCGGTGTTTTCAGTGACATTATTAGACCGCGGTAAATGGGAATTTCTAGGCTTGCGTCCATTGAGCCTTGGTGAAGGTAAATATTTTTAATGTTAGCAGTTTGTCGTTTAATTTTAATGATAATGGAGTTAAAACAATTATTTTAGCAAGGAGGGAATTTAATATTGTTATTTACCTCTCGGTCTTAGTTAATTATTCTGACGTTACAGTTTTGACTACTTAAATGAAACCTACTCGTTTATTATTAAGGAGTTTGCGGTTAATGAACAGACGGACCGACTTGTGAAGCTTGTTTATACAATTAAATGGGTGACCGTTCTCTGTATAATATTAACAGTTCTCGATGTCTTAAAGTAAACTAGACGACATACAATTTTTTTTTATAAGACAAGTTCGCCTCATTCTCCCAACACCTTTGCAACTCCTGTAAGCCAGGATTTACAGTAGTGGATTAATACACATTGACGTACCAACATGTGTGATGTTTAGTTTGTTATAGTTTCTTATCCTTAATAACAATTTTAAAATACTGGAGAGGCTCCCATTAAACTTTAACAGACCTTTTGCTCAAAAATAGGGATGATGACAGGATATAAAAATTAAAAATCTATTTAATCCGTTAGTTAAGTAATGAAAAAATATTATACACGTATTTTTTAGCTTGTCATATAAGATAGGAATACTTAAATAAATCGAATCATAGTTTAGAAGTGGATGCAAATACGTAATTTATTACTATTTATATATACGTATAAATATGTATCTCTTCGAAAGTATTTGTTTCCATTAGAAAATTAAAAATACGTATCTAAAATTTTAAAATAATATACAAGACGGACATTCAAATTAGCCTATTACAGTCAGAACACTCGACCAACAACACGAGTCTAAACTAATAATTCATTGACTCATAACCAAAGGACCGATTACGCACATTCTGCGCAGTGTTTCCCCGATTTTGAGGTACATAATTGATAAGTAACATGCAGTAAAACGCAACATGACGGACCCATCCAAGGCAGTTGTTTCTTTCTCACGGATAATAAACCTTAAATGTGACTGCTTAATGGTAACAATCATTTAACAATAATTTATTTACATATGGCTGCGTCGTTAGTAGCTGTGATTGACAAGCAAGAGGGTTCGGATAAAAGTATTATAACAGTCGCATAAGTGGCCACTGCTGGCCAAAGGCTTCTTCTCACACGAAGAAGGTTTGAGCATTGATCACCACGCATACTCAATGCGGGTTGGCGATTTTAATCTTTAAATTAGAAATTATAAACCCTAGTTTCTTCACGATTCTTTTTCAACGATGTTCGATGGTGTTTGAATAATCCTAGAAAGTGCACAAAACTCGGAAAAATTCAAACCGTTGGCGTCTTGAATCTCCAGGTGGTGGTACGATGATTGCATATTTCAGTTTCTTTTTAATAATACCACGGAATCTGAAACTTTGACCGTGGTATAAAAATAGACTCACCGCATATGACATGAGACCTCTGATGACTGTCATATCCAACATCAGTTAAAAACTGTGATGAAAAGTGGACATACTTTTGTGACGACTATCTCCCCTGGTGATACCTAAATGTTGTTGCGGCCTACGCTGGAGCACGTCTGCTCATAAGTGACCTATTCACTAGAACCTTAAACACACCCAGGTTATATCTGCACCTTTGCCTACATTCGAGAAATACGTTTGACTACGTTTGACTGCACGGTTGGGGCGGTGGCTGGGCAACTGGCTGCCGTGCAACGTGTAGCGGGTTCGATTCCCGCGCGGAGCAACTCTTTGTGTGATCCACAAATTGTTGTTTCGGGGCTGGGTGTCATGTGTGAACTTGTATGTTTGTAAACGACACAGGAGAAAATCCTAGTGTGGGGCAACGTTGAAAAAAAAATGGCGTCTTATATTACCAGAAACAAATCATACAAAACGCCCCTTCAATATCCTTGTAGGGCACCCAAACAATATCTAAGTGAGCCCTGATAGAAATGTACGTCAATAATGCAACAAGTGGTTCAATCTCACGACCTGTCAAGCCAATCTGTTACCCTGGTAGCTCTGCGTTCCATCACACGAGTGACTGTTTCAAACAATTCGGTGACATAAATCGATGGTGTGCGATCCGATAGTTGTAAGTGATATCGATGTTGCTTGTCTTTTTTGGGTTTATCGATTTTAGATTGGGTTTTGTTTTGGTAGTGTATAGTAATAGTGATAGAATATTCTTAAAGCATCATTGTATTGTGATTAACGGCCTTACTAATAAACATTTATACACACTGTATACACGCGTTATAGCATATTCATTACTAATAATTCAATGTATTATAATGTGTAGATTATTTATCGATTGGACATATTTTGACTGCTTAGTTAGCCAAGAATTGTATTGTGAATCTTATTGAAAAAAAAAATAACCTATGGAGTTTCTTGCTAGTTCCTCTCCATAGGAATCTACACACTTGAACGAGCAAATAGCTTCACTAGAGGACCGACCGACATACATACATTGTTAATATTATTATATATATTATGCTTTGACATTCAAATGTGCCTTTCTGGTCAATTGGAAATAAATAATTTTTGACTTTGACTTTATAGCTGAGTCTAGTTCCACCTGTACTGAGCTATGTGTACCAATGAATATGATTGGTGGAAGCTAAACGCATCCACGGCAACGTACCATAGTACTCTAATCAAAATACACATCACACACCAAAAGCTAGAAATGAGCCCTCTATTCACGCTTAATCTGTGGACTGATTGAATGACGTCACAACTCTCACATTCAAAAACGAGGGTCACGAGAGCTTTGTCTTCAACCTTGAGCAGCTTGACCTTCACACTTGTCAGCGAAATTTCAAGTTTGGTCAGTGAACATGGAACTTTCCGAAATGGGATTCTATTGAAATAGTTTTAGAGTTCATTGTTGATTGCAGCTGAATGTGGCCAGTGATATGAATTTAGTTAGCTGTTATTGCTTCGCTTTGAATGTCATCTTTGGAGTTTAAGGTTGCTATCTAGTCTTGATAAAGATAATTAGTAAGTTACTGGATGGTTGATGTAATCTTCACTGTAAGTTGTCAATGGAATCCATTCATAGTTTAAAAGGTCAAAGATCCCTTCAATACACTTTAGCAATTCCGTTTTAGTGTTGCGGGTAAAAGAAACCCGCGTGCGGCGCGGATTGCTTACCACCAGGGAATCTGTGTGCTCGTTTGCTGCCCTATGTCATAAAACAAATTATTCAAGTTTATCAAAGAATGCTGCTGCCTGGTCTACATCAAATCTAGACCCATAGTTGGTTATAACGACATCCATGTGAAGTGTAGGGGAGATGAAAAATGTATTCTGCTCTTGTTTTTCTTTCTTTTTCTTCTGTGTCGTAGGTGCATTTATAAACATACAATTTTACATTCATGTGACATCCAGACCCGAAGCAACAATTTGTGGATCACACAAAGAATTGCTTTGTGCGGGAATCGAACACGCTACTCGTTACACGGCAGCCAGTTGCCTAACCACGGCATCAACCGTGCAGTCAAAACCGCTATCATACGTCTCACACGACCTACAACATTAAGAAATCAAACACGATGAATATTTTGTTTCAATCGAACACCCTTTTACCTCATCTCTACCTAAAAACCTGACTCAAATTAACAAAAAAAAGTTTACTCAATAGAATTCTTTTTAAAAGTAAATGGCAGCCCAAAGCAGCGTCGTGTGGTCAATTCATTGAAATACTTTTTGAAGTATCCTTGAATGAAAGGCTTGTGGCTTCACTGGTCAGCCGAAACCTTCAAATGTATATAAATAAACCTGTTCGTCGTAATCGATTTTATGTGAATGAGTATTCGAGTCAATATTTGGTAATTAGAATCTATTTATAGGGTTGTGACATCGAGTTTCGAATGAAATCGAATGATGTATCGCTATACCATGATGCTTAAATGCTTTTGAAATCAAAACTCAAACGTGTTTTTTTTAATGAAGTAGTTGTGTATATTTTATTTTGTTATGCATACTTTTTTGTGTAGAGATAAAAAAATCATCAAATGACTTTTCACGCCTTGGGCGAGGCGAGAGGTAATGTCAGACTCTTATTAACTAAAAATCACCCTGTTCCCACTCCTGCTTTTCGAGCCGGATCCCCGATAACAACGTTATATAGTCCGCAGCTTTAGTTAGCTACAGTTTCGAAAATAGAAAATCTTTATGATAATGGATTGGGAACTAAACCTCATATTTCTAGGAGATATACTATTTTTTACATTAAAGTTTTATTTATTTTAAGGGCGTTCTCATATCGCCTAGTATCATTAAACTTACATTAGTTATAGTTTAAATTGGGTCAGGCCATATTGGGTCTGATAATGAGTTTTGTAGACTTCTTCCAATATTTTACTGGTATACAAGTGATGATGCCATTCGAAATACTACCCAAATAGAAGAAGATACAAGGTTGCAATTCCTCTTTAATCTAATTTAAGCGTATGCAAATATTTAGAATTGGATATCTTGACGTTTCTCATTGGCAATGTAAACTGTCCAACATAATTGAATGCGTAATTAGAGGTTTACAAGGTTCACTTAATTTTCCTTGAGAAGGAACCGAAATGTTTGGCATAGTAACTAACTTAACGTAATTTTAATGTCAGAAAATTGTAATAATTATACTAAGGTATACTCACTTATTGTAAATATAAATGATTGATTATGAATAAGTAATTTTGTTTTTAATACAAAAATATCTACATGTCTCTGTCGATTTGTCAATGAAAACAATTGATAGCAATCGCATCGTGCGCATTTGTGAACCACTTTATACAGAGTAGAGACAACGTTTATTTAAAAAAATATGTTCTCAAATTGAATTAACCGGTTTGTAGTACGAAATTTCTTCACTATTGTAATCTTCAAACACAACACTACCTCCCATTAAAGCCGTGGCAGATACATTTAGAACACTTTATATAATAAGGATCCTATACTCAGAGTACTCTCGAAGCTCGTTAGCTTCATTACACTCATCCAAACACAAAACCTTACATCAATGTACTATTACTTCACCGACTACAACCTACACACACAACACGAACAATTTAGTGCTCCTACTAAACACTATCGCAGTAGTAAATCGGCCAATCGGACAATCGCCGTCCGACTAAACTTAGCACACATACATTGCTTACACAATTTGGCACGGGTTGAGTCAGTCAGTGTGAATTACACTTAATTTGTGTTGTAAACTGTAGTATTGAACTTGGGTTGGTTCAGTGGTGGTCATCAAATTATTCGATTATCTGGTCTCAGTGCCAAAATCGAACTCTGTAGCAAAATCAGATTTTTGGAGGGAGGGGGGACTCATCCAATGTCTTTTGCCTATTGGCCTCTCTACTTAATCTCTAAGTTAACACGGTATATTTACCGTTTTTGTCCATAATTTAAAATCATATAATAAAGCCTTTTATTCCGAGAGCAAAAAAATGTTAACAAAACAATGAATTTATAAAATGTCCCTAATCTCGGTGTGCCTCTTGGCATAGGCCTCCTCTAGCAATTTAAAATCATACACATATATAAATCATACATATACATTTTATAAGTGTGGGAGAGCCATGCTTCTTCAAAAATGGGCCGGCTCGACCGGAGTGAAACCACGGCCTCACGCTAAACGAAAACCGACGTGAAACAACGCTTGCATTGTGTTTCGTTGTATGAGTGAGGTTACCGGAGGCCCAATTCCCCCCTTCCCAATCCCCGATTCCCCAATAACCCTTAAATTCCTAACCCCAAAAGGCCGGCAACGCACTTGTAACGCCTCTGGTGTTTCAAGCGTCCATGGGCGGCGGCGATTGCTTACCATCAGGTGATAATTATGTCTGCTCGCTTACCGGTGTGTTCCACAAAAAAAATACACATACACCACCATCTACCCCCCAGAGGAAATCACTCATTAGGCTTTATTCTTTAATCTCTTACTTAATTGGATACAGGTCATGCGAATCAATGTGATTCACTCGGCACAATGTTCAGCATATTTAGCGAACACGACTTACGTTAAACTGTGGCACAGCATCCATTGGTTGGGACGCAATCGGTCGAGACGATGTGGTGTGGTACAAGTTATAAAAGATTAGACTATATTTTAAATTTGATTTTTCATTAACATATATTCGGCAAAGCACTTGTGATTCGCTTGCTATCAAGTGATCTGCCCAATGTTAATTAATAGAAAGCGTTGTGCTATAAAAATGGTCAAAGAGAGAGAGTAAAGATAAATACCTATAGAATGTATTTTACAATAGACAAAAGTAATGGATAAGCCTAATAATTAATTACAAAATCAATAAGTGAAACATGTCTTTCCAGGATTTAAGGATTGTTGGGGAATTGGGAAATAGGAAGGGGGATAATTGGGCCCCCGTAACCTCACTCACATAATCACAAGCGTTGTTTAACACCGGTTTTCTGTGAGGCCGTGATGTCACTCCGGCCGAGCTGGAGCAATACAAGCATGGCTCTCCAACACTAAGATTTCATATTTTAATGAAATCATGAACACCGCACCAATTTTGCGGAAGTTTAAAATTTAACAATCCACGTTCCCAGAATCAACTAAAATGATGAAATCAATGGGATATTAACAAAGTTTTCAGCCAACTATGCAATATCATCAAACCTTTTTGAATTGAAACTATTTACTTTTCGAACGAGTTGAGGCCAACCCCGAGTTTTACATATCATTAAAACTTTTACGGACTAATCATTTTGTATTTACTTTATTCTCATTTAAATAGGTTGTAGGAATACCAAAGTATGTATATTAATAGATTTAAAGGTTAACTCGAACCTTTTTACAATATCGATGATATTCTACATGATTATCAACGAGTAGGGTAGTGTGCAATCTGAAATATGCTTTAATATTTAGTAATTTAAGTTGTTTTTTGTTAGATCATTTCTTGAACACTACAAATAATAGCAGATGTACCTAAAAACTTACCGAATGCACTAATTAACTAGTAGCACTGTTTTTTAAGAAAACTGTTCTTATTTTTTTTATTTCTACATCTACATAGTTCAACGTGAGTACTAAAACAGACCTCGATGTCACTGTTCATAAAATAAGAAATCGCTTTCCCTTATACTTTGTACCAAACGTTTAGTCTATTTTCTAAGGAAAAAAAGTATCATTGGAACCGGGTAGTCAATATAGGGTACAGCCACAGAGCGTTTAGAAGAAATAGATAGATATTGCCACGATTTGCCCCAGTAAAGTCTTTATTTACTCTAAAGCATGAGCCAATGTACTATTTTGAAGATAGATTTTCTTAAACGGAGAATACATTAGGTATATTATTTGGCCTTTATTTTTTTAGAGCAAATTGATAGAGGTTTAGTCATTTGAGTTACAGAGGTACGTCAGAATCGTGTCTTTAGGCGTTACGTTGTTCTGGAGCTGCGAACAACGTAAAAGGTTACCGGGGATCTGGCTAAAAGCAGGAGTAGGAACGGGGTGGTCTTTAGTCAGTAAGAGTCTGACACTCCTTCTCGCCTCACGCAAGGCGGGAGAAGTCATAGAGTGATTTTCGCCCCTCAAAAAAAAAAAAAAAAAAAAAATATTTTATGGTATTACGTTACACTGCATCTCGCCTCACCCAAGACGGGAAAAGTCATTGAATGATTGTCCCCCTAAAAAAAGGCGTTATATTGTCTCTGTCCGCTCCAACCGGAGACAGGCGTGATGATAATGTATGATGCACGTTTATGTATTTCTTTTTGCATAAACTAAATAGTTTTATAAAATTAAAGGCACTGTTTCTATTTTAAATACATTATTAGGTCATCTTTTTTAATAGGAGAAAGTCGTCCAATGGCTTTTCCCGCCTTGGCCGAAGTCAGAGGGAGAGTCAGACTGTTATTAACTTAAAACAACCCCGTTCTTACTCCTGCTTCTCCCGCAACTTAACCCGCCTTTAACCCGCAAGGCAGTCCGCAGACATTATTAGGTATGCAAAGTAAATACAATAAAAAAATACAATGATAGGCACTGTTTAGGTATGAGAAATTATATTACCTACGTATTGCGCCACTTACCACACAAATACCTCTACAAAATGCCTAACAATGTCTATAGTTCCTCAACTCTGTGACCACATCGTTCGCCGCAGGGTTGCCACGTGTTCGCAACTGATTTATGTCAATATTTATATCATATAGTACGCAGCCTCATTAATCTGTTGGTTGCAAGCGTAGCTGCGGGTCGTCTCTTGTAAAGGAAATTATATGTTTCAATTGTCCACGAAACATTAACTTTTTTTCTATAATTTTCTCTCAGTTTATAATATTATTGAACTCTTATCTTTCAGTAAATGTCACTAAATAAAAAACATGTCTTGTTTAAATTGTGCTTTTTGGCAGAGTAAAATAGAGTGACTGCTTCATTCAGGCAAAAATTCAATGTTAAGTTTTAACATAATTTGAGTTTTAACACCATCCCTTTGAGAACAAGCAATAAACTAAATCATTAACCTAAACATAAACTAATAAATTTTTGTTGTTCCCAAAATTCACAAAGATGAATTGAAAAAACAACAACGTCTCCTGAAATATTCCCGGAAGAGAATCCTATTTACTGGACGGCTTTCAATTGAAAATTTCTTAGTACTCGAGTGTTGTACGGAGCTTTCTCATTGCAAAATTTTCAATAGACAACCATTAACCAATTTGATTTACAGACAGATGAATTTTCTAATGACTTTTTTTCTTTCTATCTCGATAACATGACAAAAAAGATGACATATTTTTTTTTCGAAAACAGCAAAGACGGCTCAGTAGGTAAAATATACTATTGTATGAACGGTTTGAAAACAAGTATATGTGATTGAACACTAAATAAATAATGCTTCAAATATGCTATTCGATGACTTGCTACGGCGTAGCACTGACGTCAATCTCGCTACGAACTACGTTAGTCGCTGACAGCTACGACTTTCGTAGTTACGCCACTCGTAGCAACTATATTTTTAATGTAGCGGGATAAATCTAACATGAAAACGTCAATAATATATATTTATTGATGTTTTCATGTTATTTAATATATTTCATGTACTGGACTGGACAACGTTGGATGACGTAGCGCGACGTTGTCAGACTTTGGTCGACGTCTGACAACAGATACATATCATTGGACATCAGTCCTCTAGTGTATCCTTGGCTTAAATTAATAAAAAAAAACATTTAAGAAAAGTGCTTCGTTCGGCTCTATTTTAAAAAGACACCATGGCTAATATAACCAGTCGAAGTCGCATCTTATTAATGTAATATTACGGCACGTAGCTAATTTAATTTGCTAATTCTTTGATTACGTACCGGTAAACTATGGCAACTTTACCAGACCCTTGGCAACTTTACCATACTATAGGTATTCGGTATAAACTCATTTATCTAAAAATCTACCCACTAGAATTCTGTTTTGTAATAGTAGTATTTTTTAGACTTTAAAGGGAAATATTTACTATATTTTGCGTAGACGTAAGACTGATATTATGCCAGTTATGGCCGTTACAGTGTAGTGCGTGAAAATGTGCTAAAAGTTAGTAGTTCCTAAATTGTGCTCACAGTGCCTAAATTATTTGTCAGAGGTGAGTGAAATTTTGTTCTTGTATGTATAATATAGTTGGGTTTACTGTTGTAATGTCAGCAATTGCTTTTTCTTTAATTTATTGATAAATAATCGCTTCGGTAATGTTGACACAGGTTAGGTAAAGTTGCCACGGCCTGCTTTCTGGCAACTTTACCTACAGTTAGGGTTGGCAATAAATGTTTTTTTCCTTGTTTGTGTGTATGTAACCATTTTCGAATATCTAAATTTCCCAGCATAATAGTGAATATCCTGGATGATAAGTTATAATGTATTTAATAGTACCTTTTGTTTTAGAGCCAAAATGGCTCACATGAAACAAAACCGCAGAAAACTCGGAGCTAGACAATATAAAAAGTATACGAAAGTAATGTTAAAATTAGCTATGGAGATAGTGAAGTCAAAAAATTAAAAAGTCAAAAGATTAAACATTATTTTGTAGCCTTTTTTTACAATTTTAAACATAAATACTTAAAATTTTAGAACTTAATTTAGTTTAAAAGGGAACAATATTTTTGTCAGATATTTATGCTTTTTTTTTACTTTAGGTTTAAGGTTTATAATTTTTTTTTAAATATACATGTCATAAAAAAATTTCTCATTTTTTGACAACCCCGAGCGTAACAAATTATTTGTATGTAAATTACGATGAAACCCGTGGCAACTTTCCCTAATGTCTGTGTAGCCGTTATCTTTATAGATTTCCTCATATTGTTTGCATTATAATACGAAGAGGTCCTAGATGAAGCCCTCTGTACCTCAACAACTCTTTAATATGCAATACACGATGAATACGGCGCGTAGGTAAAGTTGCCAAAAATTTGGTATCTTTACCCATGTTGTTTTTTCTTTACTACGGCTAAAGTAAGCGTTTGTATATAATGACGATTACAGTAAAGTGAGCCAGATAGACTACAATTCTAAATATATAGTTTTGGTTTCTATGCGTCTTATGGTTAAAAATATATTTCGATTTTTGTTCCAAAATATGGTAAAGTTGCCATGTTTTGGTACTAAATTAATGCAATAGGCTTTAATTATTATCTATGAAAATTAAGAGCCCACAAAGCATTAATTAGGAGACACTTAATATAGACTGTTCAATATACTACACAAACACACAATTAACATGAAATTCCAACCACGCATTCCAATATACATACAATCATACATATCTAACTAAATACCTACATAATTATAATTATGTAAAGTTATTATTGGTAGTGATATCGTGGTAGACCGGAGATTCAAGACGCCCGCTTCTCATGCATGAGAGTGCAGGTTTGAAACGTGACATTTTCCGAGTTATATGTACTTTCTAAGACGATTTAGACATCACTGACAAACGGTAAAGGAAAACATCGCGAGAAAACCTGAGCTTATAATTTTTAATATTAAATTTGAAACCGCCAAAACAAATTGAGCAAACGTGGTGATTAATGCTCAAACCTTCTCCGTTTGAAAAGAGGCATTTGTCAAGTCTAAGGCTCGATTCATAAGGTATAAAATATTAGGTACTGCGAATTTTCCATAGGAATGAAAATTTTCCCAGTATTTTGTAATAGGGGACTCACCTCCAATTGACATATAACATAACTGGCGAAAACTAGTTGTTACACATTATTTGTGTCTGCATTTCAACCTATATCTTGGCGAAATACTCTTATATAGCGTGTTGTCTAGTTATGTTGATAAAATACATGATAATATTATGTGGTTTATTCTATATTGCCATGCAACGCGTCCTTTGACATACTTAGAAAGTTTTCTGGGTTGTTTGACGTTGATCAATAATATCACACCCTATTTTTGTCAGTTGGCATATTTTGCCGTGTCATACGAGTAAGATATATGACGGGTTGAATATACTCACAAAAAGCTGGGAGTAAATCTCAACCTCGGACTGAAGGCACGAAAAAATATAGAAATTATTAGAATAAAATTGTTCAGCGGGACTCTACGAGTTGGCTTCGGCCCCTCGTATGCCTTCCAAAGATCCAGGACCCTTTGGTGCCGTGAATATCACCAAACTAGTTGATGCCCGCGGTTTTGCGTGGACTACGGACTTTGTGACTAGCCTACAAAATGTTAACTCCCATTTTCAGCACTTGTATTTCTAGATATTTGACCTCAAAAATAATACAAGTCATAAAGTTACACTGCGTAGATTGGACCTCTATTTCACTCCTCATTGAGTAAAATTTCCAAACCTGCTGAAAATGTATAAACTCTTCCCCAAAATTACTTCAACCAACTTACCTATGCATCTTAAGCAAACTTTTAGAACTGACCTTTGTGGCTTTGTCTTATCACAAGGTTCAAGCCGGGCTTAACTGCAACTTTGTTATAATAACCTTAAGGTTCAAATCTAACCGAGCTTTCTATTACCTTAAACTGACTTAACAGATTGAAGTTTGTAGTTTAGAGAAACTTTAGTACCTTAGTTTGTTCCCGGAATTAGTCTTAATTTGAGGTCAGATTACCTGGACTGAGGCACTATATTGAAATTAATTGGTATACTATTATTGAGGTTAGCTTGTAGCAAACTATTAATATTATTAAAAGACTTAGTAGTCCATTGTTGGACTATGGGCTTCCTATAAGTAAAACTTTTTGATAGTCTCTTCGCTTGAGATTTAAGATCACCGTTTAAAATTATCATATTTATCAGAGAATGAACCTGCCCAGTCTCAGTCAAACAATACATGGCCTTCTTGACGCCGAAACTAGTGGCCGGTCTCAATCTAATATTTTTGGATTGAAATCTTGTCTGTAGTGCTGCGGTGCGTCGTCACAGCATTGCTTTCCATATTTTTTTACATGCCCCATTACACTATTGACGCAACGCAGCGCAACTACAAGTCGACTATGACTCAAGCGTACCGCGCGTTGGCCACCCGCCGTCGGCATTTTTGTAT
Organism: Spodoptera frugiperda; assembly: GCF_023101765.2. Classification (NCBI taxonomy): domain Eukaryota; kingdom Metazoa; phylum Arthropoda; class Insecta; order Lepidoptera; family Noctuidae; genus Spodoptera; species Spodoptera frugiperda. The sequence continues at coordinate 3,831,108 of NC_064224.1, read as the reverse complement.
TGACGTTATGAAATATATCATACGACGTACGTTTTAAAGTTCAAACTTAAATGACAAGTTAATTGCTGGGTTGGAGCGGTGCTCGTTTACACGACGTGATGCAACGCAGCGCAGCAGACAAATAAGGCTACGATCTTAGACATCAGTTGTATGGAATTATTGTCAAAAACTCAAAAGATTTTGGATTCTTGTGATACTCATACACATACATAGGAATTATATGCATGGTAACTACACTATCTTTACCACACGCCTAGCAGGCTTGTTGCGACTTAATATCTATGTCTCAACCAAAAATAGACTCAATAATATATCGGTTAACGGATCAAAATGGCAGTGACAGTACTTCCAAATCCTATATACGAATAGAGATCACAATTTGCCTTTATTCCAAATCCTCTTATTGTTTTCAAAGCGTACCTATTTCGCGTGTCGACTGAGTGAATCTGATTCTATTTTGTAAACGTAAACATGAAAGAGACAAATTGATTTTGTCTGTATTTTTTTATACTAGTGTTTATGTTTACTACTAGCTTCTGCCAGTGGCTTTGCCTGCGTTTTCGAGGGATAAAAATGGCCTTTGTGTTATTTCAGTCTATAACATTTCTTTTATCCGGTCCCTTCAGCAGTTTTGACGTGAAGGAGTAACAAACAAACAAACATACATACAAATTTTCGCATTTATATTATTAGTAGGATAAAGGTAGCCGTCGCCCATGGACACCAGAGGCGTTACAAGTGCGTTGCCGGTCTTTTGGGGGTTGGGAATCGGGGATTGAGAAGATTGAGAAGGGATAATTGTATCTCGGGTAGCCGCATTCAAAAAACGCAAGTGCGTTGTTTCACGATTTATTTAGTACGGTACCTAAGTTTAGTTTAAAATACTGGAACGTCAATCTCTTATAACTAATGTACAGTCTTAAAATCACTACGATCTAACGTTACTATTTTATGTGTTACAAATCAGACTAAGCCTGCTACGCAAAGGTTTACTACTCTGTAATAGAATTTTAAAATAGGCTTTAGGTATTGATAGAGGTGCGGGTCTACGGACGGCGAGCAAGGGTCGCCGCCCGATCCGGGGCTGCGAACAACGTAACAGGTTACCGAGGCTCCGGCGCGAAGAGCAGGAGTAGGAACGGGGTGGTTTTTAGTCAGTTAGAGTCTGATACCCCCACTCGCTTCGCACAAGACGGCAGAAGTCATGAGATTGAATTGGATTTATCCTGTACTAGCTTTTGCCCGCGGCTTCGCTCGCGTTAAGAAGTATTATTATTAATTAGTTATGGTTTTTGCGGCTTATTTTTGTTTAGCGTGTGTAAAAAATTAGGGCCTACAAAACTTCTTTGTACACAATATTCTTTACTAATCTGTCATTAGGCGCTACGCCTTAGTAGCTTTATGCATGCAAAGTCTCAGTCCGATTGGTTTAAAATTGACAAAGTTTCATACAAACTTTCATCCCCTATTTTATCCCCTTGGGGGCAGAATTGATCAAAATCCTTTCTTAGCGGATGCCTACGTCATAACATCTACCTGCATGCCAAATTTCAGCCCGATCCGTCCAGTGGTTTCAGCTGTGCGTTGATAGATCACTATGTCAGTCAGTCAGTCACCTTTGAGTTTTATATATTTAGATAATTGATCCCCGTATGGATTGATTCCGTAATATTTCATCTCCCTCACAAAACAAGGCCTGCTAATTGCCATTTTACGAGTACCAGATGGGAGTAAACAGAAAATACTCCATGTTCTATTTAATTACTCGCAGTTTTTGATCAAATAAACAGTCTCTCTAAGAGCTTATTCTTAGCCATACTGAGCATTATAACTCAGTCGAAAATACTTCAAAATAATTGATTATTCTCTTTACTCCGAATGAATATTTCAAGTAAGATTTTAAAAGCCTGAGTGTGTTGTTAGAATCTGCTAGTGATTGAAATCCCAAGAATTGAGTCACTTTAAGCAATAAGATTATAGGCTTAGTCTTAGGCTAGGGGACAATTTGAGGTTAGACAAAGAGTGCTACAATCTAGAATGATCTTTATTCTAATGTAAGTTCTGTTTATATTTAAACGGTGGTACAAAGCTATTTTTGCTACCTATTTTGTATGCGAGTACTCTAGTAAGTACAAGCCTAAATAAAGCAAAAAAACATCTTTTAATCTACTACTTAAACCGGGCTCCAGCACGAAAAGCAGGAGTAGGAACGGGGTGGTTTTTAGTCAGTAAGAGTCTGACACTCCCTCTCGCCTAAGGTAAGAGAAGTCATTGGATGATTTTCCCCCACAAAAAATCGACTACTTCCTTTAAAAAACAGGTTTCAAATAATGGTTTTCTATCGAATAAAAAGTACTTAACTGTAAGCCGGTGATAATCTTGTGAGACTCGTATAGTTTAAAAAGAAATTTATCAATATTATTTATTTCAAATAGACCAGTTAGGCACTAGGAACGTCAAATCAAATATTAAAAATGTCTGTCTGTCGGTCAGTCCTCTAGTGAAGCTAGTTGCTCGTTCCAAATTGTACATTTCTATGAAGAATAACGAGCAAGAAACGCCATTGGTTACTCTTTTTCAACCAGGTTCACGATACAATTTTTGGTTACATTTTTTCATTGGCTCAATTATGTGAGAACGATGTAACACCAATATTCAGTCAAAGAGAAAGAAAAATAATCGATTTCCTTTACCAATTATTAGTTCTATTCTAACATCTCCAAAACAAAACGAAAAATAGTTTACCCTGTCCATCTCCATATAGTCATTAAAAAAAATGTGTTCTATTCTTTTAAAAAATAAACCATGGAACACACTATCTAAGTAGGTGACCACAGCTTATAAATAGCAGAATTATGTAATAAACTCGAGTGAACAGGCACGGGCCTATCGCCAGCCAGCATTTCCGAGTTACTTCACTTTATATGTAGAGATAATGTGCAACACGATACAAGTTTGCAAAGTTGTGTTGGAAAATTGTTATAAATATTGTGTAGTAGTTTTTCTATCTAGTTTATAAGGTTTTTGTTCTTGTCCGAGCTGCGGACTACGGGTAGCTACGGGACTAGCGGGTTTACCGGGGCTCCGGCTCGAAAAGCAGGAGTAGGAACGAGGTGCTTTTTTAAATTGTGCATTGGGAAATATTTAAGGTTTTTTATGGAATTAGCCGATAAACGAGCAGACGTATCACCTGATGTTAAGCAATCGCCGCCCATGAACAGTTCAACACTAGAGGCGTTACAAGTGCGTTACTGACCTTCCAGAAGGCCTAACTCGGCCTAACTCCCAGGTCTTAGGAATTTAAGGGTTGTTGGGGAATCGGGGATTGGGAAAAGGGATAATTGGGCCTCCGGTAACCTCACTCACACAACGCAAGCGATGTTTCACGTCGGTTTTATCTGAGACCGTGGTTTTACACCGGTCAAGCCGGTCCATTCGTGCCGAAGCATGGCTCTCCCACACTTAAACCACTTTTCCTCTAACCAAACATTAAATTCATTCACTTCCCTACCTTTAACCTAAAAGTGTACTAAAAACACAACTTCTTTATTCTCAGGCTACAAAATTAATGTTCGTAGGTAATGCTTTAAGTTATTTTCTACCCTGATATTGATCTCACAAGATATTTATGGGTCGCCTTACACAGGGTACATACAGAAATCTGCTCGCTACTTTTATGAAACGGTTTCCAAATTTGTTTCGACTGGGAGTTTCTAGCCAGAATGTATACTCTAATAAAAATATTAACATTATATTAATAGTTGCTTAATCAAGTACACTCCGCTAATTTAATTGTGACAACCATTCCGTTTAATGTGTTGTCCACCTAAACACCTAGGCCCCAAAATAAAGACCGGCTACGCATTTCTAACGCCTCTGGTGTTTCGAGTGGCCCCGGGCGACGGCGAATGCTTTTTGCTACCGATGTATCCTATGAGATCCGGCTTTACTAAGCTGTATCTGAATACACTTACCGGCAGCAGGTGATCCATATATTCATCAGCTAAGCAGTATTACAAAAAAAATATATAGTTAAAATAAATACAAAATATCTGTACTGTTTTATCTACGAATACTTCTATATGGACTTTTACCTATTATAATTTCGTTTTACATTCTATTTTTCTTTTCATAAGTTGTTTTAACAGCGATATTACCGTTCGAAATTGTTCCCCGTAATTTTTCAAACCTTAAATATCGAAAATTGTGTGCGTGACGATTTCGTGACGTAGTAATAGTTGAGTACGCCAAGTTACATTAACCGATGCGAAGCCATTAAGCCCTGATTTATAAATAGAAATAATTCATCATTGTTTTCACAAAATTCAATCTTATTTTCATTGTCTGTGTTTAAGAATGATTGACATACCTGTTTTAGATTATTGTTTTGTGAATTCAATTCTGAATGTAAGATATTTATTTATAGATGTTGCTCTCTCTAATAAACCTGAACCTTTCAAACTACGATCTCCAAAAAGCAAATAGATAGCACGGTTGGTGTGGTGGCTGGGAAACCGGCTGTCGCGCAACGCTTAGCAGGATTTCGATTCCCGCACGAAACAACTCTTTGTGTGATACACAAATTGTTGTTTTGGTGTCATGTGTATGTGAACTTGTAAGTTTGTAAACGCACCCACGACACAGGAGAAAATGCTAGCAAAGTCTAAAAAACCAATGAGAATCAGAAATCGACATTATATTCAAAGAAAAAGATTATCCAAGAAGCTGTTACATGATGTATTTTCATATAATACATCTTCTTCCTTGTACCTTACAGAAACCACATAGGGACTAATTTAGCGTAACAATATGAGTGTAATAGGATTAGTGGGGCCTCACAATAATCGATATGTTCACCAGATTAGGGGGTCGTGGAGCGAAATAATTGCAACACGCAATACGAATTATGTTGCCTTTTTCTTTGGTATATTTTGGCTCTGTGTTTGTCAAAGAACCTTAAATTGTTGGAAAAAATAAGTCATGTGAAGAAAAAAATAATTTTAACTTTATTTCAAGAAGAAAATTTACAATAATATAATTACATAATTAGAGATGAACCTTAGGCCGTTGCAAGATGCAAAATACTTTGTAGATGTTTTCTTCACACATAACTAAGAGTAGCTATGCAGACGTCACCGCGTCTGCGCACGCCGCTCATTTATGAAGAGTCCCTCTATGACTCGAAATTAGAAGAGCTTTTATCCATTAATGTACATGAGTAAACCGTATTTTTAGTTAATTTAGTATCACTTGTTACAAAAATAATCATCACATACCTAACAACGATTAGAATTAACAAGTTTTAAGTTGTAATGTACAAAATGAATTAAAATTAATGAAAGTTAAATAATTAAATAAATAATAAAATAATTTTCTAATCCTCTAATCTACTCAAAAACACGAGATCCACATTAAAATTTAACAACTTTCCAAATTAATAATAAAAAATAAAAAATAGTGTGAACTTGCGTGTATATAAACGTTACAAAAAGCGGATGAAGTTGTAAATAAATAAATTAAAATAAAAAACACTTCATTCATTATTTTATTGGACTTTTATCGTATAAATTATATTCTTTAGTAGTTCGTGACGTGGCGGGGATCGTTGCTAACCATAGTTAAGGTAATAAAAAACACCAATAAGAAACAAATTCCAGAACGCAAGGGGAATGGGCTTGGAATGCATAAATTGTGTCTTGTTGTGATATTAAGGAATAATATTACAATGTTGGTTATGTTATATTAGTACAAGGATTATATTAGTATATTATGTTAGTACAAGGTTGAAAGGGGGTGCTGTATTTAAATGTTACAGAAATGGTGACAAGTTTGTGTTAAGAGTCTATTTACCTACTGGTCCAATTTAATAAAATTAATCTTACCTCACATGATATTAACTCACACCGGTTTTACAACGTCGTAAGCCTTTCCTTTTATTGGGGAGACCTATGTTCTGCAATGGATATCTTGTAGCAGATGAGGATGAATCTTCTCAAAACCATGTTTATATTTTAAACTTGTAATTTACCCATAAAAGATGGAGGTCTATGTAAGTCAAAGTCAAAGCATTTATTTCAATTAATCCTCAATGAGGCATTTTTGAAACGTAAATTTGAAATGTCCGTCCGCCTGTCTGTCAGTGAAACTAGGTGCTCTTTTGAAATTATAGCTTCAAGTGGAGAAGAATCTGCAAGAAACTCACTTGACTGCTTTATTTGATTTTCTATTATAATCGAGTACGTCAACCACAAATACAAACACAAAAAAATCTGTACATTACGTAAAAAAAACTTTTTTTTTTTTGAACGTAATGTACAGATTTTTTTGTAAAAACCGACTTCAATCTCCTCTTTTTGAACTCGGTAAATATACTAAAACCTGTTACTAAGTGTAACAAACACTTTTCTTAAAACCGCACCGAAACTAATTCGGCCAATCGTGAGATAATCGTGCACAAACATATGTACCTACATACAAATAAACAGGTCAAACAGAGATACATTCTTCATTCTTTGAAGTCGAAGTTAAAACCTTATAAAAATCTTACCATTTCAAATAAAACTAACATTCACTACACATTAATGCACTGCCAACATTTTTGCTAACATACTTTGGGAACCGCTGCACAAAATAGAATCGTGCCGGTATTCACGAAAACTGCTCCACCGAGCTATTTGAAGCATTTGTAACGGTACACTTGTATTTGCATAGCCTCTGCGGAACTAGGCCGGATTTAAGACTCGCCTATACTTATATAGGTACAACTATGTTCGAAGTAAGATAGGAATCGGGTGCATGTAACTTTCTACGGAGAGTTATTCAGAAATGAAGGTATGTTAACGGTGTTGTACTTGTACTAATGCATCATTTACGCAAATAATCTTACTAATATTATAAATGCGATTATTTGTGTGTCTGTGTGTATGTTTGATATTCAATGCCATCAAAACGACTGAAAGGATCTTATTATGAGTTGCTTTACATTTGAAGTAATCCAAACGAGAGCATTTGGCATTTGGCGCTTTAATTGGCCCGTTCTAATAAACCAACCAATCGGAGTGCCGAACGCGCTCTCGCTTCGATTACTTTAAACGTAAAGCAAATTGTACTAAAAGTACTGGATGAATTTTGGAACGGTAGGTAGGAAGGGTACCAGAGGACAACCTAGGGGGTTCACGGTAACTCAGGATAAAGCAGGAGTACGAACGGGGTGGATTTCAGTCAGTAAAAGTCTGATACTCCCTCTCGCCTAACTCGGGCAAGAGAAGTCGTTGGATGATTTTCACACCTCAAAAAAAATGTTGGATGACGGGTAGTAGTTATAGCGTAGCTATGAAACTATTATGGAGTAGAATAACATATAAGCTACTTTTATCTCACAGGAACGTGAGCGTGAGCGTGAACAAGAACGTAATATACATATCTAGAAAGATACTCGGCGGCAATGCTCTCTGTCATACTTTAATCTGTCAACCGCCTACCAAGCGAGCCAAGCGTTACTATATTTTTTTAAATATCTTAATCATTGCAAAAGCAAAGCATCTCAATAATATTTTGCTTGATTTGAGGATCAAATCATCTTGGTAATTTCAACGATACAAAACTAAATCACAGGCCTAATTCCCCCTTCCCAATTTCCCCAATCCCTGATTCCCGAACAACGACCCTTAAATTCCTAACCCCCAAAAAGCCGGCAACGCACTTGTGAAGCCTCTGGTGTTTCAAGTGGCCATGGGCGGCGGTGATTGCTTCCACCATCAGGTGATACGTCTGCTCTTTCATAAAAAAAACATAATACCTACTAGAAATCTAGGCTAGGTATTTCATAACAGTGAAAGTCTGCGGATTTTTCGTTTTTATTCTATTTGTTTCTGAATGTTTGCCTGGTCTAGGCATCGCGTGCTTCTTAATAGAAGAATTTGTATTAACTATTCAGGAATTGTCTGGGTACTTTCGCGAATTTTCTTGCGATAGGCTTCCTTTTGTTACGTAAGCATTATGCCGGCTACTGTAAAATGAAAATAGCAGTTATGTTTATTGAACTGTTTACCGTATGGTGTTGGCAGAATGTCGTGTGGCCTGGTTGTTTAAGACGAAGTTTGAGAAGCGGGCAAGTACCAGTATGGTGGTATGATGTTGGCAGAATGTCGTGATGGCCCAGAGGTTTAAGACGTCCGCTTCTCATGCATGAGAGTGCGGGTTCGAAACCTACCAACAGCAAGTACCAATGTGACTTTTTCTGAGTTACATGTACTCTCTAAGATTATTTAGACACCACTGACAAATCATAAAGGAAAACATCGTGAGGAAACCTGAGCTTATAATTTCAAATTATAAGTTAAGACTACCTACCCGATTACCGGGGCTCCGGCTCGAAAAGCAGGAGTAGCAACGGGGTGATTTTTAGTCAGTAAGAGTTTGACACTCCCTCTCGCCTCGCCCAAGGTGGGACTTTTCCCACCTTAGGGAAAACAATCCAATACTTTTATTGGATTGTTTTCCCCTTAAAAAAGCATCTGTCTGTAACGAGCTGTTGATATTGTTGTTTATTCTAATTTCAGATAGACTTTGTATAGCCATAGGTAGTTAGTTATCATCTATTCCAAGAAATGGTTAATCAATGCAGATGTATGTAAATAGATGTAATCTTAAGACACCCTTCAACCAGTAGGTACTTACTTGGTAAGGATATGGTAATACCATTACTTATGTATTATAGTTGAAGTCCATTTCTGTAGGTATACAGTATGGAGATCACTCATATGACTTAAATGAAACTACAAGTAGTACTCATCCACAGAAGCATAATACAACTAAATATTACAACGAAAATTTAAAAATAAATAATTAAATTAATCAAGTATTAAATTCTGTGAGAACAGTTCCATGTTCCTTGATCATAGAAGAGCTGTAATGTTGTAGGTTGTCTAGAAATGTTACGGACATGCGGCGCGGCTGTTATAATGCCGTATTTGTAAAGAGTGTTCAAATTAGCTCAAAGAAAATAATGCATAGTAGAGCTTTTCTCATTTAATTACTGAACTGTTGAAAAGGGCAAAGGCAAGGGTATTAATTGTATAGTTATATGTACACTATCTATCTATTCCTTTGAAGAAACCTAATCGTAACGCTATGTATAATATATAGTATATCAGGTCTAAATAAACCTATACTGAAGCCTTTGTAACATAATATTGGACAGAAACCTTAGGATGCATAGACCTCAAACCTTACTTAAAGGTCATGGCATATAGGTACACGTATATCTTATGTTGTACCTACGTAACGTTTAACTAAATATAGGGTGTATTTAATATTATCATTTGAATAGCAACAAATATATACTTATCTAGGAGAAATGTAAATAATTGGTAAAAAAATCTAGCCATTAGAAAATCAGTAAAGTTATAACTGTTTTTACGCAGTCTGGAATATGAACTGTCTTCTCACGTCTTGGGCGAAGCGAGAAGAAGTGTCAGACTCTTACTGACTAAAAACTACCCCGATCCTTCTCCTGTTTTTCAAGCCGGAGCCCCGGTAATCTGCTAAGCAGTCCTACGCAGTGTAACTTGAACCTAAGACTCAACTCGATCAACGACACAAAAAATGCACACGAAAACCAACACAAACCTTAACTCTAATCCCAAAATCGAACCCCTTACTCCACGCTCATTAAACCACCGACACAGTCAACTAATTAAAGATGCCACTTAATTAACTCGGCAGGCTTTCAGTTGCTGAAAGTTTCAGCCTAACTTCCTTACAGTATCCCAACTATTTCAATCTTACTTAAGTACCTATGTATGTAAATTTCAGAGGAAATTTCCCTTCACATGTGCCTACGCATAAGGAATGATGATAGGGTATGAAAATGAATAAATCTAATAAGTCCGTCAGGTGAATAATGAAAAAATATTAGACATTTTTGTTTCACTATAATAAGGAATAATACTTAGTTAAAATTAATTAATTAAAGTTCAAGAGACTTTTCCAGTACAGATGTGTTGTACGTTGCTATAGATGCGTTTGACATCCACCAGTCATATTCTTTGAAACACATAAAACTAGTGGAAACAAATTCAACTAAGATATGTTTTTTATATGTTAATATGCGTTCTGGCGGGTCGATGGTCGCGTGTGGTGTAGCTATGTACAGAGGAGAATACCCACAGCAGCTACTCTGCGGTGAAGCATCTTCCTCGCACTGCTACATAGCTTAGTATCAATGAAAACAGTCACACAGTTTCACTGCATAGCTAAATAGCACATAAGAATGGCATACGATGTTTAAAATCAAGTATTGTATTACCATATTTTCAAACCCCGTCTACTACCAACATATTTAAAATGGATATCTAACCCCTTCCAAAAAGGTGTGACATTTCTCTAACGCACACAAAATCTTAACTCAGTTTTCAGCTAAGACTACTCACTAATGTACCTATCAATTTAACAGTAGCGTTAACCCTATAAATGCCGAGGTATTTCGTCTCACGCCGATCGTAAAGCAAGGCCCTTTAGACCCTCCTTGATACTTTGTCAGCTATAAACACAAGGAAATAAGGTGTCAGCATGACAAGGGTTAATATGCCACACTAGAACGATTTATTTGACATTTTACACTTGACGGCAAAAGTAGACTGTTAGTTTTGAAGGTGACGTATAGTAATTAGAAATGGGAGATGGAAATTGTTACTCCATACTGCTATTTTATATGGGAAAGTATGTTGGTTTATCTTTCTTTCGCCTTACAACGAAGCTATGGTATGGTATTTGTATTTAGAGATATTGAGACACTATGCTAGCTACATTTTCCTATGCCCACGGGTGATAGACACATCTAATAAACGTCTTACGTTGACTTACTCAAACACATAGCTAAGTATATCTTTTTTTTTTAATTACATTCACAATATAAGCTTTTAAACTGGTATGGTCACCTAACACTAACACATCTGATCAGTTCATCCGTGATCATGGCGCTTGCAACAGTGCCGAAATATCGGAAACTCATAGACATAAACAAACATGGTAAATATCCCGTCTTAAGTTGTAATGTTACATTTACAATTACATTTTTAAAAACACATCCCTAAAACAAACTTTACCTAAACCTTTAGACTTTCTAATAACACCCCAACATTAACTATGTATTACCGAAACAAAAGAAAAAACACTGCGACAATTTAAAAACCATATTTTAGTGCCGCCAACGGCCGTAAGTCTTAAACCCAATTTTGTGGGCTCGAGTGAAAATGAGAAATTTTTAATGTAACTCCAGTTTGCTTTCGGCATGACTTCACAATACCTAGTAGCTATAAAAGCTAAGGTATCAGGGTTAAAGAATGCAACGCCACGTTAAATATTGACTCTATTGGAACACTTTATACCCCTTGCGCGTTTGTAGGGTTGATAGTGATGTGTAAATTTTACGAGTGGATTTTATAAGTGATTTTTTTTTTAGTTGTCGTGAAGAAAACTAGTGAGTGTATACTTACATTTAATTTTTAAAACGTGGAATAGGAATAATGTCTAAAGTAGATAAAGTAGAGTAGAGTAGTAAAGTCTTCAAATACAGGGACTGGACTCTGATAAACCAGAACTTTTGAAACTGCGATCACTAAAACACCTGTTAAGCACCGAGATTATAGCAAGTCCTCGTATTCAGAAAGAAAGAAAAAAAATATTGTCAGAATGTAGTTACATTGGGTGTTTTATGTCAATTGATGTCTCATACATTCCACCGAATCGGTGTACAAATATATATTTTCCTATAAATATTAGAGATAGAGGAGGATGAAATAGAGGTCCTTAAGCTATAGTGGCCTACAATGATCTGCTGATAAGATAATGACTTAATTTGTAGTTGTGACTATTTCACCAAAACTTTACTGTTGAGTGAAACAAACATATTTTAAACTTACAATTCAGATTCGAATTGAATTCTGTCAACCCTAACCACCGCAATACTCGACAGTCGATTTTTATTTACATAGCCCTGTTACCGTTGCAATGTGCTTTCATTTGCTCTCGTCTAGAAGCAATAAGTAAGTAATATGTGGCTTATACCTTAAAGCTTCTTACTGTCTCTCTTGGTGAATGGAGTCAGATTTACTTTAGATGTGATAATGACACACCTTTTTATTATCTGAAAAAAATAAAGCTGGGGATTTAAAAATCACTTCTGTATTTGGATACTTAGGAACAAAGAAACTCGTCGGTTTTCTGTGTGGCCGTGGTGTCACTCCGGTTGAGCCGGCTCATTCGTGCCGAAGCATGGCTCTCCCACACTTACCTATATAAGGTCCAGAATTATAAAGCTTCATTTCTTTCACACTTTTCTTAACATAACCTAATGTCACTTTTTATCAAAATCCTATCTGATGTGTAATGTCTGAATACTCAAACACTACTTAATTTTAAGACGCTCTCAAAACTAGTTCTGCCCCTATCAATTCTTTATAAAATGACAGAGATAGCACGATATTTAAGTATAACTTAAAATTAATAAAACAACTCAATCCATATTTAATCAAGACTCTCCAAATCACCCACAACAAACTAAACACACTAACGCGCCACATCTGTTGATCAACACACAACATATACAACTACATAGCTATGTACAGGGCGATATATTAACCAGATTTGTGGTGAGCACGTCATACGTACAGACTGTCTAGAGCCTACGTGACATACCTTCTAAGCTATGCTAATCTGCGGGAGCCAGACTAATTTTAGCACTAGGTGAATGATAAACTAGTTGGTAGATAGGATTGTATTTGAATTGGATTTGTTTGTTTACCTCGTTCTTCTTAGTTTTTCTGAAGTGTTGGAGAGCCATGCTTCGGCACGAATGGACTGGTTCGACCGGTGTGATACCACGGCCTCACAGAAAACTGACGTGAAACAACGCTTGCGTTGTGTGTCGTTGTGTAAGTGAGGTTACCGGAGGCCCCTGCAATTACCCCCTTTCCTAATCTTCCCAATCACCGATTCCCTAACAAACCTTAAATTCCTTACCCTCAAAAGGCAAACTAGCAAGGCAACGCACTTTTAACGCCTGTTGTTTCGGGTGTCCATGGGTGGCGGCGATTGCTTACCATCAGGTGATCCATCTGCTCGTTAGCGGCTTATACCAAAAAAAAGTGTCATCCTGCTCGCCAGTGAATGTTGTAAACACCGACTAAAGGACTAAACACTTGATAGAGTCTACTGCTGGACTATCTCTCACTCTTAAGAGGGTTTGCCAAAATCTTCATGTTTGGCTGAAAAGCTGGATATTGTTTAAAAAAATCTCTTAGTCGACACCCAAAATATGTATGTATATTGTGGTGCAAATACATATTCTACTCCATTAACACACGACTTAAATTACTATAAAACATAATTTAATCGAACAAAAACCACTACAACCCCATCTCTCGCCTCCACACTGCATTTCCATGAATGAAGTACAATTCATCCTATCTACTTAGCAGGCGAGACCACTATTACTATCTCAGTACACACCAGTTCTTTGTACAGCGGCAACACATCAAGATACACAAACCAGTTTATCATAGTCTTACTTTGTATCATCTTTCCTTACATCCAACGGTCAGTTTATACTGGTTTGTATAGGTCAATGTGTAACTGTGTGTACAAGCTGTTTGCTCGGTCAGCCCCAACGAATCAGGTGCAAGCTCGCCTTTGATACGCCTCTCATTGAATTGAATGAAAGTAGGGCATTCACTATACCTACGCTGTTCGCTGGATTCAGCGGTCGTAAGCTGTAAAGCGATGGAAGCGCTTAATTTTAAATAAGGGTGCGTTTTCTTTTAAATGGATATTTTAAGAAACTTGTTGCTCTTGCAATGATCAATTAGGAAATAGTTTTTATTGTCCATGCGGTCATTAGTGGAAATTCCAAGCAAGAGAGACTCCTATGCTAAGCTACTACGTACAACTTAATAACTGAAAAATCTATAAGGGTTCCGTTTTTTGCCATTTGGCTACGGAACCCTAAAAATCTGGCATTACTAACAGAAAATTACTACAATTATTATATATTATTATTCCGTTCTCCATCTACGAATCACTCTTTTAGCCATCCGAAGCTGCGGACTACCTAACCAGTTACCGTGGTTCCGACTCTAAGAGCAGGAGTAGGAACACTAAGAGTCTGACACTCCTCTTGCCACACTCAAGGCAGGAGAAGTTATTGGATGATCCCTCCCCCTACAATAAAAAAACGCTTAGCTAGCCCATAAACGTAACCACAATTCATTTTCTCAAAAATAACAGAACCAATTTTAACAATTCCACGCCCCTGTCCATTTCAAAACAAACAAACAAAAATGACGTCATTAGCAGCGAAAAAAAAACAACATAATCATCATAAAGGAATAACAAAGCAGTTTCGGCTATCCCATAAAGGCAATAAGGCTCAAAATGGCCAGATGAACGGAATGAGGCACTTAAGATAATACATTGAGGAAGTCTGTCACCATTCATATTGCAATTTTGAAACTAAACTTGGGTTGTAAGTGTAACAGGTTGACGATACCTGTTATGGCTGTTACTGTTTAAAATCACTGTTATAATATATTAGTTGTTTAGTAACAGATGGGAAGGTGGGATCTGGTTTTGTTATAGCTATGAATAGGATTATAGCAAACGCCGGGGATAACTTACGTAGTAATTTTGTGGGAGTGAAATAATACAATCCTAGTCTAACATTTAAAATTGTGTATTCGGGGATTACCCAGTGTTCATGATAATATGCATTTAATAGGAATGCATAAAACTAGGTATCTACTATTTCGTCGTTATTTGAGCTAAAACTATGATTTCAACTGTTATTCACTCACTCAAACATTATGTAGCATACCTGTTACTAATATCTTATATCCACGAGAACCATTGTTCACTTCCCAATACCTGTTATTTATACCTGTGATGACAACAACGGCTCGCGCCTATTTGAAACTTTGCTTAAGGTTTATGCCTCAAGTGGAGCCCGCTCATGTTATTACAAGGTGAGGCAACTTTCTCTGCCAATATCACGGGAAGGAAAAGTTAGAAGACTTTTTTTATTTACATAAGTCGAACCAATATCTCCTGGTGTGAGGTACAAGGTTTAAAGATGGCGTGTTTGGTGTAAAAAATATTAGATGCATACTTTTAACATCAAAACTAAAGAAAATTATTTATCATATTAATCTCGTTGGTCGAGTGGTGTGGTTGCAAGTGCGACTCGGCAAAGGATCTCGGCTTCGATCGGGCAAAGTATTGCTGGGGTGTTTTCGGTTATTCGAAAATTTCTCGGTAGTGTAGCATGGAATATGGAATTGTGCCCAGTATATACAGGGTGACTTTGAATTCGACGTATTCCTCTCGGAAGGTGATAGTACAACTAATTTCCTACAAAAATAGCCCTGAGGTCCTTGGGCGGAAAGTGGCTAGTTTCTGAGATATTCAACATTTTTGGTTTTGGTAAAAATATCCCGAATTGATTACAAAAACATCAATAAATAAAAAAATACTGGTTGGATTTTAGTTATTTTAGTTTTAATCAGTTGCCAATACATCAGTTATTATTTATAAATACTAATAATGGCAGAAATATCATTCGTTTTAAAATAGCAAGTAATTTCCTATGAATTTTTGTTTTGTTTCACTAATTTGGTCAATAGATAACTGGATTTATTTCGAAAAAAATATATGACACTAAGCGTACAAACTATTAGAAAAACTTCCTTGGTTTATTAGCTACCCAGAAACGTAAAATTATTTACAATATTCCCAAAAACAAATGAATTAATTGATTATAAGTAGAGTGTAAAGAGAAAAGCGCAATATCAAAAACATCTTAATTTGCAAAATTTTGTTCAAAATGATCTTCCCTACGAAGAATACATGCCCGAACACACTTCCCTATCCCTATGACGTTCACTCTTGGGCTGAATATGCGTTTTATTTCGTCACTATGTTTTGGAGAAGAATTTCGATGCTCGGCCAATTCCCTCTGCATAAACAAGGGACTGCATGTAAAAATCAACCAGCGTTAGATTCTGGACACCGCGCTTGCCATGTAGTTGGACCCCCATGCCAATATAACGCCTGGGAACCAAGGTATCCAACCATTGCCCCACAGTAGTTCGATAGTGCGCTGGATAAACTATCACAATATCCATTATTAGCCACAAAAAAGTCAACAAAATCCGAAACCATTGTTAGCGCATCGCGGTTTTAATTCAAATGTTTGCTGGGGTATCAAAAATAATTATTTGATTGGACCCTACTTTTCATCCAACAATTAAAATGGTGAGAATTATGAAAAAAATTAAAAAATGTGCTAGGGTCATGGTTTTAAATTTGAATTTAGAAACAAGATGAATGAACTTATTCTACTTATTGAATTAATTTATTAATTTGATTAACGAATTTATTCCACATGACGATTGTCAAGTGCATTATCGAACTACCGTGCGGCAATGGTCGAAAACATTGATTCTCAGGCATTGGATTAGTAGGGCGGTCCAACTACATGGCATGCACAATGACCAGAACCTAACGCCGGTTGATTTTTACATGAAATTTCTTGTTTATACAGAAGGAATTGGCCGTGTATCGTAATTCTTCTCCGAAACATATTTGAAGATAATTACGAAATAAAACGCATATTCAGCCCAAGAGTGAACGTCATAGGGATAGGGAAGTGTGTTCGGGCATGTATTCGTCGTAGGGAAGATGATTTTGAACAAAATTTTGCAAATTAAGAATCTTAATTTGCAAAATTTTGTTCATCAAAACATCTGATGTTTTTGATATTGCGCTTTTCTCTTTACACTCTACTTATCATCAATTAATTCATTTGTTTTTGGGAATATTGTAAATAATTTTACGTTTCTGAGTAGCTAATAAACCAAGGAAGTTTTTCTAATAGTTTGTACGCTTAGTGTCATATATTTTTTTCGAAATAAATCCAGTTATCTATTGACCAAATTAGTGAAACAAAACAAAAATTCATAGGAAATTACTTGCTATTTTAAAACGAATGATATTTCTATCATTATTAGTATTTATAAATGATAACTGATGTATTGGCAACTGATTAAAACTAAAATAACTAAAATCCAACCAGTATTTTTTTATTTATTGATGTTTTTGTAATCAATTCGGGATATTTTTACCAAAACCAAAAATGTTGAATATCTCAGAAACTAGCCACTTTCCGCCCAAGGACCTCAGGGCTAATTTTGTAGGAAATTAGTTGTACTATCACCTCCCGAGAGGAATACGTCGAATTCAAAGTCACCCTGTATATATGTATTATATTATATGTAACAAAAATTGTACACCTTGAACATCTAATGTTATTGTAACTTTCGTGAGACATACTAAATTAATGATTATGTTATCGGCTTACTCACGTAACGGTTTGACGAGGAACTCGACTAGTTTCAAGCCATGCTAGAGGCTCATATTCATGAGCAGCATTCCGCGATACACGACGCGGCGATTGTCGCGCGACAATGCTGCCGACAAGCCGATAACATAATAATTATAATTAACCTTGAACATCATTGAATCATTGAAATTTCACAATTTTTCACCATCACCCTTCTCATAATTCCAGGTATGGATATTCGGCGACGTGTGGTGCTCAGTATGGCTGGCTGTGGACGTGTGGATGTGCACTGCATCCATCCTGAACCTCTGCGCCATCTCCCTGGACCGCTACGTGGCCGTCACAAGACCCGTCAGCTACCCTAGCATCATGAGCAGGAAGAGAGCCAAGGCTCTTATAGCTGGTCTCTGGGTGCTGTCTTTTGTCATCTGTTTCCCGCCGCTGGTCGGTTGGAAGGATAAAAAGGTAATTTGGATTATGTTCTTCTGAAATTTTATGAATTTAGTTTGGGATGGTTAAGGATTAAACATCTTCAGCGGGATTCAGGTTAAAAATTACGAAATGTTAGTGTTGTATTTAATTTGGATAAGCAATGTACATTGATTTTCTTGAATCTATCTAGAAATAATGGAAAAGATAGTATATTTTATATATGGAAAAGATAGGTAAACGACACACGGCTCACCTGATGGTAAGCAATCGCCGCCGCCCGAAACACCAAAGGCGTTACAAGAGCGTGCGTGCGTGTAAGATTGTGGAGGGTGGTAATTAGGCATCCGCACAACGCAAGCGTTGTTTTACGTCCGTTTTCTACGAAGCCATGGCATCACTCCGGTCTAGCCAGCCCATTCGTGCCGAAGCATGGCTCTCTCACACTTAAAGTAAGACTGGTCATTCCATGCAACGCCTTTCTTTCTCAAAGTTACAGAAGAAACAAACCTCTATATATCTAATCTAATTACCTAAGTATGCACACAATAACGTGGCTTGATACATCAGTACTTCAAAGAATAAACACGTTCTTTTATCTTAAAACATTATCTCTTTCAAAGATTCGTTATGTAAATACAAAGTAACATTACCAAACCTCTTTACATTATAATCTCTTACGGACTTGTATGAAATGTATGCTTATTCAATAAAACGTCCGTGGTTTTGGTAGCTACGGTACCTATTTGCATTATTTTACATTTCCATAAGCCCAACTGAAGTTTGTGCGGTACCTACGTAAAATAATTAATTATGAATTTTCTCCTTTGTTAAATTCGTTTGTTAATTATCGTAAGTAAGCAATTCGTGGATCTTATGATTACAAAGACACACACATACATGAAAGTTGAAGCTTAAAAATTAATTACGTCACGCTTGTGGTCTGATGAAAGCGTGGGTGGATGTGAATTATTACGTGGATGTCTTAGGGTGTTTTTGTACCAGAGATGTGTTATGCTACGTTGTTGTAAATGCGTTGGGCATCAGCAATGGTTATAAAAAGTCACGCCTTTTATCCCCGAAGGGTTAAGCAGAAGTACACATTACGGCACTTATCTAATGCTAATGAACAATGTTCACCTACTTTTCACCTTTTGGATTATAAGTCCCATGTAATAGGGGGTGAGCCTATTGCCATATACTGGGTTACACATAATTCCAGACTCCGTGCTAGTACTGAAAATTTTTCGAAAAACCGAAAAAAGTCCAGTAATACTTTGTTCGACCCGGCAATAGGACCCAAGACCCCTTGTCCAGCAGTCGCACTTGGGCACTTGAGTACTTGAGTACTTACCAAAAAATTAAAATTACCCTCCCACGCAATCAAAAGCGGGCACAAAAGGCATAATTTTCTGCTTGTATGATGAGTGGGTCCCGAGATATGACGCATATGTCTTGTCTGATAGCCATCCGGTTACGCCTTTGTAAAAGAATCCATTATACGCGGTCGCTTTCCGAGCCATCTTTTTTTAGTTGCTAATTATGTGCGTTATATTCGAGAGAGGGCGCTCTAGACGGACATATATCGCGATATATTAAAGAAGAGCCAAATTAAAAGTACCCTTAACCGAGGAGCATGCATGAAAAGACTGATGACTGTTGATGAAGCGAAAGAAGTATGTACGATTCGTAAGCAATTGGCGTTCCATTGTCAATGGGTCAGCTCGACCGGAGTGATACACGGCCCCACAGAAAACCAATGTGAAACAACGCTTGCGTTGTAATTTGTGTATGAGTGAGGTTACTGGAGTCCCAATTACCTAGTTAATATTTCTGGCTTCAGGAGGCCTAATAAATATTTCTAATCCCCGATTCCCCAACAACCCTTAGATTCCTAACCCCTAAAAGGCCGGCAATGCAATTGCTTAGCGTCAGATGACTCGTCTGTTCGTTTACCGGCTTATACCATAAAAAAACCTGGGATATACCTGAACTACGACCTCCAATCGCAAAGCATAGATATTATAGTAAACCTTCTGGTATAGAAGAGGCATAATATATAATCCAATATGGGATTGTCATATCTCAAAATTTTCTAAAGAAAAGCAAATTACTAATTTTAAAAGACTACAAGTGACGCACCATTGTACAAGTATATTAGTCCAAAAACCTTTTACCCCATTTATTTAAATACCCACTGGTTTTATTTCTATTAAATGACCACTGTCTCCCTTATGGACATCGATTCAGCGTGAAACAAATCAGATGGAAAATCCACTTGAATGAATCACTACGCTTTGCGTAGGTAGTTGATTAATTCCCTTAAGATTGTCTGGCTATGATCGAAATCTATAAATACATTTTAATATAGGTATCTCCTAATATTATCCCCTCTCGATATCTATATTAATGCTAGCAATAATGATTATTTTGTGAGCTGTGAATCTTGAGTATTTAATCTTCATAACAGTTTGTTTAATTCGAAAACATCATTCTTCTAACCTCTGCAACTCTTATTATGAAGTGTCGTAGTCATGTTTTTTTTGAATTTATTCTCATACCTTAATGGGTCATTTTAGTCACCACCGCAACAGTCGTGGTCTAGATTTTATTTACGAGCTTTTTAATATTCGAAATCTATTTGGTATTCTGATCGTATAGTGACAGAGATCAACGCTATTACAACTTGAGATTTTATCTATCATGCATGACTGGTTAAATGTGTACCTTTTTTATGGAATGGGAGTAAACAGAAAGGTGGATCACCTGTTGGTGTAAGCGATAGGACTGCCGTAACACGAAAGGAGTTTACCTCACATTTTAAAGGAATAATACTTTGAATAAACGTATGATTGAATTAATTCTTCTTTCTTTCACAGCCTGAAGAAGCAGACATAAAAGACGGTTGGGTGCCCAATCCCCCTTGCGAATGGACCTGTGAACTGACCAACGATGCTGGCTACGTCGTCTACTCAGCCCTCGGTTCCTTCTACATCCCCATGTTCGTGATGCTATTCTTCTATTGGAGGATATACAAAGCCGCTGTTAGAACCACCAAAGCAATTAATCAGGGTTTTAGGACTACAAAAGGTGAGGATCGTCTGATTCGGAATATAAATTATGTCGGTTTGCAAAACTTTAGTGAGCAATTACGTTTTACTAAGGGAACTGCTAAATCAAAAAATTGGCACTAGACTATTTAAGCTTCAGATTGTAGTATTTTTTTTAAAGACGTTTTCCCACATTAGGTATTTCTCCTGTGTCGTGGGTGCGTTTATAAACTGTAGGTATGTTTGTAAACATACACATGACACCCAGACCCGAAAAAACAATTTGTGGATCACACAAAGAGTTCGTGCGGGAATCGAACCCGCCACACGCTGCACGATACCCACAACGCCCACCGTGCAGTCGATGTAACCTTTGCTATGTCGAATTATGTTTCCTATGCTGTCTTCATAGCCGAAACTTTTAATAACCACTCCAATGTCCTCAAAGGAAAATCAGACCAATCGATGAACAGTCATTCTAAATTAATAACTAAGCCAAAAATGTTGGTGTCAAAGAACAATATAATTTGTATTATCAGCCTGCTCTCAATTCGCAGGCAAAGGTATGGGCAGTCGGTTCGATGACAACCGACTGACGCTGCGGATACATCGTGGTAGAGGATCCAACCGTCCTCACGGGTCTCCGCTGTCGAATGCCTCCAATCATTCTACTAGTACTTCGCTTAGTGCTTCTCCGGAACGGTTAAGAAGGTATGTTTTTAATAAGTTTAGTATTACTCATACATACATAACCTCACGCTTGTCTTCTATTAGGAGTACCCAGAGACGATGGAACGTCAATTGCTACAATTCATATCACTCCTCTTTCGTGTAAGATCAATATGGAAAATAGTTTTAAACTAATGATCATAATAATCAGTGTCATATTATTATGAGTGAAGAGAAAATTAGACCGGTAATGGTTACATTATTTTCGATTTGGTCGCTTGTTTAATGAATTCGTTCAAGGTGCATTGCTGATGTTTCATGTTCATACATATTGTATTGCACTTCTGAAAATCATTACACTTTTGTTACTTTGTATTTTTATCGACTAGTTGGCTACAAAAATCTGAGTTAATTTGAACTACATAATAGTAGTCAAGTATTTGAAAGGCCTTGCCGATACAAATTCTTCTCAGAGCTCAGTCAACCGTAAAAACTAAGTTTTTGGTGTTCCGTTAATTAGATACCAAATTAAATAAAGACTTACCGAAGATCTAAATATAATATAATCAAAGATATAATTTGCTTAACACGAAAGGAGCCCCCACCAATCCCATTTCTTATGGCATTAGCTGGTAAACGGATCACCTGATAGTAAGCAATCGCTGCCGCCCATGGATACCCGAAACACCAAAGACGTTACAAGTGCGTTGCCGGCCTTTTGGGGCTTGTTGGGGAATCAGGGATTGGGAACAGGCTTTTGGGCCTCCAGTAACCTTACTCACACAACGAAACACAACGCAAACGATTTTCATTTAGAGAGTCTACAATAATCTCTTACCGTTTACACTTACAGACACTCAAGCGCTCGACGAGCTCATGAGAAGGTGAAAATCTCCGTATCCTATCCATCATCAGAACAAATATGTCCAGCTCATGAGAACTCCATGTCTTCAAGTAGATCTCCCAGCCCCTCTTTATACGCAGTCCATTATGAAAGAGATGGGAGGGAACTGACGGAAAGCAGACTAAGGGTTCGACCCTCCCACCATTTGGCTCCAGGACCCTTGTATGATGAGTATGATGATAAACCAAGGACTACTAGGAGGATGGGGAAGAGGAATATTAAAGCTCAGGTCGGTATACATAATTATTTTGATAGTGATAAGTGAATTTACAATGAAGAAAATTTATGGTGATTCTGAGGAAAAATGCAGTTTACTGTATATTTGGATTCATTTCACCACTACTATAATGTCATTTTAATAAGAAAATCTGAATTACAAAAGACAGATTTAGATTACTCTTCTTTTTAAAACAAAACTTTGCCCCACATTTGGATTTTCTCCTGCATCGTGGGGCGTTTACAAACATACGCATGACACCCAGACCCAAATACAAACACGAAGAATAAATTATGTATTGTTCCGTGCGGGAATGAGCACAGCAATCGGTCACTCAGTTAAAGCGCCAACAGCTCAGTGATCTAGACACTATGCACAAAAATATCTGCGCTTCTTAAAGTAGACAAATCCAACAATATCCTCGATAGTCACTTGCAGCCTCTCGTCCTTACGATGATAATTTCTAGTTTCATCGACTTCACCAAACCTTATTATGTTTCCAGGTAAAACGCTTCCGCATGGAGACCAAAGCAGCCAAGACCCTCGGCATCATAGTGGGAGGGTTCGTCTTCTGCTGGCTTCCCTTCTTCAGCGTGTACGTCGTGAGGGCCTTCTGCGGGGACTGTGTCAGCCCCATCGTCTTCTCCGTGCTGTTCTGGCTGGGATACTGCAACTCTGCCATCAATCCATTGATTTATGCGCTGTTCTCTAAGGACTTTAGGTGAGGATTGGTTACCGTAAAAAGGTGTAAATAAATACAGAAGAGGGGTGAATAAAGGATGGGAAAATATTCTAACATTAATTCACCCCATTCCTGTGTCTACTCACCATATATACCGTTTTACCGTATATTATGTTTATATTATTTATACTTACCTAAACCTATATTAAAGAACCTGAGTCATAGTCAATGGTACATTACCAGTTGAGTATGTTCGAAAGGCAATAAAGAATACATAATTATAACGTCCTCAATTTACAAATTGATGCCAGTTATTTTCTTATTTACTCCCTACATTGTTCAAAGCAAAGTAGGTACCTAAAAATGATTTCTAGCGTAAGTAATCTGCCTGATCCGGAACTGTGGACTACGTAACGGGTTTACAGAGGCTCCGGCTCGGAAAGCAGGAGTAGGAACGGTGTGGTTTTTAGTCAGTAAGAGTCTGACACTCCCTCACGCCTCACTCAAAGCGGGATGGCGTCATTGGATGATTATCCCCCTTCAAAAAAAAAAAGTAGTCTCAATTTTTTTATTAAAAGAAAAACTTTAAAACCAAACTTGTATTTCTTCTAATCACAGATTCGCATTCAAACGCATAATATGCAAGTGTTTCTGCGGCGGCGGCGGTCCCAGGAGAGAGTCGGACGCCGAAGGTTCCAGGAGGCAGAACAACAGGCCAACCCACTCCCACTCACTGGAAGAACAAGACGCGAACAACCACACCTCCACCACGACCAGCACTAGTGCTACAGATAGGTAAATAAAAAAAGTTTTACAAGAAGATCTTTCGAAGAATATTTTATTTTTATTTCAGACAATATACATTAAGTCGATAAATACTGTCGAAATTAAGAATTGTTAATTTTTACGACTCAAATAAAGTCTAATTAAAACAAAAAGTTAGTACCTACTTCGTTTAACTTTTTACGCTGAATAATCCTTACAAAATCCTTTCTTCACTTTTGCAATAATAAAAAAATGAAAACAGCGCCATCTATGTACTTAGCTTAATACTAAATTCAACGTGAATTTAGTTACTTCAAGTATCGTTAAGATGTCGTTATAAGCTGATTTGTTCAATGAAATTATTTAACATTGTAACCAACTTGTTCGCTAATAAAAAAATATTCCTTATTTATTTTTTCTATTTCAGGTGACGGCGAGCAATGCGACGGCAAAACCCGCAGTTCCAGTCAACCGTCGCATGCGTTTAGTTAAATAGAAATCAACGTTAGCGTTTAATAACTGATTAAATAATATAACACAATATATAAATATCATTTTTTTATCTGTATATTGTTAACTACTAAACGCGTCCTACTGTAGAAGGCATAATTGTTAGCATAAGTAAATGTGTGTAAAAAATAATAACGTTATAACGTAAAAATAACGTGGTTATTTTATCGTTATTTCGTTGAATTAGCTTAATAACGAGCTGTTTTTAAATATTATAACTGTGCGCACTTCAGTGAATGTTTTTTAAAAGTGAATTTATTTATTGAAAAGACTGTCAGAACTTAATTGTACCTAATATTACGTAATAAATTATGTCAAATAACCAAATTTAACGTTGTAAAGAGGAACTTTAAAGAAATAAGTTAAGGAATAAAGTAGATCTATTAGACTATTGGGCGTGAACAGCACAGAATATATAAATGTTCATGTATAAGCACGCTCTGGGTCTTTTCAAGTATCTCCAATTTTAAAACGCTTATAACTGATACGTCATTTAGTACTTATCCTAGTTACTTTAGGGTCCGTTCGCACAGACCAGCTCGGAGAGCATCGGCGTATACGCTTGGAGTCGGTCGTAGCGGAGTCGCCAGCTATTTCCCATATACCTGGAAGCGAATGCGCTCGGAGCTGATCGGCTGCACGAGAAAAAGAACTCGCGATCGGAGCCGATCAGCTCCTTTTATTATTTCACACCAAGCGCCGTCAAGCATTTTTAATGACAAAAACAATGCACATTAAAAAAAGAACCTTAATACAAATACTTGAAACTCTGTTTTCAACGTAAGAAAAAATGATCTCCGCTCCGAGCCAGTCTGTGTGATCAGACCCGTATCCTCACTCAACTCTAAGAGTAATCTAAGTATAATTATGCCTAATGCCTATAAAATACCATTGTCCCTTTTCCATAAGTAGATAAGCTAGAAGTCCTAACATTTCAAATCTTAAAGTAATCTCCTGTGTCCCAACGTAACTTCATATCGTACCTAACTAATTAGTAATCACCTTCTATAACTATTTTCTTTTCCTCTGTCGTTCTTAACTTATGAACCTCTGAATCTACTATCTAACATGTTTTTCAAACTTTTGTGCTTATGAATTATACCCAAAACCCAGTTATTTTCATTGACTTCCATTAATAAAATAATATCTTAAAATTATATAACCCTACAACGTACCTAGTTTAAAGCACCAACCGTACAATAGCTCTAATTTTGTACAAACCCAAGAAAATGTAATGCCTTATTAACAAAAAGCAGATTTTGTTATAATATTACTTAAAATATATGAATCTAAGCAATATACCTATAACTATCAGAAATATTAAGTCAATATGTTAAGCTATACCTTCGTAGTTTGAACTGACCTGAAATATCGGAGGTCTACAGTGCCTGTTTTTTATAAGTAAACTGTATCTTTGAACTAAACTAGACTATAAAAATCAAAATATAAATCAAATAATCTGTCTAAGGCAAAGGTACAAACTTCTAGTGATTTCAAGTGTACGAATAAGTGAATAACTTGTTTGTATAACTAAAATAACGTAGTTGGTGCATCAATAAGAGTGAGGACACACGATGCGTTGCGGTTTCGCTTCGCAAACGTTTCAACGTGTCAGTGGGCACACGAGTGTTGCAGCGCCGTAACATTGTTATGTCGCAGCGGCGCTGTAGCAGCGTTGGACAGTCCGCTAATGAATGTTTCTTTGTGACGCAAAACAATTGAGCGGTGCCGCTCCGACGTCGCAACACATTTTCCTCTCCCCCCTTCGTCACGGTGGTTGCAAGTCCGGTGCGGCGCCGAGGCGTATCGTGTGACATGCCACAAATCTTTCTATGTAAGACGACGCAGCGACACCGCTCCGGCGCCGCACCGCCGCCGCAACGCATCATGTGCAACCCGCTCTTACTCATAATAAACTGTTCTAATAATGACTTGCCTACCAACCTACGGTTAGCATAGACGGGTATCTAAATAGTCGATGGATAAATAAAGATCTCAACGTTCCTCAAGTTTATTCGATTGTGTATTCGATGTTTTAACATTATATTCGTTAGGCGAGTTGTATGTTTACGTGTGAGCGATACCAATATTACTGTGGATTAATATACGAGATGTTACCTATGTATGTTGTTTTATTGACCCTTTTTATTATTTGATATTGCATATAATAACGCAAAAATAACCAAAAGTATGTAAATTGTCTAAAAAACAACTTTCATTCGATTTTTTCCATCGCCATTTTAACGCCAATGGTAATAAGCAACTATTAAAGATAATAGATAAATAATGCCTGGCTGGTCTAATGGCTACAACACTTCCTACAAAACTGAGGTTAAATTTCCGGACTATCCTTAATTTTTTTTCTGCGCTGATATATTTATGATAACCTAAATTCTGCCAGCAGCTTCGCCCACGTATCTGTGAGATAAAAAGTACCTATTCTTTTACTTTAGTCAGCTCATACTCTGTCTGTATACCAAATTTCATCAAGATACTTACTTTCCGTAGTTTTAACGTGATTGACGAACAAACACCCAAACATTAAATCATCCAAATAAACAAACTTTCACATTTATTATTATTATAATGTAATAAAGAAAATAAATAATAATAAAAAAATGAGTCCGCAAGGCAGCTTGTGGCGAGCTGTTGGGCAGTGGCGACCCCACGGACCTGACTCCCGGGAGAGGCCCTACTTTTTAACTCCGGTTGGTACTCGTGACTATCCGGAGTGGCCTCTCCTACCTCACTCTTGCCTTAATCGGCTGGTTTGAGTGGAGATTCGCAAGAGTGGAGTTGCCTTCAGCTCCACTTGGGGGAAGGACGTATCCCAGTAAGATGCTGGTAGGGGTCTTGACCGTACTTCCGGGATTGCTCTGATAGCCGTGGGATGCCCCCCCTTCATCAATCAGCTCAACGGATGTTGCTTCCCTTGTCGCTACATGCTAGCGGCCGTTTCCGGGGGCCCACTATTGAGTTTGCGAGGCACCCCCTGCCTGTTTATCCGTATTTTTCAATATTGGTCAGGGGCAGGGGCCATAGTCCCCATAGTTAACCGGTTAACTATTCCACAGCCTTATCCTATCATTTCCTTTTACCATATCTCACAATAGTCCTGCATCAACCGGGGATTGTCCTTTGGTGTACTTCCATAGTGCATACAGGGATAATCGCCGGCTGATGTCCCCTTACATTTAGATTAAAATTGTTCAACGGGCCTCTGCGAGTTGGCTTCGGCCCCTCGTACGCCTTCCAAAGGTCCGGGACCCTGTGGTCCCGTGATTATGTAAAGAACATACATAAAACAATGATATAAGAATAAATTGACACAATTACCTAATATACTAATAAACAAAATACTTGTTACATTTTGCGAAATCAATAACCGAATTTAAAAAACAGTTATAGCCGTTATAACCGTTATCCGACAGACAGTAACACGGAACGACACTACCAAAATTGACGGCCGTGCAATGTCAGTCAACATTCTCGTTCTCAATCTTCCTTCAAACTTCATTCCTTGACTTCATTCACTCAGTTGAGCGTCCGCTTTCACTATTGAAGGATGTATTTGTGGTTATTATAAAACAAACGAGTTATCATTATCGAAACAGTAATAAATCTTTGAAGTTATTTATTGTGTTGCACATCGTTCATATATTTTTTGTGAAAAATGTTACGAAGCCGTATCAACAAAATGTATTTTGGTGGAGTAGAAGGGTGAGTGAATTTTGTTTGTATTCATTTCTTCACGTACATAAGCGCTAAATCGAAAGTTGAAAGGCTCGCCTTGAGAATAAAGCATTTCTAGGTTTCGTCATTGCTAATTAGTAGCTAAACGCAATATATTCATAACCTATATCATTTATTTTTGCCTAATTTTAAGCGGAATCTTCTCAACCGCCGAAAATGTCAATGCCGATTTTATTAATGTAAAATATAATGCTATCAACTATTTTCAATGCTAACGTGTACTTTATAATATTTCGGAACCTTTGACATATTATTTGATTCGAATTTTGTAGCCGAATCCAAAATTATGACACAAAAATTTACGTAAGTTATGTTCCAAATTTTAAAATTTGCAATGTACTTAAACTTTAGATAAATTAATGATAAACGCGATTCTATTTTTAAAATATTTTTTTTTTAATTTACAAAAACAATGTTTATGTATATTGAATTGAACCACGTAAACTTTTTTCTTTTTAGTTTAATTAATCCATTAACTAAATTACAGTAAATATTTCTTTCGCCAGGTGTTTTTTAACGCCTTAAATCGTACTTAAAAATTAATAGCCCATATTGTGTAAAAACAAACAATGCAATTCATTTCACATACATTCACAACTGTAACTTTCAACCAATCAGCAGCCAGCATTCAATCGGCTTGTCAGCCACGCCGACAAAACTTTAACAAACTAAATTAAACTTTATGACTCGGCGATACGATGAATTTTTCATTGTTTTAGTAATAAGGAATTCTAGTTATTTTGCTATTGCTTTATAGGCGGTTGGCCTTGAATGGAATTTTTGTTACGTTTACTTTTCAATCAGATTGATATTAAAATGTCAACAGGTTTGTATGCACTTGTTGCTGGCATAAAAGACATTTTGGTTTACACAAAAGAAAAAAAAAAAGAAATGGACACACCCCCGTTGCTGTTCAATATTCGAAAATGGAATGCGAATTTTAAAGCACTGTTTTGCATGCATGAGTGAGATGTAATGGAAGTGAACTTGGCGACGTTGTACATATTTGCAAAAAGTTACTAACTAGTTACCTAGTTTAGATGTTCCCTAGTGCCCCTAGTGGAAAGCGTAAAAAAAATCATTTAGTCCTTTGGTGACGCTCTCAGTGTTTTTAGTATTAACTACCTATTTTAAATACTACCTAATGTAAATAAGAATGTATTACGAACACACGGACTTACTAGCTACTATAATATAACATTGACGCTTCTGATATTAATTTTTGTACTAAAAATATTTGACCCGAATTTCCCTGCAACAGTCACGGTCTATTAATAAACAAACGTTTTCAGTTAACCGATCTAACTATCCCTAACCCTAGTTTTCGTTACTAAAAATAGCCAAATCTATCCTTTTGTCCTTACTTAGCTCTTTCCTATCGTAACTTGCCATGTTGTAATCTGTCGGTCGGGATACGAACAGCCCAATAGAGACAGGGTAGGGACTCTCATAACAAACGTTTATAAAAAACGTAGGTAGTTAGGCAAGATTTTTGCCTTGCAAAGTTGTAAAAAACGTAGGTAGGCAACATTTGCGGACAAAGTAAACCGGGGCTCTGGCTCAAAGCAGTAAAAGGATCGGGGTGGTTTTTAGTAAATACGAGTCTGACAGTCCCGCTCGCCTCACCGAGAAGTCATTGCATGAAACACTCCCCTCAAAAAAAACAATGCATTTGTATCCAGCAAACTTATATAAAAACGCAGGTAACTATGGCGAATTATTGTTCTTGCCTATCTGCGTTTTGTAAAAAAAAAAAACTTTTTTTCGCATAGCCGCACAAAGCTATCTTTAGAAACGTCTTTCAGGTATCCCGAACATCGGCCGTAACCTCTTTGAAAACAAAACGTGTTTATTTTGGCTGTTCCTAATTTTTTTTTTATTCGGAGCAGTGATGACCATGGTCAATAGTTAATACTCAAAGCAATGTATTCTCCATACTCAGAGTCATTTAACGGTTACTTAACCCATTTGACGTGTAAAAGACACATTGTAACCTATTTGTAAAAATAAATATAATTTATGTTACAAAATCGTTACTTAGGAATAACTAGTTAAAGTCATTATTAAATGTCTGAAGAAAGAAGAGTGCGGTAGAAAGTCTATAAACTCCAATTTTTTCATCATTCTGTTCCTTAATTGCTGTTAATTTAAAACCCACGACTGCATTGGAAAGAAAAATAAAATTAATATACGTAATGCAAGTTTATAAAAACAAAGGTATAAAATGCTAGCAATCTTTACAACCTTTTTATAAGTAAACACTTTCCGATATAACTCTCAGTAAATCCCTGATACTGCGTAGTAAATTAAATATCGATTTGAATATCATATAATGCGATACTCAGATTATATTAGGTACCAGATTATGATATGAGATTGCATACAAGCTTGTTGTTTTTGCCGCTCGAGTGAACGAGCGGCAAGCAAACAATAACACATGAATGTAGATATAGATATTAGCTTTTGTCCGAGATTTAATTTTTGTATTTATTCTCGGTATAAAAGGAGCTCTCTATCTCTGAGCTATTAGCGATATCTGAAAATTATGACAAGCCACTGCGATAGGTAACACCATCCACGAAATTATGGGGGCGTAAGTCAAAGTCAAAGAAGGCACTTGAACGTCAAAGCAAACGTTAAAAAAAAACTAATGTCTGTCTGTCGGTCAGTCCTCTAGTGAAGCTATTTGCTCGTTCAAAAGTGTAGATACCTATGGAAAAGAACGAGCAAGAAACTACATGGGTTACTCTTTCTTTTCCATCAGGTTCACAAACAGGTGCTTAAACAACCAAAATAGTCACATTTAGAGAGTAAGGCAGTTAACTAGTTATGGTGTAAGTAAATCCGGCCTACAAAAGTCAGGTGTGAAACCAGTACTTCGATGTAATTGTACTTAATAAACCAGACATTTCAAGACAGCCGTATTTTATTAATTTTATGCAAAAACGCTGTAAAGTTCCACTCGAAACGTTAATGCACTGCTACTATTTTAAGAAGACGGCAGGAGCCAATTCTGGTTCCTGCTACAGAAAAATATATCAGTACCTATACAATACATAGTGGACGGAATTAGGTCACACTCTGGTCGGTATCCGGAATGGAAATTTTCTGAGGGACACAACTCGCTGCAAAACCAAACATGACTTTCAAAAATAGCGCCAAGTCCGAACGATTTGTTTGCAGTTCGTTTTGAGGTGTGTCTCAATGCAACCGACCAGTTATATCGGTCAATAAATGAGTTATGAGTTACCCAGTTGCAAGCCAAGCCAAGCCCCTGTTGATACTTTAAGTTGGACGACATAATATTCGCGTGTTGACTATTGTTGTTTCCTTAACCTTAGTTGGTCATTGAAGTGCATTGCGTCATTATTTTATTGCAATTCACCCTTCAGATTTTTCCTTTTGTTTTTACGGTGTTATTGTTTCGAAAATTCTAACATTTTACCTACTAAGTCGCACCTAAAGTCTGTACCTACCTACATTTTTGAAATGTGATTGTATGCTTTCAATTTTGTCCCTATCAATCTATACTTCTATACTTCTATACTAATAGGTACTAATATTATAAAGCTGAAGAGTTTGTTTGTTTGTTTGTTTGAACGCGCTAATCTCCGGATCTATTGGTCTGATTTGAATAATTCTTTTTGTGTTGGATAGTGCATTTATCGAGGAAGGCTATAGGCTATAAAACATCACGCTATGACCAATAGGAGCCGAGCAGAGCGGGTAAAACCGCGCAGAAGTAGCTAGTTCTTTATAAAATGACAGAGATTGCACGATATTTAAGTACAACTTAAAATTGAGTAGTTACTTAGCATTTCAGTATTCGGGCGTCTGAGACATGTGTATTTTAATGATTAAGTACTTAAACTATTCCTTAGTAACGATTTTGTATCGAATAATAATTGCTAAGGACTGGGTTAAGTAATCATTAAATGACTCTTAAGTACGGCGGTAAGTACCTATTTGCCAAAACATGTAAGTATCAGAAACATTATGCGCTCCGCTTATCAATGTATCTATGCCTAATTTATGTCTATGTAGGTCACATTTTACAAAAACACGCATTATCCGCAAACAGTTCCTATATGCCCGCATGATACGATTATTTTGATAAAAACATCTGTAATCCTTGAATTCTGTGACATAGCTTACTGTCTGTCTGTTACTGTTATCACTTATTTTAAACACATGTGATATTTCATTCAAACTTAGGTACTTAAATGTTTCATACTGATTACTGCTTTCTTTGTATTTGATAAATTGCGCATGTACGCATCACCTGCTTTGTTGTTCTGTGCACTCTCCTAACTGCATACGAGATGCGATTTGAGGTGAAAGTAAATACCACAATGACTATTTATCAATGTACCTAATTTACTATTTGGTTTGCTACAAAACGTTATCGATAATTGTTTAACTATTTGGTACTGGTAAACTATTACTATTTCATTCACTAGTTTCTAAACCACGGGAAAGTAATATCAAACCAATCGTTCTATTGATTAACTACATCGGAGCAATGTTTAGTCTAGGTAATTCAATGGTTAGAGGAAATCTGATAAAATTGCGTATGCTGTACACGCACGCAATGGAAAGAGGTAATGCTACAGAAAGTTATTCAATCGTAGACTTGTTTGCGGTATTTATTTCCTTAAGTTATGGCCAGTTGCGTAGCGTGGCTTGGTGGAGCCCCATATAAAAATTTGTTTGAGGGCCTTTCTTTTAGTTTTTGAAGGTGTGGAATCATCCTTTTTCTCCTCTCGCTTCTTGGGCGAGGCGGCGAGTTACCCTTGCTTGCCGTCCGCAGACCCGCACTTACGGTGGCCGGAGATGCGTTGCGCGATTCCCGATGCCCGTAGTGTGGGCATGACGAGGATCGTTCCCTCAGGGGCTCCGCGCTTTGCTTACATTGTGGCCCGGGCCCCGTACAATTGATATGGCTGTGGCTTACTGATTAAAGTAGTTAAGACGTGTCTACTGATATTGTTCCATCGATAGACAGAAAAGGCAAAAAATTGAGTTTTATGTTAGTTATTTACAAATAATCTAAATATCATTTATTACAGACAAACACAAGACAAAGTCCATTAAGTATTCACAAAATAATAATACCTTAATATTAAGAAAACTTGCCTGACGAATGTCTTTAGACCTTCCATTCTTCTCTATCAGATGTCATTCTATCACAAGCCTCATTAAGACATACATACATATTAGTGATCAAATACCTATACTACAAATCTTCATTATTTATTATATTAAAAAACTATCTATTTCCTTTTTTATCAAGTAGACGTACGTACACTTCAAAAGCATTTTTAACACAATCTTAATTAGTTGCCTATGTACTTACCTACAAGTGTTGTACGATAACAGCAACGATGGTCTGATAACATTGTTGTGATATCAAGAAGTAACAAAACAATAGGTTTTCCTGGTACATATTTCAAGTACCTGAGTTTTAGTGAGGTAAAAATCCCACACTCCCCAAGACCTTTTCCCAAAAAGCTAGACGCCTTATAAAGGTTTAACTACCCTCGTCAACAAAAAAAGCTTTATATTATAGTTTCCTATATTATAGTTGAAAATACCTAGTAGTTATTTAAGGCCTTAACTAACTACTAGGTATTTTCATCTTCACAATTTAAAATGGGTTTTAAAAAATCTATGCCATTGGTTTTTACGAATGTATTACACATAGACAGTGTTTTTCTAAACAATTACTCAAGTACATGTTTTTCCCCTAGTAGGTAGGTTAACAATAACTTACTGTGAAGTACAGTGCTCTGCTTTATAAAACCTACATGGTAACAGTCTTACGTGTATGTACAGGAAAAAGTAAGACAATTACCTAATATTGTTTGTTCAAACATCTTTCATTTATTATTTTTCATTTTAGTCCAAGTCGCTGCTTTTTTAAAGGAGGGAAAATAATCCAACGTCTTCTCTTGCTTTGAGCGAGGCGAGAGGGAGAATCAGACTCGTACTGACTAAAAACCACCCCGTTCCTATTCCTGCTTTTTGAGTCGGAGACCCGGTAACCCCGCTAGGTAGTCCGCAGCTCCGGATCAGGCATCAGCCCTACTAAGCCCCATCTGTGGTGGTCTGATGGTTCTTTAGGAGAGTCGCATCATGCTTAGATTTCAAAAGAGATGACGTGGGTTCAAAATCAAATGCAAAAGAAACTAGACTTCTAATACCAATGTTAAAACCTAAGTGCATCCAAATAATACAAAGTGAAAGGTTTAAATACTAGAGCGACATTCCTGTATAAGATAAAATGCAGTATTAAAAAACAAAACACGTTTTTATTGCCCAGTGTACGTGTATTGTGTTTTAAGCACCTAATGGTGAATGCCCACGGCATGGGTGGATGCGTCATGTATCTACGTATGGAGTAAATAGGTATGAAGAAATGATATCTCATATGCGTTTAAAAAAATTAAGATGTTGAACACGTGCCAACAATAAACAAATGTAAATGCGTAAATAAGGTAAACGTAAACAATATCTATATGAACCTAGTTATCGTAAAGAAAATATACTAAAAATCCTGTACCAAGTGTAATCAAATCATACTTTTATTTTTTTAATGAAAAGCTAAATAGTTATATATACAGTTCTTTATAACTATTACTGGTCGATATATTCTCAAATAAATGATAGTTACGTATTACTTAAAAACCTTTAGTTATCTAGGTAAACAAAACAATAGATTTATCAACCGACAAAAAAATTATCCACAAAAGAATAATACTATCTTTTGTAGAGGGATCTCCCCTAAAAGTATGTTAACAGGCAATAGAGATTACAGTACCTAACATAATCCTATTAAATACCACTATAATCATAAAATAGTCAAGCCTTGAGACATGAAGATAATATCATAAAACACTTTCTTTGAACTTGGCCCTTTTTTGCAATCAATTGATAACAAGCGCATTTGATATCTTATCTGACAGATAAAAATATGTGCACACAACATATTAGGTTTGTTAATAATCTTTTGTTTAATCGACTAACGTACGCATCGTACGCGGCCCGTATGACGTCATCTGCACGCATCGCATGTAGGCATTGCCGATGATGCGGTTCGTAGTTCGTACGATGCAGATCAGTGGACGTAGTTGTATGAGTTTCTATACAACACAAACTAAAATCCGTTGTGTGCGATGCGTACGATGCGGGCCTGTAGACGGTTGCCTTTTACCACCTTCGTATAAGTGCCCGATAAACTTATGCGACAGATAGTGCATGCAAATTACGATTTTAATTCAAAGTTATCTGATACATAACCGCTATCCAAATATTGTGAAACAAGTCCTAAGACTCGTCTTCATCAAAAGCAAACAATCGATTTGTCTGCATACTTTTTGCAGTGTATAAAAACACTTTTAACAATAATAGGAAGGCAAAAACAAGTTTGATAAAAAATAGGCCAAGCCGTCTATCGCAGACTGATAGCTACCGGGCAATGACACATGAGATAAATAAACAAAGATTCTTGAATAGCGTCTGAACACTAACAACACTTGTTTTTTTTTCAAAGTCCGTCTGAAGATTTTATGTTGCAGAAATAAGAGTGATTTTTTGGGTTCCGTAGCCAAATGGCAAAAAATGGAACCCTTATAGATTCGTCATGTCTGTCTGTCCGTCCGTCCGTATGTCACAGCCATTTATTTCCGAAACTGTTGGGCCTACATAGTTGAAACTTGGAGGTTACTGTATTCTGGTAACCGCTGTTGGAATTTCGAATAAAAAATAATAAATTTAAAAATTAAAGGGTTTCACTCCATACATGGAACTGATTATAAATTCGTGGGTGCGTTTACAAACATACAAGTTCACATACATGATACCCAAACCCGAAACAACAATTTGTGGATCACACAAAGAGTTGCTTTGTGCGGAAATCGGAACCCGTTACACGTTGTACGTTAGCCGGTTGCTCAGCCACCGCCCAGTCCACCTACCTAGTCAACCATTAAGGTCATTCATATCAATGTTGACTGTCACAATCTATGTATTATTTTTATTTTAGTAAGTGTTTCTAAATAAGTAATAATAAATTGAATACATAATGACTTTTAATACACATATATTGATACTTTAATCAATTTCTTGAGTCAATACTATATTTTGGATTGTAAACGTTACAAATTCCTAACAGTTATCGGTCTCATTAACGAATGTGGTAATTACGAATCCATGTAACAATGCACTAATGTTCTATCGTGACGTCATAAATGATAACACTCGCGACCATTGTCATTTCAGCCTTGGCATTCATTGCACTTGCACTGTATGTGGTGATTTGATGTGTTATGACGGTCATGTGGATACATATTGGCATTTCCAGTCATTGATCTGACTATGAAGTATGTAACTTAAGATTTTGTTGATAGTTGACATACTTGAATGAGCTAGTTATTGTTCTGTCGTAGCCAAATCTCTTTTATTGCGTGTACTCAAAACGTTTTGCCGTATGAGTTAGTAATGTATTTTTTTAATGGTATAAGCCGGTAAACGAGTAGACGGATCACCTGATAGTAGGCAATTGCCGCCGCCTACTGAAACACCAGAAGCGTTACAAGTGCGTTACTAGCCTTTTGCGTGTTAGGGATTTAAGGGTTGTTGGGAAATCGGGGATTGGGAAGGGTAATTGGGAGATTTCTCTCATAGTTAAGCCTATCTAGCATCTAGATATAATATAGTAGATAAACGTTTTACTCAATTTAATGGTTTCAATAGTGTAAACCAAATTGCAAGACAGTAAATTATACTAGATCTCTAGAAATAATTCATTTAGGTACTAGTATCGATTTTCGACAAATCATGAAGCATGAAACACCGTTTCAACTTAGACACCGGAATCGCACCTAATTATTGTTTACATACATATCGCATTCAAAATATGCATACAATACAATACATACCTACATTATATGCATCACTATGTTACATAACTTGCATGTATTGTACGGAAAAAGTAATCACGAATGATGTAAGTAAACAATAATTATGCTGGTATAACACCTACGCATACTTCTCGTATCTTATCTCGCTTTTAATTAGTAAACTGTGGTTATGTGCCGTGGGGGTATATTTATATTTGTAGGTATAGGTTTTACATAAAACACGCTATTATAGTAGATTTTTTAAGACTTTCCTGTTTATATAGTTTTGTAACTAAGAGACATTTAATGATTTTGCACAGCTTTTTATCCCACGGAACGCTATAAGCTTGCAAAGGATAGTGCCCTTATAATATAAAATAAAATGTATTCCAATAGGTAATGAACGTTTATAAAAAGGGAGAAAGCGAGTGAAAGCTGTACCTTACAAATAGTTCAGTCGGTACCTCAAAACCAAGGTTGCAATTAAATCCCTATTCACTACGCCTATCAATTGTCATGCTGTTAAATAGATTTTACTGACAGATATGATATTTAACATTTCTTATAACATAATCCACAAAACAATTAAAAAATAAATAAACAATGTTTGATTAATCGTACATAATTATAAATACACCCACAGTTCAGATAATTCCAGCCATCTGGCATTTGAGTTAACAATAATAATTTAAAACAAACCTGTACTGTGACCCCAATCAATACTTTTGTTCGTAGGCTATGAATTTTTCACTTCATTGTCCTTATAATTTGGGTCGACGACATTCAAAAGGATCGAACTAAAACTAGGTTCATATATAACAAGTTTAATACGTGAGACATACTAAATTAACTAAATAGTTAATCACGGTTTACTCACATAGTCGACGTTGCCGCGTTTGCGCACGCTGCTCATGATGAAGAGTCCTTCTGTGACTCGAAATTAGTAAAGCTTTTCTCCAATAATGTACGTACATTAATAGAGTAAACCGTGATTATTTAGTTTACTAGGAATATAAACCTAAAAAAACGTACGCCATAATCAAGAAGTTTGACGTTTATGTCGTCTATGTCTATCAAAAAATCCCAATAACGTAGTTTTGGGTAGCCAAAAACTAATAACTACTCGTAATAAGTTATTATTAACAATTGGAACAATTTAAAAATAAAAATGCCACATTTTATTGTTTCTTAGAAACCAGGAACAATGCTGTGGTCATTCGCTGGCCAGATTAATCTTAACTAGATAGATACTAAAAAATCTCTGTCAAATTGGTTATCTACACAAATATTTACCATACAAGCGGTAATATAAAATGGTTGATTATCTCAGATTATCGGCATTCCTGTCTATCAATCAATATAAGGAAAACACTTCATGTTTATTATACTTTCTATGAAAAACTAATATAGTTTGTTATTCAAAAATATCGTTGGAAAACAACTATAAGTGACCACACACGATACTATCGTAACTATTGTAAATAGCATCATCGTGTTATCTATAGAATACAAAATACTATGTAAAGTACTCACGAAACTGTTTGACGAGGAACTCGACTAGTTTCAAGCTATGCTAGAGGCTCATATTCATAAGCAGCATTTCGCGACACACGATACGGCGACTGTCACGCTGCTACTAGCAGTAATAATAATGAATTTAGTATATCTCACAAAAACTATAATAAAACAAAAGACGTTGGGAATAAACAGAATTGGCGGTCATTTACCCACCCACGGTGCACCCATCATTTGGCGCGAAATTTTTGACAGTGACGTTTCTCTGCTCTGTCATTTAAATTATTTACATTACGGTTGATCGAAGGTTTACATTATGGTGTGTTCAGATTTGACGAATGCAGCTTATTAACTGGTTGTTAAAGGATTTACAACTTCCGCGATAGCCAAATACAATAAGATGTGTTGTAGGTACTCGAATTTTGTTTCGGGTATCCATGGGCGACGGCGATTGCTTAACATCAGGTGATCCGTCTGATCGTTTACCGTAAAGAAAATCCGATTTAAAACTGGCGAAAACTCGATTAATGTGCACTCCTACCTTACCCATTCGAAGAATGCGTCA
The DNA here is from genome assembly GCF_023101765.2 of Spodoptera frugiperda. Lineage (NCBI taxonomy): Eukaryota > Metazoa > Arthropoda > Insecta > Lepidoptera > Noctuidae > Spodoptera > Spodoptera frugiperda. Next base: position 3,791,754 of record NC_064224.1, on the reverse strand, counting down.
CTTTTAAACATATTTTACTCTTCAAATAGAATACATTTTTTATCATCACCTAATTATGTATATTTATTTTTAATACCTGTTTAACAATTACAATTTCCATTCAACAGAGGCGCGACCCACTCCAACCTCGTGATATGCGACGAGACTGGCACGGTGGTGGGTACAGCCACGGGCCCGGGCACCAACCATTGGACATTGGGCATAGAAGAATGTGCCATACGAATTATTGAAATGGTGCACGCCGCTAAACAAGATGCTGGAATTCCTAGACACAAGCCTTTAAATTCTCTGGTAAGTAAAAAGACGGTAGTTTTTTTTTAAGGGGGATAAATCGTCCAATTACTTCTCTCGCCTTGGGCTAAGCGAGAGGTAGTGTCAGACTCTTACTAACTGAAAACCGTAGCGTTGGAATTAAATAGATTTATGAAAAAAAAAAAATATATTATTTTATTATGATTTGATGACGAATGGAGATTTTTTTATGAAACACCGGTAAACGAGCAGTCGTATCACCTGATGGTAAGCAATCACCGCCGCCCATGGACACTTGAAACACCAGAGGCGTTACAAGTGCGTTGCCGGCTTTTTGGGGGGTTAGGAAATTTAGGATTGGGTAGACTGGGAAGGTGGGAATTGGGCCTCCGTTTACCAGAGTGTGCGTTGTGTGAGTGCATACAACGCACACTCTTCTTATTGCGTTGTAATTTTAAATACAATTTGTTAGTCAATACCGCTGTTGTGTTGCTTTACTGCATGTGTTTAAGGCGAGGCATAAGAAATGGTCCAATTTTAAATTGTAAACATAGCCCTCACGACATTGTCGTTGCTGGAGATTTCATGTTTTCTAAACAGTATCCCTAGTATGAGTTTGCTTTACGTTTAAAGTACTTCTGAGATACGGTCAATAACTCTTAATAATAAATATTTCATACTTCCAAACACTTATAACCTCAAAACGTCCTCAGTTCATAAACACCGTTCAAGAAGCATCAATTATTCAATTCTTGGAACTATTCTCGTTCAATCAACTCCAATGTATTCAACCTTTTGCCTCCAGGGACTCACATTGTCAGGGTGCGAGCAGGAGAGCAGTAACGCAGAGCTTGCTGCCTGTGTGAGAGAAAAGGATAGCGATGCTGCTGACGCTATCTACGTGGCTTCGGACACAGCTGGTTCCTTGTACACGGGAGCTCCTGATGGAGGCATGGTGTTGATTGCTGGTGAGTCTATTGTTATGGGAGAGAGTGGTAAATAAGTATACGATCATGGTAAGCATTCGAGCATGCGGCGCCGGCGATGGACATAAAAGGTGGAGTTGCAACCATGCAATGTCATGCCTTTTGTGCCAGAAAGGGTAGGCAGTGCTGCACATTAACGGCACATAATGCCACTGTACAATGTACACCTACATTTCATCATTTATTTTGTGTTAAAAGTTCCATGTAATAGGGGTGAGCCATATACTGGGCACAATTCCAGAGGCCGTGTGTGAAATTTTTTTGAAAAACCGATAAACGCCCAGCAATACTTTGCCCGACCCGGGAATCGAACCCGAGACCCTTTGTCCGGCAGTCGCACTTGCGACCAGTCGAAAATCGGAAGAGTTACTAGTGCTTTACCGACTTTGGGAGGAAGAGGGAGGGAATTAGCCCCCTTAAACTACTAGCCTAATATTATATTAGCAGTAGCATGTTATTACCTAAGCAATTCACATAACAATGCCCTCCATAAAACCCTAATCTAGAACTTGTAGGCCAACGGCCTGAATTGAGTAGTAGTAGTAACCTAAAGTAGGTTACTTCCATATCAAAAATTCTATGGGTTGTTGGGAATCGGGGATTGGGAAGATTGGGAAGGGGAAAATCGGGTCTCCGGTAACCACACTCACACAACGCAAGTGTTGTTTCACGTCGGCTTTCGGTATCACTCCAGCCGAGCCAGCCCATTCGTGCCAAAGCATGGCTCTCCCACACTTAAATATATGTATGTGAGAACAATGTAACGAAATGACAATACAGCATCAACACATATAAGAAAATTTATCTAAATAAATGCGGCACGCTTGCGTATATATTTTGCCTTGTAAATTGAATACCACTGAGGAGCATAAACTAATATTAATTCATTAAAGGTTAAGGACCTTCGGTGTTGCAACACATGTCGTTCGATGCTCCGTTGACGTTACGTACGTAGAATTGAATAATTATACGCTTAATTTCGGATGTGTTGGTATCTTTTGACCTAGTTGTTCTATGATGAATTGTATTCGGTATGAGAAATTTTTGGAATGGGTATTTCTCAAACGTGTTGACAATGACGTGATTATAGGTACACAGCACATTGATACATTTAGCTTAGCACTGGTGAAAACGGACTCAGCTACGGACTCATACTCTGGCTATGTTTTTTATTTGGAAACATACGTGCTACGGATATGTGCTATGGATGGCTACTCTACTATTGATATTGCATACATCGCATACTCGAGCTGCGCATCTTATTCGCACAGCTACATAGCTTAGTATTAGTGGAAACGGTCACATAGTTTCACAGCTTAGCTATTACATCTTCGTAGAATAGCTACATAGCACATCTTTGGTGAAAAAGCACCCTAATATTGTGGTTAGTTATTAATAATTGTGTTAATATAAAAAAAAACGAGCGTTTTGTCAAAAAATAGAATTAAGTTAATCGATGACACATAAATACACAGAGTCAAAAAATAAAATAGGAACTTTCCCAGTCAGAATAACTGAATCGAACGATTAGTTAATTTAAATTTAGAACTGTTCTACTAACCGAAACAAAAAAAAACGAAATAATAAATTAACAACTGCGAATTCCAAATTCAAAACGGTGTCATAACCATACATAACACCCACTTTGCAACCAGTCTTACTCTTAACAAGTAGGCGCTAAATAAAAAGTTCTTAATAAGCCAAGCGGCGGGCAGACATTTTTATCAAATAATTCACTTCACATATACTAACTAGTTGTTAGCGATTACTTAATAAATAAAGCCGTTACATCAGGAAGCTAGTTTGAAGACCCTGACACAAATACTTTCGACCAATCAACTTATTCTTTTAACGTTATAATCTGAAGTAGCATTCTAGCGCCATTTTTTGTGCTAAGAAAATGATATAATTAATTCGCATGCTGTTTAGAATCAAGTTCATTATTCGGGCGTAGTCGACGTCGTCGTTATGATCAATTTATGCATTTCACAAGTTATACTATAAAGTATGGAGATCACTCATATGACTTAAATAAAACTACAAGTATTACTAGTCTACAGAAGCATAATACAACTAAATATTTCAATGAATACCGAAAAAAAAGCATAATACAACAAAATAAATAATTAAATTAATCAAGTATTAAATTTCGCATGAACAGTTCCATTTACCTTGATCATACAAGAGCTGTAATGTTGTAGGCTGTCTAGGAATATTACGGACGAAAGCATCTTTAAAATTCCTACACAGAAAAATCAGACGCGTTAAAACCCAGTTCACACCATCTGTCTATTAGGATCAAGTTTTCTATTAAAAAATTGCTATAAATTTTGTTTTGGTGATGCAACTATGCTAATCTCTGTATTTAGTCCTCCATATTTGGTCTCGTTAGGTATTATTTTATCGAACTAGTTTCTAAAACGAGATAAAACTAGAATTTGATTCGGAATGTCACGGAAGTTTGGTTTTAGTGTTCGAATCGGGTTATATTTGGTGTAAACAAATGAGCAGCACATGTTAAACTCCGGAGCTACGGACTACCTAGCGGGTTACCGGGGTTCCGGCTCGAAGAGCAGGAGTAGGAACGGGGTGGTTTTTAGTCAGTAAGAGTCTGACACTCCCTCTCGTCTCACCCAAACCGAGAGAAGTCATTACATGATTTACCCCACTCAAAAAAAAAGCTATGACTATTAAATATTCATAGTTCGACTATAATCATTAGCTATCAATCATTTTTATCTTGTTTATTATGCAGACGCGTTGAATGACACAGTTACATTTTTTCCTCAAGAAAGAGGATACGACGATACCGCGTTATTCATTCAAGACTTTCTATTGTACCTTATCAACCTGATAGGTACTGGGAAAAATAATTAATATTGCTCATCACGATTGCTCAAGACAGATTGGTAATTTCAGATAGAAATCCTTTCCTTACTATGTTTTCCTTCACTGTGTGTTAATAATCCTAGAAAATAAGTTAGAAAACATTTAAAAATTACATTGACGTATAAGTACTTGCCAGTTTTAAAATCTCATGTGAGAGAATCAGGCACCTTAAGTTCTCGACACATCTTCGATTGATCGGTCAGTCATTAAAAACTAATCGTTTGGTCATACAGAGGTATGTAACTTCACACACACTAGATTGACAATCAACACCAAAATTCTTATTAAATTATTTTTCTTAGACCCTCAAAATGACCGACCATTATGATTATAATAATATTAACGTGTGAGAAAGAAATAAATAATCTCAGGGTCGAGAATTTATTCGCCTTGAATTGAGCATAACAATGAGAGCTGAGCTAGAAATAAAAGTATTTTATTTTAACTTAAACGTAGACTACTAGATGTAGGCCAATTTGCTCATTATTTGGTCACATAATGCGGTAATATCCACCTACATTAGTTAGTACGCCTTCAAAATTTGGTAACCTTGATTACATTGTACTCTTTATTGAATAAAACTCGTAAACTGTTCGAAAGAGCTCGACTAGTTTCGGCAAGATTATGGGTCCCGATGTAGCTGATATGATATAGTTTTTCATACAACCAGTCACATGGGCAAACGAGGAACTCAATTTTTACCGACTTCAAAGAAAGGAGGAGGTATTATGTACGTCTGAATGTTTGTTTGTTTTTTTTTTTTTATTATGGCACCGGCTTCTAACTTCTAACCTATCAGTGGGTCGATAATCTATCAGTACTTATAATACTAGTAGTAAATTTTCATACCAAATTCGTAATCTCAACGAATATTTCCATCTAACATTTAACAGTGTTCCGCCTATGCGTCCAACACACATCATAACAAAACGCGGAGGCTGTAATGATCCACGTGTAATATGACATTTATTTAACACCTACATTCATTCTACGATAAAGGAAGATACTCATATATGATGAAGATTATCTATAATGTCAGTTGTCTGTAGCAATAAATAAACTATTATTTTGCATCAGTTTGAGTTGGTATCTCTTTAACCTATAGTCTATATGCTATTCTTTATCAAGGTGAAGTAACCTTTCGAGTTAGATGCGTGTACTTTCGTAGAGTTATTAGGTTTTCCGATTAGGATAAGGTTTTGAGTTTGAGTGATATAGAGATTGTAAGAAGGGAATCTAGGGAATATATATGTTTGTTACTAAATCGAGTCAAAACGGCTGATTCACGTGATACAATCAAAATACATATATCAGTGTAAATATGGGCTACAACTAGCCTCTTTCCGGAGCTGCGGGGTGTCTAACGGGTTTACTGGGGCTCAGGCTCGAACAGCTAGGTAAGGACTAGTGGTTTTTAATCAGTGAGAGTCTGACACTCCCTATCGCTTCGCCAAGGCGGGAGAAGTAATTGGATGACTTTCCCCACTAAATAAAACTCACCGCCTTTGATGTCATCTTTTCTGTCGATGACAGACGTCAACCATGTTATGTTATGATTAGCATAAGTAGGTCGTTATAAAATAGGACAACCGCGAGGCTGGTAGATAACCTTTGTCCTTGATTACATCGCGTCAACAATACTGATTGTGGAAAGGGAAGTGTCCTCTTAGGAATTTCTGTCGTCTATAATTTAATGTACAGGAAAAGTTGTCAGGATAACACTTACATAATATAATGGTTTGAAAATAAATTGCGGAATTAGTGATACGATAGGTAGCCGACTATGGAGTCAATTTAATTATTATGTTATCGGCTTACTCACGTAACTGTTTGACGAGGAACTCGACTAGTTTTAAGCTGCTACGCGCGTCGTGTCGCGGAATGCTGCTCATGAGTATGAGCCTCTAGCATGGCTTGCTTAGTCGAGTAGCCGATAACATAATAATTAATTTAGTATGTCTCATGAAAGTTTATGTATTCGTAAGGAATTTGCAATCATTGTTATGTACTCGTTGCTATATATAAACAGCTTAGCTGAGTCCGTTTCCATCAGTGCTAAGCTATGTGTACTAATGAATATGATTGGAGGAAGCCAAACGCATCCAACAACTTAGCATAGCACATCTCTGGTGGAAAAGCACACTAATAGGTGACAATGGTCTACAGAGAGTTCAACGTACCTACGACATTAAATACATAATGTATAAAGATTCTATATTTAGTAAACAAACGGTGTTTAGTTTAAAAATATAAAGTCGAGAGCTAATACAGGATGCTTAATATTAAACATTGTTACTGATAACGTTTCATAATTATGTTTACTAACGCAACACAAACGAGTGGTATTATAAAACTCGTCATAGATAAACTTGACATATGGACTAAACGATATTTACGTTGTAAATTGTTATTGTACATAACATAATATCTACTGCATTATTTAAATCATCAAGCGCAATTTAAGACCCAGGGTTCTTTTCCCCGGAGCTTCGGACTACCGGGTTACCAGGGCTCTGGCTCGAAGAGCAGAATAAGGAAGGTTTTAAGTGTGGGAGAGCCATGCTTCGGCACAAATGTGCCGGCCCGACCTAGGTGATACACGGCCTCACAGAAAACCAACGTAAAAAAACTCTTTCGTTGTGTGTGTCGCACCCGAGTTCCAGTTACCCCCTTCTCAACTCCCGATTCCCCAACATCCCTTAAATTCCTAACCCCCCAAAGGTCGGTAATGCACTTGTAACAACCCTGATATTTCGGTTGTCCATGAGAGGCGGCGATTGCTTACCAAAAGGTGATCCGTCTGCACGTTTACTGGCTTATACCATAAAAAAAAGGAGAAACGGGTGGTTTTTAGTCAGTAAGAGTCTGACTTTCCCTCTGGAGAAGTTACTAGATCATTTCCTGCCCCAAAAAGGAGTGGTAGCAAGCTTTACAATCCGTCGCCATTCTCCCCGTGTTGCATTCAAGCATTCTCAAACTATAATGCTCTTTATTATTTCAGGTACTGGATCCAACTCTTATCTGAAGACTTCTTCTGGTGTAGAACGGGGATGTGGAGGATGGGGATACCTTCTTGGAGATGAAGGCGGTGGTATGTATTTACTATTACAGTTTTAAATAAATTAAGTATGTTTTACGGTTCAATGAACTGTTTTACAAAAAATAAACGATAATAATATAATAGATGTTTCTTGCGCAATGCTGCCCATGACTATGAGTCCCTAGAATGACTTGAAATTAATCGAGCTACTTCGTAAATAGTTATCTCGTTAATTTATTACAGTTTAGTTTTTCTTTATTGAATTTTGATATACTATAGCTATTTACTATAATTTAAAACAAATTAAAAGTAATTTTAACCGACGAGCATGCATGAAAAGACTGATGACTGTTGATAAAGCGAAAGAGGTGTGTAAGAATCGTAGCAATTGGCGTTCCATTGTCTCTGTCTACCCCCCATAGAAGACAGGCATGAGGTTATGTATGTTAAAACAATAATTATTTCCTTGATCTAAAACCTAAAAAATACCTTTACAGCATACTGGATAGCCCACAAAGCAGTGAAGACCGTCTTTGACCAACAGGATGGCATGAAAATCTCGGATTTTCCAGTTGAGAAAGTGTGGGAGGTTGTTAAGGAACACTTCGAGGCTGAGACCAGAGCTGATCTACTGCCACATGCCTATAAGCACTTCGATAAGTCTAAGTTCGCTGGTAAGTTAGCCTTTTTTAAATTATTAAAAAAGAAATTGGTAACTCATTAAGTTTTTCACGGAAAAATTAGGTGACCGGCAACGCACTTGTAATGCCTCTGGTGTTTCGGGTGTCCATGGGCGGCGGCGATTGCTTACGAGCAGACGATACGTCTACTCGTTTACTATACACCATAAAAAAACCTGTGTGTAAAAATTCACCGTATGCCAACAAAAATCTGTTGAAGGCAAATCCTCCGCTAGCACCGGTCACTTTTGCCCCCCATGGCATTTTTTTTATGTTAAATGGGCCGACGTTTGGCCGCTATCTCGCCTGATGGTAAGTGATGATGCGGCCTACGGTGGAGCACGTCTGCCCATAAGCAACCTATTTCCTCGGGCTTTGAAGACACCTAGGTATATCCATCAGGAAACACAGACTCCAGCAAGGAGTTCCACTCCCTAGCATTTAGCACAAGGAAGTGCAATTTTGATGTACATCTTAACAAATCCCTTTCTGTATACAGGTTTGACAGTAAAGCTAGCAGCACTAGCCACCCAAGGCGACAGGCTCGCCCGCCACCTATTCTCATGCGCCGGCGCAGAATTAGCTGCGCACGTCGCCCCGCTCACATTCTGCGCCGACGAACACAGACTACGCGTCGTATGCGTCGGTTCCGTATGGAAAAGCTGGGAATTACTCAAGATTGGCTTTTTAAGAAAGCTGAGGGCAAGAGATGTAAGTATGATTTATATAATCCATTTATTTATTTATTTACTATACAAAAAGATTGGTAATTACATTTTTAAATATTTAATTAGGCACAATTAGTAGACTGCCTCGTTGGTCGAGTGGTCGCAAGTGCGACTGCCGGGCAAGGGGTCTCGGGTTCGATTCCCGGGTCGGGCAAAGCATTACTGGGCTTGTTTGGGTTTTTCGAAAAAAATCTCAGTAGTAGCACGGAGTCTGGAATTGTACCCAGTATATGGCAATAGACTCACCCTCTATTACATAGCACTTATAACACAAATGGTGAAAAGTAGGTGCACATTGTACAGTGGCATTACGTGCTGTAATGTGCACCTCTACCTACCCCTTCGAGGATAAAAGGCGAGACGTTAACGTTGACATACACACACTTTCGCATTTATAATATTAGTAAATTACCTATAGTAAAAATCACTAAACATTTTTTTCTCTTTACAGGTGATAACCGAGCTAGAAATGGTCACACTCCGTGTTTCAAGCGCTTTAGGCGCAGCCTGGTTAGCGGCTAAGCATGTAAACTACGACCTACCTAGAGATGACGATGCATTCTGCTCAGTCTTCTATACATACTACCCATACGAACATCTTGATTTGGAGAATGATACTGACGTCCATGGTCCACCAATGGGTGGTGAACCTCGTGGTTTCCATCACCCCCGCTACATATCTGACATAGAAGGCCCGGACGGTCGTGGGATGAACGGTCGTGGCTTAATCATTCGTGATGCACACTTATACAGGAATCATGTAAACGCTCGGGTAAACGGCCATGCAAACGGTCATGCAAACGGCCATGCAAACGGTCATGTAAACGGTCATGTGAACGGTAATATTTTAAACGGTATAGATATGGAGAATATGCGCATTGAAGATTTCCCTGTAATTTATGAAGGCGATAGGTAATTTTATTTTGTTTTGTTTTTTTTTTAAAGAGCTTGGTAGAAAATTCACATTTTTTTTCCTTAAGAAAGTAGATTCTATGATAAATTATTTGGAAATGTCTTAATATTTCAATTACCTCGGGTTTTGTTCTAAGAAATCTATCAGTAAATTCATAAACACTTAATATGACTCAGTTGACCGAAGAGAATTTGATTGACATTTAATTATGAACCTAATTACATCACAAGTTTAAAGTTCAAAACAGTTCAAGTATAGACAGACATTTTGAAATTGTTTGTAATTTGCATTCTTGCTATTTTGACCTCTACAAACCTTTAGAATAAAGTTCATTATTCTATTAACATTATATTTTTACCAAGCTGCTATTTTTAAGTCGCACGCAATGTTCACAAAACTTATGTTGTAGTGCCAAAATGGAAAGAAAATGATAAATAGAAAGATTGTTATGTTAACGATTGACATTTTTGTGAATATTGCGTCCATTACAACGTATAATTTTAAAATAAGTTACAATGAATTTAATTATACCAAATGGATTGTCGGACAAGATGGTAAAAGGATGTGTGGTAAAGTTTTGCAGAGTATAATTGTGTGTGTTACTGTAAAAGTTAGTTATTGGTCAAATGATGGTCTTACTAGTAATTACCAAAAAAAAATTTCAATACAACATTGCCTTATCATCCTCATAGGCTCACCCTATTATGTGGAAATTACAACGTAAATGGTGAAAAGTGAGTGTACATTGTACAATAGCGCTGCGTGTCGTAATGTGCACCTCTGCCTACCTCTTCGGGAATAAAAAGCGCGACAACGACACATATAAACATGTCTAATTGATTATGAGGCCAACCATGGAAGTTATATCGCTTATTTATGTACGTCGAATTTTTACGGTAACACAGAAGTGATGGTAAAAAGTGTTAAGCTTTAAGATACATAAGATCACAAATGCATATCCCTGTTTAAATAGCGTAGTATCCAAAAACAAAGAAATATTGTATTATTGATTAAGAGTGGTAAATAATTTGACCTTTAGAATTAAAAATAAATTTTAATTTTTAATAAAACTATTACATTTTTTCATGAGTCAATGGACTCTTGTTAATATCTGACCGTACCTAAATACTACAAAAACCGCTTATTCTCATAATTTATAACCTGTCTATAAAAAAATCTTAAATTATGTATTAACTAAAGAAATCTTAGGTATAATATTAATTTATATCTAGAAAATTTCTTTAGCGTTGACGAAATTATTATGAAACTATGAAATAATTTATATAACCTAGAAATAAACAGAGATTGCAGAACGATCTGACAGTTACCACAGAGTATATCGATCTGATTGACTTTTGAAATGGCGGGAAATATTGTTTATGGCTCCTATGCATAAATTATCGTATGTATTTTAGATTAAAAACTAAAATTTGTTATTTACGTGCATTAATCTAAATAAGCGAAGTCATAGAAAAGAGACTAGTATTTGTTTAAAAAAAGTCAAACCATTAGCTTTGCTTAAACATGGATAATTTTGTAAAGGATGCCTTTAGAACTCTAATATTTAGTTCTAGATTATAATTCCATGTAAATAGCTATAGTTCCTATTTTTACGTAAATATAAGTTCTTTTTTAATCGTAAAATTTATGATTAACTACATTGTAATGATAAAATAATGTAATATCGAATGTGTAGTGTGAAATATATATTATTTTACCTCTATTTTTGCATTTTCATTTATCTATTTAGCGAATCAAGTCGCCTAGTACCTAACAAAATGACCTTCAAAAATCGAATACCTACCATTCAAAAGATACAACACACACACACACAACATAAGTACTCACCTTTCAAAGCTTTGATTTAGGAATAAAGTTCAAATTAATCATGATCATCGTCAAATCAGCTACTAAGGCGATCACTGTTGAACATAGGTCTTGCCCAATGACACATACATACTTAATATCAAAATATTCGTCAATAGGAAAAGTGCCCAGAAGGCTGGAAGCATGGCAATGCAATGCTTATATCCTCTAACCGAGGAAAAGGCCAGCCCTCTGGTCTCGAGATACGTCAACCAGGCGTATTTAATTGATAAGATAATTTTTCGACACTATACAGATTGAAAAACAAATAGCATTCATAAAACGTGTTTTAATAATAACTTCATCGTCCCTATCATTCTTTTTACTCTCTTTTTTTAAAAAATAAATAGAACAAAACTAAACTAGCTAAACCTGATTATATTCAATAACTCCTGCGTTTAGTAAAACCTTGATCAAACGCAAGGTCATAGTCTGTAAACCAGTAAACAAACTAGTAGGTCTACTTTTATCGTGCTCCTATTATTAGCATTGTAAATAGAAATGTTATTCGTACTTGATTTATTAAACTTGATAAAGTACTTAGGTACCTGTATTAAACAAGATCGAATGCCCTTCATGACCCGTTTTTGTTAACAAGCTGACAATTAGTTAATAGTTTTCGGCACTGCTGGTCCAGCAGCGCCGAAAACAGAATGAATTTGACCCAGCAGTGCTGGCTCGGGTCGACCAGAGCAAAACCACGGCCTAACAAAAAACCGACGTGAAACAACGCTTGCGTTGTGTTTCGTTATGTAAGTGAGGTTACCGGAGGCCCAATAACTCGGCCCACAATTTCGGCGTGATTGACGGATAAACATCCAAACAAACAAACACACATATTTTGTGATATTTAGTATGATTGAATGATAATTATTTGAATTTGTCGTTCATTTATTTATTATCTGTGTTACAACCTCACCACATAACCGTTATAACGAGTTAAATAACCGTTTTTAGATGTTGTTGCACGTCACTTTGACACTAAAATGTGACGTAATTTAGTTCACTTCATTCATCCGTCACTGTGACTATTGACAGTTTCACCATCAACAATGAATATTTCGAGATTTTCTCGTATATTACAAATAAAACCTGTTAAAAACATTAGTTATAGATGTTCAAGTCGTGCTTTAGAATGTTTTAATAGCAATAATAATAGGAATGATGCTAAGAGTAGTTATTACAGTGGAATTTTGGCGGTCGCGGCCGGGGTGATAGGTTATATCAGTTTAAAGGATAAATTATTAGCTGCGACTGTGATAAACAATGATTTAAAGGGTAGGAGAGAGAAGTTTAACTTTATAGCTGATGTGGTGGCGGTGTCAGCGCCGTCCGTCGTGTATATAGAGATAAAAGATGGAAGAAGATTGGATCTGTTTTCCGGCCAGCCCGTGACCTTATCCAATGGTTCTGGGTTCATTGTGAAAGAAGACGGCCTTATATTGACAAATGCTCACGTTGTAGTCAACAAACCTAATGCTATTGTCAACGTGCGGTTGTTTGTAAGTACTATTTTTATTCATAAATGTATATTTGTATCTATCTAACAGTTTGAGACAAACAGTACTATCTTGTGTAAGTAATATTCTTAAATATTATGACGACTTTCAAAGGTTAAGATTCACAACAATTGTCCTGTTATACTTATTATTGCTTCATTAATTTATTACTTTCACTGTTTTGGTAAATAAACTATCCAAAGACAAAAAGATGGTGTATCATGTTACATTTTCTAATTAGAGGAATTGTTCCCTGTATTCCTCAGTGAAGCCGGGATTGATATCTCTAGAGATTAACAGTAGATAATCCCAAAATGGAAAAATCTACCGGGATTGAATTTTCTAATTTTATGTCATTTATTATTCTATTATTCTATTAAAGTCTTATTGTATGCTCTGCTAAAATAGAATAATAGAATGCTTATTAGATTACTAAATGAAATTAGAATGTCTGGATTATTGCCAAAGTTTGTTAGAGTACTTTTCCTTGTCTGTGTATAAGACAAGATACACAATAGAAAACGTAACTATTTTCTTTCACACAAAGAAATATAATAATAAATATTTTCTCAATAACTTGTGGTATGTCTACCACAAGTTATTTTAATAGCAAATAAGGCAATAAGATCCAACAGACAAACTATATTTATACTTTTTTTGGACTATACCCTGTACCTTTCTTAATAAATAAATAATAATAATGTAACTAAGTTTTCAACTATATAAAATATAGTTTTGTTGGACTATACTACTCTAGCTTTCTTAATAAATGAACAATAATAATATAACTAAGTTTTGAATCATTGTTTATAATAAGAACAACAATCGTTAATTATTTTTTTATTTCCAAAAATATTTATTAACCAATTTATACTTTGCTCATGTTTTACCGGTTATGGAAGATTGACTATTCCGACTTTACATTACATACTAGTTACACATTATTGGATCAAGATTTATTGCTGAATACTAAGTACGAGTTGAGCTTTCATTCACACAGTGACTGTACCCTTAGTACCAGTTCTTTTTTTTAAGTTTATCAAGATCCAAACTATGTCACATTCAGCGTTCTGATTGTTTTAGTTTATTCGCTGCGGCCAATCAAAGTGTCAAACACTCTCTCGTTTTGTTGTTGTTTAACAAACAGAGCAAACTCATACTAAGATCGTACTGGATTCGTTTTTTTGTCACTAAAGTGGTACTATTGTGTAAATTACAAAGACGAAGCTTGAAACACTTTAACACAACATATAATCTATAAATTTTTCCTCATCCTTTAAGTGAACATTTTCCTTTAAATTTTCAGGATGGATCCATCCACACTGGTTTTGTAGAGGATGTAGACTTGAAGTCAGATCTTGCCACTCTTCGGATACCGGTGAAGGGATTACCTGTAATGAAGTTAGGGTCATCAGCAGACATCCAGCCTGGAGAGTGGGTTTGTAGTACTATTATATTTTTGTGTGCTAATATCAATTTTTATATACAAATGGCCGTTGCTTACAACTTTAACCGCATATGGTTATGTATTTTTTTATAAATTAAAATATGTTATCTAAAATAAAAGTAGCCTATATATGTTAACGTTGATGTCGGTCACTGGTAACCGACGTTTAGTGGAGGATTTGCATTTGTATTTAAAGTTTCCGTTCGGCAGTTAATGCTTTAAGCACAAACAATACCTATTTAGAAATCCAAATTTGTTTTCTTTTGTCTTTTTATAAAATGTTGCTTTAGGCTAGGATTTTCTTCTCTGTTGTGGGTGTGTTTACAAACATACACTTTCACATACACATGACACTCAGACCCGTTGACATAATTGTGTTCATTGTTGTTTATTACAGGTAGTGGCGATGGGTAGTCCTCTAGCCCTGAGTAACACAGTCACCGCTGGTGTAGTCAGTTCTACACAAAGAGCTAGTGAAGAACTGGGATTAAGAGGTGAGCATTCATAAAATAGGAGTATTTATAGTTCTAATTAAAAAATTAGACCAAATAATGGTTAACAGAACATGGTAGTAGACAGTATTTAAGTGTAGGAGAGCCATGCTTCGGCACAAATAGGCCAGCTTAACCGTAGTAAACTCAAACTCAAACTCAAACTCAAAATATTTATTTGCACGTTAAGGTAGGTATTACAGGTCTTAGTTTAAATGTTAAGTACATCTTAACTGCCTTTTTCAGGCGTTGCAAATTTGAGGGCAAACTTATCCTAGATTACATTTCCTTAACCTAGGACTTAATATAAACTTAAAAGTAATGTTAATTTCTTATGTGTATATATTGTAGTATATTATGTAGTGAGCATGTATATATAGTAGTATGTATTTCCTTAACCTAGGACTCAATACAAACTTAAAAGTAATGTTAATTTCTTATGTGTATATATTGTAGTATATTATGTAGTGAGCATGTATATATAGTAGTATGTATATCTGATATGTAGTGAGTATATGTATATATATATATATATATTATATAATAGTAGTATGTAAATCTTATAATATGTTATGTGGGTTAGTGAAAAATAGGTGGGTAGTATTTATTTATAATTATAGGTGTAAGCGGTTATGTATGGGTGTATTATGTTATTATGTTGGCATTTAATTTTGGCATTTAATTTTGTTGTTCTCTTTTTCTTCGAAGAATTCTTTTATTGAGTAGAAGCATTTTTGTATCAGGATTTTTTTTAATTTTCTGGTAAATATTGTTTCTTTGGTTTCATTTTGTAGATCTTTAGGTAATTTATTAAATATCTTGACTGCCATGTAGTAGGGACTTTGGTTGAGCATTTTAATTCTAGATGGTGGTAGGTACAGTCTGTTTTTATGTCGGGTATTTACATTGTGGGTGTCTTCTACTTTTGTGAAACTATTTTTGTTTTTAAATACAAACTTACATATATCATAGATATATATGGATGGAAGTGTTAGCAGATTGTATTTGATGAAATAGGGCCTGCAGCTATCTTGGTTATTTATTTGGGCTATGATTCGTACGCATTTTTTTTGTAATATAAATAGGTCGTGAATATTTACACTATCTCCCCATAACATAATGCCGTATCTCAACCAGGAGTACGCATATGCGAAGTAAGCTGATAGTGCTGTTTCAACATTAGTACTGCATTTAATTTGAAAAAGAGCGTAAGTGAATTTGGATAATTTTGATTTTATATGTTCTATGTGGGTTTTCCAATTTATATGGGTGTCTATGTTTATGCCGAGTAGGTTAAATGTGTCTACGTTTTGCAGTGTTGTATTTCTAAATGAAGTGTTTATTGTAAGGGGAGGAGTTTTATAAGATCTGAATTGTATTGTTTTTGTTTTTGTGTAATTTATCTCTAAGTTGTGATCATCAAGCCAACGTGTTACTGATTCTAAGGTTTCTTGTAAAATAGGTGTGGTAGGTAGGGAGTAATACCATGGCCTCACAGAAAACCGACGTGAAACAACGCTTGCGTTGTGTTTCGTTGTGTCAGTGAGGTTTCCCAAAAGTCCGGAAACGGACTTGTAACGCCTCTGGTGTTTCAAGCCTCCATGGGCGGCAGAGATGAAAATTAAAAAACGAACCCTTTGGCTCTCAACTTTAAAAACTAATAAACTTTTACAATTCCAGGCAAAGACATGGTATACATACAAACGGATGCTCCAATCACGTTTGGCAACAGCGGAGGTCCGTTAGTGAACCTGGACGGAGAGGCGATAGGCATAAACAGTATGAAAGTCACATCGGGCATTTCTTTCGCTATACCTATCGATTATGTCAAGGAATTCCTGAATAAGAGTAAGTTTTTCTTTAATTTGATATATATTTTTTTAAATTCTTGTTGTGCTTTTGTGATAATTTTTGTTTGTATTATTAACACTATGTGGTAGATTGTGAATGGTATTTGGTTATTTTTTTTAATTTGTGGTATGCTTAAACCGCAAACTGCCTAGTGTTAAAAAACTTTTTACTCATTTATTTTAATTTTAAATTCACATATACAACATTACAGCTATATTTTATAATAAATAAATGTGATAGTGCATCCATGTATAAAACAAATGTAAATAAATACTAACTATGAACAGAGTTACATATCAAGATTGCTTACTATAGATTAAGACATCTATGAACTACGAACAATAGGCGAAATGTGTTATCTTGGGATAGAGTTGTACAAACCACACCCTTAGAATTAAAGTTACCGAATCCAAAAACTGCAAGTTGTGGGAAATGAGCCAGAATGTCTCAGAAAATTATAGTATTGAATACATTTTAGTATCTCTCTTCCGTATTACATGATATATTGATTTTTGTATTAGTTCTTTGGTTGTAGAGTATATTTTATAATGCCAGTTGATGGTAAAATCGAATGTTACAGGAATTTTGAGTCAAAGTGACTTAACTCGTATACATTTTGCGTACATTTTGTAACCTTAGAATAGGTTGCAAAATATACTCCACACCCTTGTCAGACATATTTTTGGTTGATACAACTCTCATCTTGTATCTTCACTGACAATTTAGTATTTTTTATTAACTAACAAATACCTAATTGGATTGCTGTTTACTTGTGAATTGGGTGTGTCTATCTACTCTATATTATACTTTCTAAGCTGTAAATGAATTCTTGTGCATGTTTTTATAATATGTTTTGTTAAATGTGCTGTTTTATAATGTTTATCAAAATCAGTAGTTGATACTGTATCTAAATGAGTTCAGTTTTGAGATTACCAACCTACTTAGTTGTCTTTTGATAATCTGCAAAGTATTTAGGTATTTCCATAATAACCTATTTGATTGAAATGGAAATCTTGGTGTTATTTTCATTTTGCGTCGATTGTTGAAGAAATATGTACCTACTTTTTTGTCCTTGACAACAAAGTACATATTTCTTGACAACAAGAAGTCGATTTTTACTAAACACGATTTTATTTTAGTAGGATGTACCTTGTTATCAAAGACACAGAGTTGATTTTTGCTAAACCTGCTTTTATCAGTAGAATGAGCCTTATTGTCAACGACATAAGGTTGATTTTTACTAAACATGGCTTTAACAGTCGGTATTCATAATTAAAATTCCTTAATTTATAGAGCAGTAATACTTACTAATGGTTATATTACATACAGCATGTCTATTTTTTATACACTAACATATACAGAGTGTTTTTTTTCTACACAAGATTAACAGGATGATTTTATTTGATTCTGTCAAATGGAGTGTATCTACAGGCTGATGTTTTTTATACACTTTTTTAATTTTAAATGTAACCCCATGTTTTTTTACTCAATTGCTAATATAAATTGTGACATTAGAACGCTTGACAGGGACGACGAAGTCGCCGCAAGTGTCGAGGCGGTACCTTGGCATCACCATGCTGTCGTTGACACCAAATATACTCATGGAACTACGAATGAGGAATCCTGAGGTAAGAATTTGATTATTTAGTTTAAAAATAATATGTTCTTAAGACAAATGGTATTGTTTTTGAAGAACAATGTTAATTGTTATGTTGCTTTGAACGGACAAAAGTTAGAATTTGTTAAGGAGACTGTATTTTTGGGTATCACATTAGATGACAGATTACAATGGGGGCCCCATATAAAAACACTTTCGGGGAGACTAAGCTCAGCTGCTTATGCAGTTAGACAGATTAGGCAGCTAACGGACGTAGGTACGGCAAGGCTTGTTTATTTTAGTTATTTTCACAGCATAATGTCTTACGGCATTTTGCTGTGGGGGCGAGCTGCGGATGTAGAATCAATTTTTATTTTGCAAAAGCGAGCTATTCGAGCAATATATAACTTGCCCCGTCGCGAATCTTTGAGAGAACTATTTAAAACTATAAACATTCTTACAGTGCCTTCTCAATTCATTTACGAAAATATTATGTACGTGAGAAAAAATCAACAATTGTTTGAAAAAAGAAGCGACAGACACAATTTTAATACGAGAGGTAAAAATAAGTTAGCTATACCGCAATTCCGATTGTCCAAAGTGCAGAAATCCTTCATGGGATTTTGTGTTAGGTGTTACAATAAACTACCAACCACCATACTGAATCTGAACGAGAAAAAATTTAAATCTTGTATAAAGCGTGAACTGTGTAAACAGGCATATTATAAACTGTCAGATTATATTGAAGATAAAAATGTGTGGCAGCATGTTGGTCCGGCTCCACTGGACACTCGCTCACACTAGACAATGCTCTAATACGATCACTAGTTACACGTTAAATTAAAGTACTAATTTATTCCAATGTAGTCTAGGGATCCTGTGGCATCAAGCAGTTATTTATTTATTTTTTATTTGAAAAATTAAATTAAAGATTATTTTTTATTTGTATAGAAGCATTATTTCAAAATTGTAAGTGTACATATGTGGGCACTATGTTTGAAACAACCCGCTTTTTTAATTTATATTCTTTACAAATTGGTTTTATTGTCCCATAGTTTTGACGTCGTATTGTCGTTACATTGTTCCTACATATATATACAATAGGTAAATGATCAAATAATGTATCAGAGATATTGTAAAAATCATTTTTTGAAAAGAGTAACGATGGAGTTTCTTGCTCGTTCTTCTCCATTCGAAGCAACACTTTGGAACGAGCGCCTAGCTTCACTGACAGACAGACTGACGGACAATTCAATTTGACGTTTCAAAAGTGCCTAATTTAGGATTAATTGAAATAAATGCTTTGACTTTGACTTTGACAAATAATTATTTTATATTAAAAATGTAAAAGCAACGCAACGTCACGCCTTTTATCCTCAAATTTTTCGAAAAGCCGAAAAATTGCCGCCCAGCAATACTTTGCCCGACCCGGGAATCGAAATCGAAACCACTTTTCCGGCAGTAGCATTTGTGACCACTCGATCAACGAGGCAGTCAAATGTTTTCCTAAAAATTTGTAAAAGAACATAGTTAGGTGTTTAATGTCATATTTTAAAAGTAAACTGTATGTCATAGCACTAAGGATTGTTTTAAATTGTTCTTCCAGATGCCGACTGACATTGAACATGGAATTCTCGTGTGGAAAGTTATCATCGGATCACCAGCTTACAAGTAAGTTCTATATTAGGTCGTTTATTATCAACAAATAATAATTAATTTATCATTATTTATTCATTATTTTATCAATTTGTGCTATACAACTTGTATTTATAGCTAATCTTGAATATTTAAGAATGAATCGAGTCAACTATACTTAGTAGACCTAAGTTGCAATGTCCATCGCAATATGAGTCCCGATGTGACTTGAAATTGGTAGAGCTTTTCCCGATCAATTTTCAGATATTATTTATTTCAATTAATTAAGTTTATCTCACGTGAGTTAAGTGTGTAAGCTAATTACACTTTATATTTGTACACCAGTTATGGTTAAGCATGTTGATACAAATAATACTTTACTAGTATAGAAGTAAACTTCATTTTTGCATGTATTATTATGACCTACACATCGAAGGTAAGGAAATAGGGTATAAGCGACAAAAAACTAAATGTCCAGGAGAGCCGTTTAAACTCGTCGGTCGTCGTAAGAATAATAGTTTTTTTTTAAGTTTTTTTTTTGCTAGGGTTAATACGCCTAAAATGTCATTGTAGAACCATGAGAGTAATCGCATTCGAAAGAGCGGAAAATTTTACATAGGATAGCATTAGTAAACTAATTTTTGACCAAAATGACGCTTATATACCCTATTTCCTTATAACTGTCGACATGTTTTGGCAATTAAAATGATCATTATCTTTATTTTTCCAGTGGAGGCCTTCAACCAGGAGACATAGTGACCAGTATAAACGAGAAACCAGTGCGGACAGCTAGCGACATCTACCTGATTTTAGAGAACACTAGCGGCAGTTTGCGCATAGACGTCGTTAGAGGGCGCACGCGAGTCACACTCACAGTCACGCCCGAGACTCACTGATGAACGGACGTGTCTAAGTGAGACGTAGGAGTAAAAATAATAGTTTTGTATCAAATTTTGTCGTCGTTACAAAAATATGAAATGATTTATGAGTGCCTACCTAGATTGTGTGATTTGAATATTTTTTTCCATACGTTTTGTTGATTTAGGAACATGATCAGTAATATGAATGAGATTTAAAGATATGCATGTATTTATCGTCTCAAGTTTTGTAAATAATTATTTTATGTAGATATTTGGCTTTGGTACGTCATTTCTTGAGGTATATTTCCCCATAAAATGAGGAAATTAATGAGAAGCTAAAATAATTACATTATTCAAAGCAATTTCTTAAGTTACTTGCCAGCGACCTCATACGCACATTGTAATTATCAATATAATTATGTTATTTACTAAATTATAATTTGGTTTGATAATATGTTATGCATATTAATATGTATATTAAATACACTATTTTGATATAAATTATGTATTATAGTAACCATATTTATTCGGAAACTTGAAATTATTTTTTGTAAGATGATGTCAATTTGTTTAGTCTTATTTTGAGTAACGTAACCAGAGATTTCAATTCCCAGATAAAGATAGAGATTCATCTATGCCATATTTATGATTGTTGATATAGTTCATGAGTATTTTACAGTTTTTCGATTTTGCGCTCTCCAGATGGCGGTAGTAATGCGTAAAGAGCTATTAGTCTATTCAGCTTCACTGTCACAACTTGGCTGAATGGCCAATAAACCTTCAAAGCTATACTAGCGCCTCTAGTGGCGCGAAAACGTATCATTCACATTTTTTGCATAAAAACCTTTCTTGTATAAAAATCGACGACGATTAAGCTATGAATACTTAATTGTGTATTTAAATGAAAATGAAATGGTTTTTCATTTCATTGTAACGGATAAAGTTAATTTAAATAAAAAAAGTAAAACTTTTATTTATTTTTGAAACAGCCTGTATATGTTTTTGTATAGTTTTATGTAATATTTTATATATAGTTGTTGGTAAGAATGTTTGTATGTATTATAGAGAAAATATGGTGGATTATGTTGTCGTTTTATTTATTTTGTACCTTTTTTACCAATTTACCTAAAACACATTTTATATGACTTCCATACGCTTACCTTTTGACTGTTTCAATTTATGCTGTGAAATTATATTTACTTTAGCCGACACAACCTACTTAATTTTCTTTTCTCTTAATAGCAACGGTTAGCACAATATAGATAACTTTATAATTAGGGCTATAATATATTTATTATAGGCTTATTGCAAAAAATCATTAAGTATGTTTTTAACTATAGTGATATTTAGCCTGAGAAAAAATCACACGGACGCGACGCCATTTTGAAATACAGATAGCAAATTCCCGCCAACCAATACAAATGTCATGCAACCGAACAATACGTTTTTAATAATTGAAAATGCTAATATCACGTATGATTGACATTTCAATTATTAAATTAATTGGTTCGTCTGCGATTTTCCATCAAACATGACTGATTGAAGTCGCCTGTTTAAAAAAAAGATTGAATAAAATATTATGTTGTTAATTTTTATGATTTTTATCGCGGTGAGTAGATACATCTTTGCTAAATCATAACATTTGACTCAGTACAAAAATAAATTAGACAAAAAAAAAATAAGTAAAAGGTTTTTTTTTTAATTTGAATGTTACAATTCAAGTGATCAATTTACCTTCTGTGAGAGCATAGGTAATAAATCATAACTTTTATTGTTATTTTTTAGATTCCACTCGTAACTTCAAGGCCATATTTCGATGATGACGTGATCAGCTATCGATCTAGTAAGTTAATACTTTAAATTAAATTTCCTTTAACTTCAGTAATAGTAAAACAACTTCAGACCGATTTTTTTTTAACGTAGCCCCACACTAGTATTTTCTCCGTTTCCGTAGGATAAAATTTACAAAAAGTATTATATTTAGAGTCCGACCGAAACTGGTTTTCCAGCCGAAACCGAAACCGAAACCGAATATTCGGCCGTGGCTTTAGTTTCGGCCGAAACCGAAACCGAAACTCACGTGGTCATGTAGATAAAATTACTTAGAATACTGAAATTTGGTACATTTTATCGATTATTCTGCATTAATTATTAATTAGGACATGAAATGGAAACACAGTATATTAATTTTCTTGTAATGATTAATTATTTAATATAATATAGAAAAATATCGAAACCGAACTTTCGGTCGGACACTAATTATATCATGATCACCCTAATCAGCTCATACCAAATTTCATCAAAATCCGTTCAGTAGTTTCAGCGTGATTGCCGGACAAACGTTTAAACCAACTTCTTTCTTTATGTAAAAGGTGTTATGGAAAATGACAAGCCAATACTCCGCATGCCTGCTGTATCAGAATCAGAAGAAAATGAGGAAGGTTTGTGTCTTACTTATCTACGTTATTATTGTGTATGTTTGAGGGATAATTAAAAGATGTCAAGTTAAAATAAAAACGGTTTAATGTCCAACACACGAAAGTACAAGAAAAATTAACAACATTAGGGTTGACAGATGCAAAATCGACAGCGCCACAGTGGCCACTTTTGGAACTAATCTAAGTTCGGAAACACTATTTTTTTATGTTTAGTATTCCAACAATATTCATCAGAATAACCTAGCTGATTCCCAAATTAAAGCAAAGGCCTATATTTTTTAAATTATAACCGTTTTTGCTACGTAGATGGCGCTAAAGAAGCTTTAGATCTTGTACATACAACTAGTATCGCTCTTAAACATTACCTAAATATCTTGAAAACCTTAGCAAAATGTCTAGTGCCTAGTGTCTTTAGGATAAGATGCCTTAATTCTCCCATGGGATAGACCTAATTAATTTAAAAGAAGCCACTCTTCTTTCAAAATAGATTCAGACAGAAGCGAAACGAAAAGTATAGAGTATACCGAATCCAGAGAAAGTGAGGGGCCAGTGAAAGATCTGACTCTTCTGGTTCAATGGCTGCTCGATAATTTAAGATATGATGCCCCACAAAGTCGTAAGGATAATGGTATGTACGTTTGTTCATTGTTTTTGTGCGAACGTTATAATACATATAGGTCTTTAGGACACAGTAGAAAAACATGATTATGTAGATTGCCCTCAAAGTCAAAGCATTTATTTCAATTAATCATCAATTAGGCACTTTTGAAACGTCAAAAAGTCCGTACCCATAATCTTAAATACTACTATTACATGATTGATGATGATTGGGTTTTGTGCTATCGACTATCGAGTGCCTCATTTCATAAACATATTACCCGTTGATTTACAAAATTATAGTTCCATTTTTTAAACTATCAGATTTCAGATTGTTGTTCAGTTGATTTCAGATTTTGTCACGGCACGGTTGTAAATATATTTTTATTATTCTTTTAATAAGGGTGGCCGGGCACCACCATGTTGATCGATGGTAAGTTTCACATAGTATTATTATTGTACATATACATTATTGTAATGTGGGTTACCGACTCTCACTCAGTAGAGGGCGTTAGTATAGCATCATGACGATTTTTGAACCAGCCACTATAGCTGTCAACAATAATATCTAATAGATTCACTAACATCTTGAAGAAGATACTTTTATGGCCGTTTTCACCAACCACTTATCATAATAGTCATGTCTGAACCAAGAGATACTTAGCGTCTTTATCTTTATGTGTTTCTAGTGAGTCGGTGAAAGCCAAAAGTCGTTAAGTGTAAACTATTGTTAGCTTACGGGTTATTTAAAATTTAAAAGAGGTTAGTGAAAACTTAGTTAACTGTCTCCGTTGCGTACAACCAGCGCCCTCTAACTCAGGCTAGCCTTCATTGTTTCTCTAGACTTAAGTCCGGTAACTAAAAGTAGATGGCGCTGACGATACGGCTAAATACTATCAATGTTTCACTTTTTATGTAATACATTTAGTACTCCATCCTAAATAATGAACTTTACACTATGTTTAGATTTACATAAAATGCGCATAAATGATTTTCTAATGAAATTTATTAACTCTCAAAAAATAACTGAATGTTTCATTTCATTGATTATCCACATTATCTTTTATATCCGATTATAAAGTATTTGTTTGTTACTAATATTGTCACTTGACTCTTCTAGCGGAACCCAGTCCAATTAAACAGAATCATAACAATATATGTGAGTATATAATAAGTGATCATAAGTCCACAATACATATTCAAATACTAGAACTTTTGCTTTGCTAATGTGAGGGAGAGCTACTATGTACTTTATTACTGAACTAAAATACTAGGGCAGTGGGAACAAGGCATAAGTCTTCCATACAGTTTGTAACTAAGCAACTAATACGTGTCTCTTTAAAAATAGGAAACTTTGTCTCTGTGCACGGTCAGACAAATTACTTATTAAAATGTCATTTTGATTGACGGCAGATGATAATGTAATTAGTTTATTAAAAAAACACGGTTTACTCACATACGTTAATGGAGAAAAGCTCTACTACATTAACATAAGTTTAACCGTTGCTAGTAGGCTGCGCGACGTCGCTGCGTCTGCGCACGCTGCTCATGATGAGTCCCTCTGTGACTCGAAACTAGTAGAGCTTTCCTGCATTAATTTACGTGAGTAAACCGTGAATTTTTTAGTTAATTTAGTTTGTTTCTCGATAGTTATTGTAAACGTAATTACTCGTTAAATATCATTTAAATAAATTACAAACATTGTTTTACTTAATAGTATTTTTGGCAATATTAAAAAACAACTATGCTATTTTATCTGCCAATAATTATTATTTATTAGATGATTTAATGGAGCCTAGAATCAAAATACCGGTACTGCATGCACAGCCCGATGAGGAAGTAAAAATAGAAACGACAACTCAACCTGCAGGTAAGTTAATTTAATTATGTACGTACTACTAATTATGTTTTATGTGGGAGAGCTATGCTTCGGCACGAATGCGTCAGTTGAACTGAGGCCTTAGCAGGTCTATTAAGAGTGTCAGAATGGTCTACCATTTTTGGTGCAAGAGGGACGGAGCTATGTAGGTTGTATAGCTTCTTCCCTCTTGCACTGCTCAATGATCGACTATTCTGACACAATTGTAATAGCAGACTAAGGAACCTGGAGTAATAACCATGGCCTCACAGAAATTGACGTGAAGCAACCAGAGGCTCAATATTCTCCCCTATTTCCAATCCCCAAATCACCAAGCCCTAAAAACAGTGGCAACGCACTTGAAACTCCTCTGGTGTTTCCATGGACACCACAAATGGGCGAAGGCTATTGGTATAAGGCTGATACCGTAAAAGAATGTGTATCGGGTTCGATTTCGCACCGGAGTAACTGTGTGGTCCAGAAATTGTTGTTCCGAATCTGGGTGTCATGTGGTGTATTTTGTGGGGCTTAGTATATAATAATGTAACCTGTATGGAAATGAAATAAATAAATAATGTGTATGTAAACTTGTAAGTTTGTAAACGCATCCACGACACAGGAGACAATGACAATGTGGGGCAACGTTTGTTTAAAATATCTTAACATAACTGATTATTAATTTAAAAATAATGAGTTCGTTTGGGTCCTTATCGAATCTTGATGATGTTATTAGGTCCTAATGAAGTCGACCTAAAATCTACATGACCCCTATTTATTAGTACTTAAAATATGTATTTTGCTTGCTGATTACTGAAATAAAAAACGTATTTTCATTTTTATATTTCAGAACCTGAAGTCACAACTCCGCCTTCTATCATAACAAGTATGTACATAAAGATTCAATGAAATAAATAGTTTTATAATGTTTCAGAAGTAACAATTAAGTATCTACTTTACCTACTAATAAAAATGTTATCAAACATCAAGATGAGCATTTTGCCATCACGTTTAGGCAAATGTTGTGAAAGGTGGAATGGCGATGTCCAGGGTTTCATGGGTATCCAGAATAGCAAGGTGGCTGGTAGTGGTTGGGTTGGATCGAGCTCAGTGGCGTGCCATTGGAGAAGCCTATGTCCAGGGGCCTTAGTCTGCTATTACAATTGATCAGTGCAAGAGGGACGGAGCTATACAACCTACATAGCTCCGTCCCTCTTGCACTGATCGATGACACAATTGTAATAGCAGACTAAGGCCCCAGCAGTGGATGAGAACAGGCTGACGATGATGAGTATGAGGATCTTCGTTCAGCAATGGCCAGTATCCCGTTTGATAATGGTGATGCGTTTTGAAGACATATCTCCGATTTGAGGAACTACTTTAAGTTATTATTAATAATGTTATAATTTTATTTTAGTGACGAAGCTGAAAAAGAAGGTTAACCGTAGGTTAAATATTTTAGTTTTATTATCTATATCTGAGTATCTTGAGCTGGGTTTTTATTAGTGATTTTCTGTCTAATGTTCAATACCCTTAATACGAGTTTGTTTTACGTTGAACGAAAACGAAACGAGAGCGTGTTCGGCGCTCTGATTGGCCGGGTCGAATGCACCAACCATTCAGAGCACAGAAAGCGCTCTGGTTGTACATAAAGCAAACTCGTACTAAGAATAGTGAAATTTCTTAAAACATTAATTTGTTATGTGTGTCTTTTCCCATAAGTTCTAACATTTTTTTTTTCTGTTTATAGCTATCTTTTTTCTTCTACCTACATTATAATTATGTTTCTTTTCTACTCTGATTGTTCTTATCAGCCTTAGTTTAGAGTCTAAAATGTGTTTATTTTTTTGTAAATCCAGCTGAGCCCTTCTGGGTGACAGATCTTAGAGATTTCATCAAAGACCTCACTACGAAGTTTGGCCAAGAGGACATAGCGCAATACACGAAACCTGTTATTGCTTGTGAGTCCTTACTAGTTTTATTTTTGTACTATCACTACATAGTATAAAACAAAGTCGCTTTCTCTGTCCCCATGTCCCTTTGTATGCGTGCGTGTATCTTTAAAACTACGCAACAGATTTTGATTAGGTTTTTTTGATAGATAGAGTGATTTAAAAGGAAGGTTTTTATGTATATACGTGCATAATATTTCACCATTGCACCCATGCGAAGCTGGGACGGGTCACTAGTTATATTATCAATACGATACGAAAGTTTGTGATTGTACTTAATCACGTCAAAACTGCTGAAAGGATTGGAATGGAATTTGGAACAGGGGCAGACCATGGTCTGGAATAATACATATTATTATGTAGGCTACTTTTTATCTCACAGGAATATGTGCAAAGTTGCTGGCAGAAGCTAGTGTCCCATACTTTTATGTATCAAACATTTATTTTTTATGAGACATGCCGGTAATCGAGCAGCCGTATTACCTGATGGTAAGCAATCGCCGCCGCCCATGGACACTTGAAACACCAGAGGCTTTACAAGTGCGTTACCGGCTTTTTGGGAGTTAGGAATTTAAGGGTTGTTGTTCGGGAATGGGGATGGGGAAGATTGGGAAGGGGGAATTGGGCCTCCGGTAACCTCACTCACACAACGAAACACAACGCAAGCGTTGTTTCACGTCGGTTTTCTGTGAGGCCGTGGTATCACTCCGGTCGAGCCGGCCCATTCGTGCCGAAGCATGGTTCTCCCACACTTGAACATTTAGCGTTCTTAGCGCCCTCTACCTAATTAAAATGTGTCATTGTCAAAATACCGAATTAGAAAAATATTTGTATAAATTCAACCGTTTCAAAGAGTAAGGGTCGGTTCATATCTGAAGGAACATGCATCGCATTGGTCGTATAACGCCAGAACAGAATTGACCGTTCACACTCAAACAATGATAAGTTTTTTTCCAATTCATCTAAGACTTGTTTAACTTTACTGTGTTTTCGCAAAAAAAAGGTTATACTTAACATTGTTTAATCAATATTTTCAGCGTTGGAGAAAAAACATCATGTTCAAATCACAGATATAGACCGTAATGTATTACTTAATCTTACTGTTCTGACGTCTTACTTAATGTTATAAATGAGTGTGATAGTTTGGGAGTTTGTATGTTTGTTACCCAATCTCGTCAAAACGGCTGAAGGGATCGGGATGAAATTTGGAACAGGGGTAGATTATGGTCTGGAATTAGACATAGGCTATTTAGAGGACGCCGACGAAGCTGCAGGCAGAAGCTAGTTCTTTATAGTGTCTAATTAATATGTTATTTAGTCTATGAAGAGAATCAAAATACTTAAAAAAAATACCTAGTTGCGGAAGATTTTTAAATGGTTAAAAACAACAGTTTTAAGTTTTTCTAGTTTCAAGAGTAAATTTCAGGAAAATATCCAGGAAATCATATTAGCTCGGGGTTTTTACGTAAAAAAGTGCATTTTCCATTTATCTTCACTTAAAGTTAATAGGATCACGTCCGTCCCATTAGAGCATTTTTTGCTTTACCACTTGCAAAATTAAATAAACTCTAGGAAGACTACATTGTATGTTGTTATAACAACTGTGAAGAAGATTCTAATGACCAAATTTTTTATGGTATAAGCCGGTACACGAGCTGAGGGATCACCTGATGGTAAGCAATCACCGCCATGTACACTCGAAACGCTAGAGGCGTTACAAGTGCATTACTGGTCTTTTTGGAGGTTAGGTATTTGGTTGTTGGAGAATCAGGTATTGGGAATATTGGAAAGGATAATTGGGCCTCTGGCAACCTTACTCATACAACGAAACAAAGCAAGCGTTATTTCACGCCGGTTTTATGTGAGGCCTTGACACTCCGGTTGTGCCGAAGCATGTCTCTCCCACACTTATTCCTAATGCATAGTTTTTTTGTTTTTTCTTCTAGTGGATCAATACGGTAAGATTTATTTATTTCCAAAGTAAAATAACATGGAGTCTAATCACATGTCCAATCTACGCAAATGACCCTCATAATAAGGAAATAATGGCAAAACGTGGTTACGCTTGTTAATCACCCATTTTTATAACATTTTATGCCTCTTATAACAGTTTTTGCAATATCCTCTTTATAACTGAGGAATGAAATACCATTTTCGTGGCCCATTTACTGGATAAAGATACATATTTTTATGTTCCACTTGAGCTATTTTTGCGTAGTAAGTAGGTTTATGGCTCATAAGTCGAATCCATAACTATTTCGGGTAACTCTTGTATGGGTGATTTGATATTAGATGATGCTTTTGTAGGCTTTATACGGGCTTCTTTGAAAGTACAGTAGGTAGACATGTATTCAGTATCACGTAGGTGGACCTAACATCTAGCTGTCTCAGGGAAGCTAGTGGTTATTTGTGGGTTATATTCTCCCCTAGGTCTAGCACACGTCTACAAAACAAAAAAAAATCTACACTAAATAAGGAGGAGTAATCGTGTGAATAAAACGAAAATTAATGACGAATCATGCATGTTCTCTGTCGCAGCAATACGACATGAGCGGCAGGGACACGGGAATATGTTTATATGATAATAGGCCGTTAAATGGTTAAAAAAAGTTCTTGTAATTGTTGTTTCTCACCTTTTTTCTATTAGAACAGTTTTTTGAAGTTAGTAAAGAATTATCAATTAATTACAGGTGAAATTTTCATTCACTACGTTCCAAAGAAATCGAGCAACAAGAGAGAAAGGCCAGGTACCTATTTTATTTTAATTACATGCCTATTTTTGGCTCAAAATCAAACCAAGTTATTTATTTGGTTCGGCACCGGATCAGAAGTATTTTACATGAAGCTATTGCCATCTGCATTCCTGTATTTAATTGCACTTCTAGGTGAAATTGTAATATTATTAATTTGTTTTATAGTAATTTATTACTTGATTGGTTGTTTCATTGGAACTGAACAATCAGTACCTACTCTCAGCGATCTGATTGGCCGGCGCGAATAAACCAACCAATAAGAACGCCGAATGGCTTCTGTTTTGTTTTCGTTCAAGAAGCAAATCCTTACTAAGCTTTGACTGCACGGTTGGTGCGGTGGCTGGGCAACTGGCTGCCGCGCAACGGGTAGCGGGTTCGATTTCCGCACGGAGCAACTCTTTGTGTGATCCACAAATTGTTGTTTCGGGTCTGGGTGTCATGTGTATGTGAACTTGTATGTTTGTAAACGCACCCACGACACAGGAGAAAATCCTAGTGTGGAGCAACGTTTTTTTTTAAAAAAGAAAAAAAAAGAAAGAAACAAAGCCCTCAGTTGGGTTTTCTTTTCTTTCAGAAAGTCGAGCGGTGAGATACAAGACGAAAAAAGAAGGAACGAAAACTAAAATCAACTTTCTAAATTCAAGATGAAGTGATTTTTTTATTTTACACTGTAACTATAGAACTGACAACAAAATATGTAACCAAATAAACTAAGCTTTTTTCATTGTGTAGTGTTATTTTTAAGCCCTTTTAAATATCTATTGAAGTATATTTCTATTGATTTTACTTAACAAGACCTTTATTCATCATATCATATTAAAAAAATATTAGTGAAATAAATATACCTGTAGGTATTTTGCCGTTCCGTAAAATAACAAATAGGGGACAAACATTAGGTTGACCGGCGACTTTAAAATACTGGGTACATTAACTTACCTTAAGTGGATAGTTTTTTTGATCAGTACTGATCAGGATGTCTTTCGGCTGGTGATGAAAAGAATACAATATTCTTACACTTAGGTAAAGCGAAATCATTGGCTACGGATTGCTACGAAGCCGAAAGCGTAGCGCTCGTAGCTCGTAGCCCGTAGCAGTGACTGGCTACTCGCTACGCTCGGGAACTTCTGCATTTGCTACGAGCGCGCTCGGATAGTTCATTATTATGTTGAAGTGATTGTTTATAAAGTAGTTAGGGTTATTTCTGTTGGGGTTTTATCGCCTTCATACAATTTGGTAATTTACTATAAAAAAGCCGAACTTATTAGTGCTTCTGCTTACATAATATTATGACTTATTTTATAAAAAAAAAATCACCAACATAGTTATGAACCCTGTTAAGAAAAGGTTGTTAAGCCAGGATACCTAACGCAAAAAAGAAGCAATTCTTTCCGCGATTTCTTTTATTGCTCAACGTGACAACATAACAATACAACAAATCAGTTAAAATAAATTTTCCCCAACACACAATACTAAAGAAAAACATCATTTTCAAAAGTCTCCCATATAAATTCCACAACGGTTTAATCAAAAACCGTCGCGTCGCGCCGCAGCTGTAAAAGCAATTTTTGCTTCCTCGCTAGTAATATACAATTTCATTTTGTATGTTTGTCCTGGCGATACTGGGGGGAATCGTTGAATTAAGTTAAACGTTTAATGTTACGCTTTTTAGAACTTAGAAGCGGTAGGTTCTTTTTTAAGGGGGGAAATCAAGCTAATGACTTCTCTTACTGACTAAAAGCTACCAAAGTCAAAGTTAGAAAAATTAAAAAAAACTGAAATTTCACATTTTAACACTGCGCTATCCAAGAATCGTAGGTACCTGAAAAACCTCGAACAGCAATTGCACTAGCCATTCGAGGAATCGAACTTAAAACCACTCGATCAGCAGTTGCACTGGCAATCTGATCAACGAAGCAGTAATAGATACTGCATAAGAACATGAACAATCTAAATGCAAATGAAATATTAATTTTACAATCCCAAAATTACATGAATAAGGCTTTTCCACCAGAGATCTAATGTGCTATGGAGATGTGGATGCGTTTAGCTTCCAATCATATTCATTGCTACACATAGCTTAGCACTGAAAACGAACTCAGGTAAGTTATGTTTCTTTATATGGAAAGACGCGTGCTATGGATGTGTGCTATTGATGCGAGCGATGGAAGCGATGCTTCCTCGTACAGCTACTTTGCGGCGGTGCATCTTCATAGCACATCTTACTCACACAGCTACATAGCTTAGTATTAGTGGAAAGGGTCACATAGTTTCACAGCTTGGCTATTACAATATCTTCGTAGCATAGCTATCTTATCACATCTCTGGTAGAAAAGCACTAAGCATAGGTACAAATTAAAAATTCAATCCAAAAAATCTATTAAAAAGACCGAAAAGTTCTACCGAAGTGAATTGGAAGAGAGGGAGGAGACGAAAAAAAAGGTTGGAATCGGAACGAGGTATTTATCGATTTCCAATACTGCAAATATTGAGCTAATCTGAATTCCATTCACAAAACGACTGTGAGGAACCTATCGATTGCTATTCAAGAATCGATATTATTACGTTTCATTTACAATATCTTTAGGCCTTTATGGGACAAAATAATGATCACTGATGTGATTGGTTTCAATCCAATAAAATCTCAATAATCATTCAATTTCAAAACTATACAACCCCAATCGTAGCTGTTAAAATGGCATTCAGAGTACGGAATGTAAAGCCAAACTCTGTATCATTTAATATCCACGCAATACGGATGCAATGGACGTTAGTGTTGCCAACTCAAAAGTATGAAATTTCACAATAGCAATGCTATTCTGAAAGAATATTCAAGCAGCTTTCGAAGTGAGCTCGATCGCATTCTTGCCCATCATTGGTCGAGATTATTCTCACAACCAATGACAATGGTAGCGGTCGACAAAACCGCAGCTAGCAGCTAACCTTGCAAGTCTGATATCCAGAATAATCCAAATTTCTACTGCAAAAACGAATACTCCTTTGCCTATCTTACGAACCAAACGAAGTACTGACGAGTGCACTCAAAAACCAAATCAAAGACGATGAAACAAGATTGTTTTTCCGAAATCAAGTGTCGTGACCGCATTATCCAATGACACGCCTGGTAATCTGCCGTATAATACTGAGATGGTACTTCCATTTAACGTCCTCACAAATCGTCGGATGCATTTACTGGAATCTTTATAGCATTTCGTATTGTTTTGTTTATTCATTTTTGTTCTTTAGTTTAATTTTATTTGGAGTTCTTTAGTTATGTTTTTTTTTTGTCTATTCCTTAATCAGGTTAGCAGTTTTGACAAAAAACTATGTTTTCTTATGGAACAAGCCGGTAAATGAGCAGACAGATCAGGGAGGAATTGGGCCTCCAGTAACCTCATTCACACAACGCGAGCGTTGTTTCACGTCGGTTTTCTGTGAGGCCGTGGTATCACTCCGGTCGAGCCGGCCCATTCGTGCCGAAGCATGGCTCTCTCACACTTAAACCTTATGTCTGCGTGGAACATTTTGATAACAATTTCAATAATATTGATTGATTTAAACTTTCATTTTCCTATAATCGATCAAACAACACAATATTGACCAGATTTGTGATATATTAAAGAAGGGCCAAATTAAAAGTACCCTTAACCGACGAGCATGCATGAAAAGACTGATGACTGTTGATGAAGCGAAAGAATTATGTAAGATTTGTAGCAATTGGCGTTCCATTGTCTCTTTCTACCCCCATGGCAGACAGGAGATTATGTATGACGATCAAACATTAATATAGGTTATATAGTTTAAGTTCATTTTTTTCTTTTTGTGTTTGTTCGTTTTATTTGTATAATATGCCAATTAAGGTTTTATTATTTTTTCTAGATTTTCTTGAAATATATGAAACGCTTTAGTTTAAT
Source organism: Spodoptera frugiperda (assembly GCF_023101765.2). Lineage (NCBI taxonomy): Eukaryota > Metazoa > Arthropoda > Insecta > Lepidoptera > Noctuidae > Spodoptera > Spodoptera frugiperda. The sequence continues at coordinate 3,757,514 of NC_064224.1, read as the reverse complement.
GACTGTAATGTTATACTATTTTACTTTAAATAAATAAATAATTAAAACTCTGTTTCCAAGTCTACATATTTATTATTTTCCTACATTACCGAACTGACCCAGAATCAATTTTAATTTTATTTTTATGTGTTACGCGATCTTGGGGGACGTTTGATGATCGAAATAAAGTTTTGTACTTAAATCGGGTAATATTTTACTCGTAAAAAAGGGAAATCTATATTAAATTGAACTGGGTTCTAAATGTCCGAGACATTTGGTAAGATTGTACCTACACTTGTCGCATGAGTATCGTGAAATGTTTGTTAAACATTTCAAACTAATGCGTAAACTACATAATTATGTTTATTGACTGAAAAGGTTCATGAATTCTGCAATGGAATTTTAGGGAACAGAAAGTAAAGTACCCTAAGAAAAGGAGGATTCTCCGACCAGGGAGGTGATCGTATCATTCGCATGTTTTTTCATATGTGCGATGTAGGATAAATCCTACAGAACAAATTAATGGATGAAAATATAAATATTGTCATCCATTAATTTGTTCAGAACAAATTCTATATGTCACTTTTCATGTGTCGCCACAGATTGTTAACTAACTGTTTGAATTTGATGAAGTTTAATTATAAACATAGTTTTTAAATGCACTGACAATATGTTAGCCCACACTGGCTGGCACACATGATGGTTTTAAGGTAAGCGTGCAATGACACGTATCGTACGCATCGCACGCATTCCGTATGACGTCATCGGTACGCATCGCCTGTAGGCATTGCCGGTGATGCGGTCCGTACGATGCGGATTAGTGGACGCAGTTGTATAAGTTTCTAAACTAGACAAATTAAAATCCGTTGCCTGCGATGCGGGCCTATGGACGCTTACCTTTAAACTCCACAATCTGATCTGAAAAAATAGGTTCCAATCACTAGGTATACAACAGAAATAAAAATATAAATGAACGATTTGGCGTCTACCCACGATCATACTAAAAGTCAGCTAGAAAAAATGGACCTCTCAGTATCTCACATTTAATCAACATTAGATAAATTCATTTGAAATATCACGGCTTTCTTTCATTTTTGTTCTGGTAATGGAGTTGTTCACACTCGAACTATTCTGTCGAAATCTGTCTTAGGAATATGATTACAAATTGCAATCTGTGATGACGGACATAAGTTCGGGAACATTTTAAAAGTAAGAATGAATGTGATTGAATGATTGAGTTGAGATGAATTATTGCAAATGTCTTGTTACTAAAATGATGGAAAGCGTAAATTGATGGGTAAGAAGTAAATGGAAAAGTTTACGGTAGATTTGTAAGTGATGAGTAAAATGGAAAGCATACATTTCTATTTACTTTTAACATCTCTCCCTAAGGAAAAAACTGTTGTTGTATGGGTAAAATCAAATCTAATTTTGTTTTTATTCGATAGAAACTATAATGCTTGACTACAATCCCACCTGATGTAATCGTTGATGGTGAGGTGCATTAGTTTCTTAAGAGCCTATCTATACATATAATAAAATCGTAGAAAAGTGCTGTCTGTACATTGAAAATAAAAATAAAAAAAATAGCAGGGGTTATTGTTATGTCGATGTCGAACCCAAAAATGTAATTTACTTTTTTTTTGTCTGTTTGTCTGTTTGTCTGTTTGTCTGTTTGTCTGTTTGTCTGTTTGTCTGTTCGTCTGTGCGCGCTAATCTCAGAAACGGCTGATCCGAGTTGGATGCGGTTTTCACGAATATATTGTGGGATGCTTAAATTTACATTTAGTGTTTGTTTCATGTCAATCGGTTCATAAATAAAAAAGTTATGTCAAATTAAAGAATCACGTCGAACATTCTATGCTTATACCATTAATCTCCGCAACTATTTGACGGATTTGGTTGAAATTTGGTACAGATATAGTTTAGAACCTTAGAAAGGACATAGATATATTTTTATTTCAAAAATCAAAAAATAAAATAATAAAATAAAAATAAAATAAAAATAAAATAAAAATAAAAATAAAAATAAAATAAAATAAAAATAAAATAAAAATAAAAATAAAAATAAAAATAAAAATAAAAATAAAAATAAAAATAAAAATAAAAATAAAAATAAAATAAAAATAAAATAAAAATAAAATAAAAATAAAATAAAAATAAAATAAAAATAAAATAAAAATAAAATAAAAATAAAAATAAAATAAAAATAAAATAAAAATAAAATAAAAATAAAATAAAAATAAAATAAAAATAAAATAAAAATAAAATAAAAATAAAATAAAAATAAAATAAAAATAAAATAAAAATAAAATAAAAATAAAATAAAAATAAAATAAAAATAAAATAAAAATAAAATAAAAATAAAATAAAAATAAAATAAAAATAAAATAAAAATAAAATAAAAATAAAATAAAAATAAAATAAAAATAAAATAAAAATAAAATAAAAATAAAATAAAAATTAAATAAAATAAAATAAAATAAAATAAAAATAAAATAAAAATAAAATAAAAATAAAATAAAAATAAAATAAAAATAAAATAAAAATAAAATAAAAATAAAATAAAAATAAAATAAAAATAAAATAAAAATAAAATAAAAATAAAATAAAAATAAAATAAAAATAAAATAAAAATAAAATAAAAATAAAATAAAAATAAAATAAAAATAAAATAAAAATAAAATAAAAATAAAATAAAAATAAAATAAAAATAAAATAAAAATAAAATAAAAATAAAATAAAAATAAAATAAAAATAAAATAAAAATAAAATAAAAATAAAATAAAAATAAAATAAAATAAAATAAAAATAAAAATAAAATAAAATAAAAAATAAATTTATTCCGGACATACAGCGCCATCTATTGTTCAATTTCGTACTTATAGTACGGAATTGAACAATGTCGGGCTGTTCCTATACTCCGTAGATAGATGGCGTTGATCGCGCAATGGTGTAATTACAATTGTTCAGTTCATGTTATTGTTTTAATTCATTGGAAATTTGTTTTTACAAAATAGTAAAAAGCAATGAAAAATATAACATAATACAACTTTTAGTACACAGAAAACGCTCTAACGGAGTATAGATAATTCTATGTCGATCGTTACACGACTTCGGTTCATGTTATTGTTTTAATTCATCGAAAAAAAGTTAACAAATAGTAAAAAGGTATGAAAAAAATTATATCAATATAATTAAACTTTTAGTACAAAGAAAATGCCCGAACGGAGTATAAATAAATAATCCAAGTTGTCTTTATCCTCGATAGATGGCGTTGGGATCGAAATAGATTGCGCTATGGTTTTGTTACAATTATTTGGTTGGGTATCGGCCGAGCGCTTCGGTACTATTGTAGAAAATGTGTATTATCAGTCGTATGATTATTTGTCTGTAGTGGTCCTGCTGTTTCGTATATTCTAAATTGGTTTCGTTGTATTTGTCAATTAATAAGTTTATTTGTTGGGTTTTCCTGGTTTTCTGGTTAAACTTTTAACGTAGGTTTAGTTTGATATCGATTATTAGTAGTTACTGTAGTTAGTTTTTTTAATAAAATTGTAAGTCTAATTTATAAATTAATTAGATTAGATTTAAGTCGTTTCTTTTAAATTATTTAGTTTAAGCTTGGTTATTATAGCATAAAGGATAGGTTCTAATATAATTTCTTTTTTAATTGTTATAAATTCGTAATTCGTAGCTTTCTTTAGTTTTAAGTTAGTTTTCATCTTAAGTTCGGAAAGATTATAATATTTCTTAAGTTAAAGTCCGTTTTTAAACTATTTTTTCAATGCCCTAAGTGAGTATACATCTATTAAATTCAAACGCAGAGCTCATTATGTTGATTTTTGAAGAGTTCCCTGGAATATCTTCCACATCTCATTTTTGAAGAGATCCCGCGAGATCGGGAACTATGTGGTTAAAACCAAAAATTTGCCGGAAGTCACTATTCCACGCGAACGAAGTCGCGGGCAAAAGCTATATTATAATAAGTCTGTAGAAGGGTCAATTTGAAAGAATAAATAGAAGGGTGTGTTACTGGATCGATCGATACCAAACCCAAATATGTGATTTTTTTTTACAAACGGTTCGATTTTAATGAAACTTGGTATAATTATACCTTATTATCCTGGGCATAAAATAGGATACTTTTTATCCTGGAAAAATACGTAGAAAAAAAATCTTAATTTTTCAATTTTATGCTACAGATCGCGAGCTCAACAGCAGTAGCTCAATAGAGGGATCTCCTTAATTATTATGGGCCTAGCCGTATTTGGGTCCAATAGATATTTATAAGATGTCATTATATTTATGAGTTACTCAAAATTGAGAAATAAAACATCCACGCGAAGACAAACATCCGCGCGGACGGAGTCGCTGGCAGAAGCTAGTTGATTAATATGTTCAAACTTTTAAATAATAATCATTTGAAAGAGCGATAGTAAAATCATACAGTAACCCCATCATACACCCTAGACTAGGGTTTGTCCTAGGGGGCTTTTCCATCAGTGATGTGCTATGCTACGTCACTGTGGATGCGTTTGGTTTCAACTTATCATATTTATGGGTACACATAGCTTAGCACTGGTGGAAACGGACTTAGCTAAGCTATGTTTTTTTATATGGAAAGATGCATGCTATGGATGTGTGCTATACACAGCAATGATTAAAAAGCTATAGTTGCTTGTTGGTAGCCAATACTACTACATCAAGGTACCTAGGTACATAAAAACAACATAACTCACCTTATCTACGTTACGCTACAGTGATTTTAAACACTAGTCATTTCTAACTCATCTCTGCCTCGAGGTAAACTCTAACTGCAAACTACTAAACTAGTTACACTACTTATGGATTATGTCGACCGCTGCCTGTTATCACAGGGTTGGTTATAGCGCCCTGATGTAGTAAAATGTACCTATAAATTTATAGAATAGAATCAGGCGCTACTTTGTGGAAATCCATATCCATATCCACACTAACAATACAACAGATTTTTAGTTAGATTTTTAGATTTTTAGTATAGAAACTTCTATAAGCGGAATGAAATCTATTGTATTATTAGTGTACCTATAAATTTTATTTCAAATCTGTGTTTTGACAACTTTATTATGATATTAATTTCTAATTGGCTGCCGTGGCTGCAAGTGCGACTGCCGGGCTAGAACCTAAGGTTCGATTCTTAGGTCGTACAGACATGTAGACGGATTGGCGATATATTAAAGAAGGGCCCAAATTAGAACTACCCTTAACCGACGAGCATACATGAAAAGGCTGATGACTGTTGATGAAGCGAAAGTGGTATGTAAGATTCGTAGCAATTGGCGTTTTATTGTCTCTACCTACCCCTATGGGAGACAGGCGTGAGGTTATGTATTAAAACAATAATTATTTCTTGATCTGAAACTTAAAAATCTCTTTGCAGCATACTGGATAGCCCACAAAGTCTACCTAAACCTACTCCTGTGAGAGACAGGCGTGAGGTTATGTATGTATGTAGATCTCCGAAAAAAGCGGTTAAAATCAACGAATAAACACAAATTAAATATGACACCACATTCAGTCCAAATGTAGTTAATAAAAATAAAACCGAAAAGTTTTAGTAAACTTTGTTTGTTGTTCTCATGTTTTCCTATTGAATAAAGTGAAATGCCGAAAATAATCTAGTTTGAGGTAAAATATCGCTAAACTTTGTTTTACAAATATCTATGTACCTACACATGAATGAAATAAATGATTTGAGTTTGAGTTACATAAGGAATAGTTTTGTTTTAAAGTTCCTCCAAACTGGGTCTTAGTAAGGAACGTATGTAGTTATAAAATCACGCCTTTCGTGCGCATCTACAATGGAAACCAGTACAGCCAGTAAACGAGCAGACAGATCACCTGATGGTAAGCAATCGCCGCCGCCAATGGACACTTGAAACACCAGAGGCGTTACAAGTGCGTTGCCGGCCTTTTGGGGGTTGGGAATTTAAGGATTGTTGGGGAATCGGGGATTGGGAAGATTGTGAAAGGGGTAAATTGGGCCTCCGGTGTAACAACTAGGTACATACTTTTCACACGGTATGTTATGAATCCCATGTAATATGGAGACAGCCTATTGCTATACATATACATCAGAATAATTCCAAACTCAGTAGTATTAATGATAAACCGTAAAACCCTCAATAATACTTTGCCCATCTGAAGCAAAACCTACCTATATTAGCGATTATAATTTCTACTATTAGTCATCAACTTGAAGTAGATTTTTTTATTCAACAAAGTCAGTTAACATTTACATGCAACTGACTATACAAAAATTTTATTTCTAACTGTAATAACACTACCGAAATAAAATGGCTACGGAGGTCTTATACGCGAGGCTGTAACGAAACCATAGCTAGTTTTAAATATACTCCTAACGCCATCTATCGAGATGTGTGTTAAACTCAGTTTTAGTTTTTCGCCGCTTTAAGTTAGTTTTAATTTCTTTTAAGGTATTTTTAAGTTGTAAATATTTTAGTTATAGTTTTTATTATTATTTAGTTAACATGATTTATTTGGTAGTATAGTAAGGCTTTTAAAATATTAATGTTATTTACTTATCTAAGTAAATAAAATTTTGTTACGAAATATTATCGTAGGTATTTTTATAGTGATAAAAGAGGAAGGTTTACATATATAATAACTCGGAATAAATGTGAAGATGCGGGAAAAACCTGTTTATCAATAAAAATAATGTGATTACGTAGGTATTTTATTCATAAATAGGTATTACCTACCTATTGCTACATTAGCGTCCTTATATTGAAAGTATTTCTTGAAAGAGAGTTAAATATGAAAATCATGGCTATAGTTGTTACATTCTTGAGATTCTTCTTTTTGTTGCCGCACTCGAGACAAACCTGATAAAGTCAAAGTCAAAAACTTTATTATCTTCTATATTTGCCCAACTGAAGCAAAACCTACCTATATTAGCGATTATAATTTCGACTATAACTCATCAACTACGAAGACAGTCGATTTTTCTTATTCAACAAAGTCAGTTAACATTTACATGCAACTGACTATACAAAAATTTTATAACTAACTGTGATAATATTACCGAAATAAAATGGCTACCGAGGTCTTATACGCGAGGCTGTAACGAAACCATAGTCAGTTTTAAATAAACTCCTAACGCCATCTATCGAGCTATGTGTTAAACCGAGTTTTATTTTTTCGCCGCTTTAGTTTTTATTTCTTTTAAGGTATTTTTAAGTTGTAAGTATTTTAGTTATAGTTTTTATTACACACACACACATAACGTCATGCCTTTTATCCCCGAAGGGGTAGGTAAAGGTGCACATTACGGCACGTAATGCCACTTTTTAGTAGTTTAGTTTTTATTATTATTTTGTTAATGTTATTTTTTTTTACTTTATTTATTATTTACACAAAACAATAATACAATAGATATTATATTATATTATATTTTATTTGGTAGTATAGTTAGGCTTTTATAATATTAATGTTATTTACGGTACTTATCTAAGTAAATAAAATTTTGTTTTATGGTACGAAATATTATCACAGGGATTTTTAATAGTGTTTCAAGAGGAAGATATATTATATGTATAATAACTCAGAATTTAACGTCTGCGAAGATGCGGAAAACCTGTTTATCAATAAAAATAATGTGATTATGTAGGTATTTTATTCATAAATAGTATTACCTACCTATTGCTACATTAGCGTCCTTATATTGAAAGTATTTCTTAAAATATAGTTTAATTTGATATTTGTGAAGGCTTTATTATTGTTGTTACATTCTTGAGAATCTTGAATTTTTTTATAATAGGATTTTTTTCTGCACCCGACACAAACCTGATAAAGTCAAAGTCAACATTATTTATTTCAAATAGACCAGGAAGGAACTTTTGAACATCAAAGCAAATAAAATAATATTAAAAACGTCTATCTGTCGGTCAGACCTCTAGTGAAGCTATTTACTTGTTCTAAAGTGTAGATTCTTATGTGGTTTTAGAGCTACACATGTTGCTATTGAGGGGAAGATCCAGACTCTATTCATTTGTTTCACACTGTTCTTTATAAAGCTTTGAACTGCAGATCATACAAGTCTGTTTATAACTTGAACAGAAAACTTAACTCCCCATATCATGGGGGCTAATAATATAAAAGTTTTTAAAACTTCGTGTGAGTAATATGCTAATCTGTCAACCCTTGTTGGTAAACTTCAATAAGTACAATTGAAGGATTTAAATCAAGACCCTATGCTTATTTTCTTGATCCGGAGCTACGGACTACCTAGCGGGTTTACCGGGGCTTCGGTTCGAAAAGCAGGAGTAGGAACGGGGTGGTTTTTAGTCAGTAAGAGTCTGACACTCCGTCTCGCCTCGCCCAAGGCGAGAGAAGTCATGGGATGATTTTCTCCCCTCAAAAAAAGCTTATTTTCTTATAGACATTCAAAATTAATTGTTTACGGTCGAGATTTGTATTAACTTAAACTATGTAGTATATATAAGATAATTATGTTTTTTTTTAGAAGCGAACTTTTCCTGCCTTTTGCGAGACAAGAGGGAGAGTCAGACTCTTACTGACTAAAAACCACCCCGTCCCTACATCTGCTTTTCGAGCCAGAGCCCCGGTAAACTTGCTAGGTAGTATGCAGCTCCAAGAAAATGATGGTTTCACCATGTTTTACGCTTTCAAAGCTATACGCTTTACATTGAAATCAGTTTTCCAAAAATCAAGCATAATCAAGCATAGCATAGTTATTTATTTTCATAGACCAGCAGCTACAGCTTATCCAGTGGGTCATAGCCCAAACACGTCGATTGTACCTTGTGTAAACATAAACACGATAAAAAATAAAATATGTATTTTCCCCAAACTCGACATGTTTTAATAAGTACATACATGTGACGTAAAAACTGCTATATTTCAACGCAAGATTTATAGCGGTTGACGCAGACAAACATACATAAATCATTCACAATAGAATTCCGAGGAAGACTTCAACCGTTACTTTGGACTAGGCCTATCACTGTGATATATTAGGGACCAACACATTGGTAACACATCAAGTTATACAAGTCCAGTGTAAACTGACCGTTCGGTGTATAGAAAGATCGTACAAAGCGAGACCAAGATAAACTGGTTTTGTTTGGCTTGATGTGTCGCTGTGTACCTACCTAATAAATACATTAAGATCTAATTTATTTACATGTCCCAAAAGATGGGTAGTTTCGGACGACGGGCTTGACATTTCGTCTCTTTTTTATTAGAACTTAGGGTCGCTCGAAGTTAGGTTTTATGTATATTAGCTGTCCGGTGTGAGGCGAAGGATTACTGGGTAAGAAAAGAATAGAAATGATACCTTAATAATGTGGGTTTATAGTTGTAATTTCAGCGATAGGAATAACAAATGATATGTCTTGTATTATATTATACTTTTTTAGTTTACTACTTTAATGAAATATAGGGTTTGAGTTTTAATTAACTAAAAATAATAAACACGTCATATCATTTCGTCACGCTTTAAGCCCCGAAGGGGTAGGCAGAGGTGCACATTATGGCACGTAATGCTACTGTACAATATACACCCAATTTTCACAATTTATGTTGTAAGTGCCATGTAATAGGTGGTGAGCCTATTGCCATATACTAGACACATTTCCAGAATCCGTGCTATTACTGAGATATTTTCGAAAAACCGAAAAAAGCCCAGTAATACTTCGCCCGACCCGGGAATCGAACACGAGATCCCTTGCCGCAGTGTCACCGCGTGAGTCGCACTTGCAACCACTCTGCCAACGAGGCAGTTTTTGAAATCGATAAAAAATACTTACACAAAACAAATCAAAGGTAAAAGGTATAGGAGTGGGACTTTCATCTACCCTATTATAATTTCTCACATAACAAAACAGTTCCTAATGAACTTTTAAACATGATTATGACCTAATTAAAAGGCAAAAAGTCACGATATCCGACACAGTAACTCTCGACAAAGTTGAAATAACGATAACGATATCTCGTTATATCATGTTTCGTATCGTTATTGTTAAAAGTTTCTAACATTCGACTTTTTATTTAAAGTTTGTTATAGCTTGTTAACTCATACTTTATATGTATTTACTGATACTTAATACAGTTTATATATAAGCTGTTGGTATATGCAATGTCTTTTTTTTTTTTTTTTTATATTAGCTATAGGTTCACGCTTGACCACTATCTCACCTGACGGGAAGCGACGATGCGGTCGACGATGGAGCGCGCTTACCTAGAAGTTACCTATTCACTCTTGATTTAAATATTCCAGGGTTGTAGCTCTCGGGAAACACAGACTCCGGCAGGGAATTCCATTCCTTAGCTGTACGTATAATGAATGTACTCCCAAAACGTTTTGTGCGTATAGATGGGATATCCACCATGTAACGATGACGCGTTGCCGTACGTCTGGTTGTCCGATGATGGAACGTCATTGCCAATGATCCTCTTGGCTCGTCTCTCGATTGCCTCGAGTGCATCAAGCTGGTATCGGGCTGATCCATCCCAAAGATGAGAGCAATACTCCATGCATGATCGAACTTGCGCCTGATAAAGTTTGAGCAGCTGTTCCTGTAGTCTGACCTTTGCGAGGATTCCCAGTTTTTTTGCAGCAAGATGGGCCTTTGCTTCAATGAATGGCCCAAAGTTGAGGGTAGACGTTAGCGTAACACCAAGAATATCCAGACGGTCGGTTATTGGCACGGCTGCACCCCGGAAAGTAGGAGCAGGGCTGAATTGGCTCCTTTTAGCGGAAAATAGACACGCCTGGGTCTTAGCAGCATTGAACTCAACCAAATTGGCATTGCCCCATGCGGATACCGCCTCCAAGGAAGAGTTCAAGCGCCCCACCATAGCCTCTCGAAGAGACTGGATTTGTGACCCACTAGCTCGTGCGCTGGACGTGTATCTCTCAGCAACAGTACTGTCGTCTGCATACCCAAAGGTACCGGGCTTAAGCAGATCATTTATGTGCAACAAGAACAATGTAGCCGAGAGCACCGACCCCTGAGGAACTCCGGCATTGATAGCCATTTCATCGGACGAGCAGCCATTGATGACCACTTGGATGGATCGGTCGCTCAGGAAGTCTGCTATCCAAGCACACAGACCAGCAGGCAGGCCGAAGGAGGGAAGCTTACCAACAAGGCTATGATGCCAGACCCTGAGGGAAACGGCAAGCGCCTCCCCGTGCCTCTCAATGGCCTCACTCCAGATGTAGGAAGCATACGCTAGAAGATCTCCAGTTGACCGGTTTCGGCGAAAGCCGTGTTGTCGGTCACTTAAGATGTCGTTAGTTTCTAGGTATGTCAGGAGTTTAGTATTCAGTACACGTTCCATTGTCTTACATAGAATGGACGTTACTGAAATTGGTCTATAGTTGGCTGGGTCAGCACGACTACCCTTTTTGGGAACGGGCTGTACGTTAGCCAGCTTCCATACCTTCGGCGCCTTACCAGCCTCAAGAGATAGCCTAAACAGGCGTGTCATGATCGGAGACAGTTCAGGCGCACATGTCCGCAAAACAATCGCTGGTATCCCATCCGGACCGCTCGCCTTGTTCACGTCTAGGCTACGCAACACCCTACGGACGTCCTTCTGATGGATGCGAATATCCGACATACTCGACCCACATCCATCAGGACAGGCTGGGGGTCGCGCGTCACCAGGATCTAGACGCGAAGATTCTGCAAAGAGGGAAGCAAACAAATTTGCCTTCTCTTCGGCAGTATGTGCCAGCGACCCATCGGGTTTAATCAGCGGCGGTAGTGAGGGACGGCAGAAGTTCGATTCAACCGACTTAGCCAGGGTCCAAAACGCCTTACTACCGGCAGGGTATGAGGCTAGTTTGTTCCCGATGTGGCTAATGTGGTCGAACCGAGACCTCCTCATCACCTTTTTGCAGGACTTGGCAGCACTATTGAAAGCCCTCTTCTTTTGACTCACGTCGCCCGCCTTGTGCATACGAGCGTCGGCCCATGCCCGGTATGCCGCTTGCATAAGCGCGTTAGCGCGAACACATTCCGGACCAAACCAAGGGCGAGCTTGGTCAGACACTGCTACGTCAGAGAATGGGATGTAGTACTCCATCCCCCGCCGCAGCACATCCGCCACAGCACCTGCGCACGACGATGGATCATTTGAAGAAAAGCAAGTAGGCTGCCAAGGATAACAAGCGAAGAACGATCGCATGCCGTCCCAGTCTGCTGACCTATATCGCCATACCCGCCTGGTGCCTCTGGGGCAGGGATCGGGCGGAGAGTAGACTGATACTGATTTCACCAGACAGTGGTCGGAACTACCTAACGGTGATGATATCGACACTGAGTAGCGGTCTGGATCTGTTGTCAGCAGAAGGTCCAAGCAATTGGCTGTGTGCGATTCAACATCCGGCACCCTCGTAGCTCCCTGGACCAGCTGGGTAAGATTTAGCGTAAGCGAAAGCTTTCGCATCTCTCGGCCAGCGTGGTCTGTGTACTGGTATGGGAAGAGCCACTCCTGATGGTGGGCATTAAAATCCCCCAGTAACACCAATTGAGCGGAAGGGTACCTCTGCTGAGCCGCATCTGCCGCCTCACTGAGGTACTGTGTGAGCCTGGTCGTCTCCTGATCCCCACTGTGCGAACGGTAAACACATGCATAGATAATTTTATCCATGCCTGTGTCCACTAGAGCCCAAAGCGTTGAGAATCTGGAATCCTCAAGGTCGCGGAGACGCCGATAGCATATATCGTCCCGAGCGTAAAAACACACACCAGCGTGCGGTTTAAAATTGTGCTCCAGGGTAAACCCTGGGTATGATAGGTACGATACGTCTGACGGACTTTTAATTTGCGTCTCTGAGATAAAAAAGAGAGAAGGTTTTTCAGTCTCAAGATGAAAGTGGACTGCTGCGAGATTTGTGTGCAGACCTCGTATGTTACTAAGGTGCACTTTAAGCGAGAGGGAGTGCAGCCGCTGTTTTGCTCTTTTCTTTTTTGACCTTGGCATGTTGTTGAGTGAGTTAGGGAAGGGGAAGGAAGTAAAATGGAATCCTATACCGCTACCACAGTCACGCATTGGCAAGCCGTCATCATTGGGGTACTAGTCTGGAGACTGCGGGGACGCCCGAGCCCCCCGGAAAAGTCCATCGGGCCCTCTCGCCTGGTCGCCAACCAGCACGATGGCGCATTCCGGGATTTTTCGCCAGTTGGCGGGGCAGCCTTTCACATGTGGCTAACACATTACTTGGGCTCCCAACTAACTGCGGTCGGCCAGCGGTGCACCGTGCCTCGGATCCCGCTACCCTCCGCGACTAGTCTCCCGATGCGTCATGAGCAACGCGAGTCTGGCCGGTCTGCAGACATTGGGACCGCCACTTTGACCCATCCCCTCTAAATCACTGGGTATCGTACCGGAACACGCAAGGCCGCTTGGCGGTACGTCTTTACCCAGTGGGTGGTCACAAGCCGTCGGTCGAAACCTACCACCAGTTAGTGTCACCTGATTAGCACCACCCGGGGACCACGTGTAGGGCCTAACTGTGGGTATCTTCCTACGGACGTGGGTGACTCGGTCCCCAAATGTCACGCCTTTTATCCCCGAAGGGGTAGGCAGAGGTGCACATTATGGCACGTAATGCTGCTATACAATGTACACTCACTTTTCACCATTTGTTTTATAAGTCCCATGTAATAGGGGGTGAGCCTATTGCTATATACTGGGCACAGTTCCAGACTCCGTGCTACCACTGAGAAATTTTCTTTAAACCGAAAAAAGCTTAGTAATACTTTACTCGACACGAGAATCGAACCCAAGACCCCTTGTCCGGCAGTCGCACTTGCAACAGCTCGACCAACAAGGCAGTCTGTTGGTATAATTTATATAAGTATAAAACATAAATAGCTTATAAGTGGTCACTGTAGTGGTGGTGGCCACTTATAAGCTGCTTAAAAACCTTCCTTAAAATCAACCAAACAATTTACTTTAAAAAAAGATATGCTTTTAATATAAAGACAGTACATTTGCACCTCTCAATTGCATCACAGAAGATGTACCACAGACAGAGTGCTTTAGCAAACAAAAACTTAATACTAGACTATTAAGTTTCAAAATTGAGTGCATTAGAGGGTTAAGAACGTGAGAGCGTGCCTTGTGGTCGTTAGACAGTGGACCACGGAAATAGACGAAAATGGACCGCTTTTAAACTTAAGTGTAGGTACCTATGTATGTATCGTGTATCGTTACAACTATGTCAATTGAGACTTGATTTTATATGTACGTACGAGTACCATCAGGTGATACGTCAACTCACTCCATTTAGTAGTAGGTAATGCTTATTTAACTGGAGGTGTGGACAACCTACGGGCAGTGGCGCCGTATCTGCTGTATTATTTACATGGAACGTGCATAAGCAACAATATAAATACTTTAAATTTTTTATTCCATTTCAGAAATTACAAACTTCCAAATAATCAATTACGTGTTTTCCTAGTAAAGCAAGTATTTAAAAGTATAGGATAATTGACGTCATCATAAGAACGGTTACCAAACTTAGATCCGATAGCACCGGTAAGTCTCCTCTTTGAGGATTGATGGACAGGAAAACATAGGATGCTTACCCCTCAAAAAAAAAACAAGCGGCTGTAAACTAACAATTGTTATACGGGACCCTGGCCAGGCCCAAAACACGCTACTCCACTTGGGTTACTGGGACTCCGGTTCAAAGCAAGAGTAGAAACGGGGTCCTGCTCGTTTATCGGCTTACACTATATAAAAAAAACTAACCTACAACTATAACTATTCAAAAAGTAACAAACATTTATTTTAACAGAAAAAATAACGTTTTTCAAGAAAGATACAGATAAGTCCGCATGATAAACAAAAGAAGGGAGGAGAAATATTTGAGTTTTTGTTCATTTCACTTATAAATGATGATTAATGATAGCCTTTATGAATGTTGTTGGTGAAATATGAGCTTCTTTTCAAGGTAAAAATATAGTCAAAGTATTGTCCGTTTCAAAAATAGCTTTTGAGAAATTGACTAGGGAATTGAGTGTGAGAGGTGCAATTATTGGGATTGTGCTAAGAATGGGCTCGCTTCCTTGCTTTGAGCAGCCTGTAACGGTATATTGGGGTCATTCATAAAGTGTGGGAGAGCCATGCTTCGGCACGAATGGGTTGGCTCGACCGGAGTGATACCACGGCGTCACAGAAAACTGACATGAAACAACGTCTTTTTATTTGAGGAGGGAAAATGATCCAATTATTTCTCTAGCCTTCGGCAAAGCGAGAGGAAGAGTCAGACTTTTACTGACTAAAAACCACCCCGTTCCTACTCTTACTTTTTGAGTCGGAGCCCCGGTCACCCGCTCCGGTAAAACAACGCAAGCGTTGTGTTGTGTGAGTGAAGTTACCGGAGATCCAATTACTACTCCCCTTTCCAATCTCCCCAATCCCCGATTCCCCAACAAACCTTAAAGTCCTTAACACTTTTAACGCCTCTAGTGTTTCGGCTGTCCATGGGCAGCGATTTCCTTACCATCAGGTGATCCGACAGCTCGTTTACCGGCTTATACCATAAAAACATTATAAAAGATACTACTACAGAGTCAGTAAGGTTCATAGGCCTCAGGGATTGCTGTTGTCTGTTTATTTAGTTTAAGGTAAATTCGAAATCTTTCTAGATTCATTTAAATGTTTCAAAACAGTCCTGGTTTTGTTGACCTATTTATTACCGCGACTCCAATATTGCATAATATTATTAACTCGATATTAATTTAATGATTCGAATAAAAATTCTTTTTATCAATACTGCATGGCTGTCTCCATTGAAACATGTGTGATATTCATTTTAGGGTTGGCACTTTCCGGTGCTGCAGACTACCTAGCGGGTTTACCGGGGCTCCGGCTTGAAAAGCAGGAGTAGGAACGGGATGGTTTTCAGGCCCGCAACGATCATATACAATTCGGGTCTGTGGACGCTTACTTTTAAGGTAAGGTCGCACGCATCGTACACATTCCGTATGACGTCATCAGTACGCATTACATGCGATGCGTACGATGCGGATCAGTGGACGTTGTTGTATGAGTTTCTATATAAGGCGAACTAAAATATGTTCGTGCGTGCGATGCCTAGGATGCGAGCCTGTGGACGCATACTTTTAGTAGGTATTTTGGAACTTTACGTGCGATATACCTATTTTAAACCGATATCATTGAGTGGATCGCCCTAAAATTAACGACAAAGATAGACATAATGGAAAGATACACAGCTCTTATGGAAAATGTACGATAGCCGCGGGTACAGAATTTCTACGAGAACAACAGCTGTAACAGTCATAAATTTTTAGTTTTTCGTCACCACACAGCCCTAGACAGCCATTACTTTAATTACTGGCCGCTACTCGCCGCAGTGTATCGTGCATCTCTTTCACACGACTAAACGAGCCGCGAAACTTACTTCACCTTTTATACACGGTTTTTATTTAAACTAAAGAGTTACGGTTTCACAGTATAAAACATGTCCTTATTTTTAGCAAGGTTTTTATTTTTAGACCCTGTGGGTTGAGTATGTGATGATTTTGAGAATACTAATCAGGGTCTTCGGACTTGCTGGAACTGATTTCTATATGAGTGATCAAATTGAAGAGCTTATGTATTGTAATCCGCCACTATGTAACGAGTTAACTATATCTTTTCTTCAAAATATTATACTAACTTTAATTTAGACGAGTTTTAAAGAAGACAGAGGTGCACTTTACGACACGTAATGCCGCTATACAATGTACACCCACTTTTCACCATTTGTGTTATAAGTCCCATGTAATAGGGGGTCAGCCTATTGCCATATACTACTTGCATGCCTAGTACTACTTTGCACGACCATGGAATCGAACCCGAGACCCCCTGACCGGCAGTTGCATTTGCGACCACTCGACCAACGAGCAGCAGCAAAGAGTTTTTTTTATTGCACGCTTCCATTGCTCACCTCACCACCAGCGCCGCTTAATACAATTATCTGAAGCATTTTATAAGTTATCGACCAAGAGAAAATTGGTCATGAAAATCTGTCACTGGCTTTGGTTACGTTTCTTTAGTGCATTTAAATAAATATTTTCCTTCCTACTTTCAAAATGAATCAAAACAAAACCCGTAGAAATAAATTACCTTACCTTACCTTTCCTAAACAAGGAAAAATAATATTCAGAAAAGGGAAAAACAGATGTCATTTAAAGTACACAACTTTCTCCTGTGTTGGACATTGCTTTTACCCCTGACAAGGGTTAATGAGAGGAAACAAAGAAGCTTATTTGGAACTCATCTACTAATTGATCAGAAGACAGCACATCAACCTACACCCTTTCATATTTATTAAACTTCCGACTTTATCACTTTGATACAAAGTCGAATTTCAAATGAAAATCTTAGCAGATTAGTGTACGTTGATCTGCGTCTCTATCTACTGATGATTGCCAAGTTTGTGTAGCTAATTTGTTTGCTCAAAGTTAGAAGACAATGGATTTTGATTATTCGAATGTTTGAAGTATTTAATGTTTTAGTTTTGTGTCTAAATTGGTTGCTTTGATGCTACTGTGCTATTGAATCGTTGTTTGGAGTCGCGTTAATTATAAAAATGTAGATGAAAATGTTTGTAGTTGTTAAGTGTGATAACATTTGATCCCATAGGTAGTAATCATATTTAATTATTATGTTATCGGCTTACTCATGTAACTGTCTGACGAAGAACTCCACTAGTTTCAAGACATGCTAGAGGCTTATATTTATGAGCAGCAAATCTGCGACCCACGACGCGGCGACTGTCGCGCTACTACTACTGACTAGTAGCAGCGCAACAGTCATCGCATGGCCTCTAGCATGGCTTTATGTTTATGAAAAAATCACAGCAAACAAAAATCTCACCGACAAAACACAACGCAAGCGTTGTTTCACGTCGGTTTTCTGTGAGGTCGTGGTATCACTCTGGTCGAATCAGCCCATTCGTGCCTAAGCATGACTTTTCCACACTTAGGTAAATAGAGCTAGGACTATAATAGCTTATTCAAAAAATACAACGCAGTAAAATTGTATTCTTACCTTAGGTAGATAGGTTAGGTATATTAGGTGCTCGATAGATGGCGTCAGGAGTCACTATAAAACTCACTATGGTATCGTTACTCCGTCGGTAATATAGGTACGTCTGTGGCCCTTTTAAATGAATTTTTAGGTAAAAGCCAAATCAAAATTCTACAGTCATACAATTTTTGAATATTCAGTCACAGTCATGCTAGCTGTATTTTAATCTGTTTTACTACTTAAAGAAATAATTATGCTGAACTAATAATTATTGACTGCCAGTGATACAAGACATTATGTAATAAAGAATGAAACTTAATTAACTAAGTTTTATAACGCATGCTCTGTTTACCTGTAAGAGATTGTTACTTAAGTAATTGTCTTATAATGAATGTACTTTATATTTCTATCGTGTAAATAATTGTTGGTGAGCCAAATAAATAAAATAAAATAAATCCTGTCTCAAAAATACAACATGATTATAACAATACTTTTTACAGCAACGTGTAAAGTTTAGCAAATACCGCGATAGATGGCGTTAGGAGCCTATTTAAAACTGGCTATGGTTTCGTTACCAGTCCGAGTATAAGTATAGCTCTGCGTATTAAATTCTTTATATTATGCAAGGTAAGCCAAATCAAGCTCCCAGTCGGAAATTTTTGAATAGTCAGTTTTGTACTGACTTTATGTAAAAGAAAATATAACTAATCTTAGTTATATGTGATGAAGACACATAAACAGCGTGCCTTCATGCCTTTTGTTCCTAGAAGGGGTAGGCAGAGAATATACATATATTAGTGGCCACTGCTAACCAAAGGCCTCTTCTTACACGAAGAAGGTTTGAGCATTAATCACCACGCTTGCTTAATGTGGGTTGGCGATTTCAAACTTGTAATTAGAAAATATAAGCCCAGGTTTCCTCACGATGTTTTCCTTCACCATTTGTCAGTGGTGTCTAAATAATCTTAGAAAGTACATATAACTCGGGAAATGTCACATTGGTACTTTGCCGTTGGTAGGTTTTGAACCGGCACCCTCATGCATGAGAAGTAGGCGTCTTAAACCTCCGAATACCAGAGGATATAAGTACATATATGCTATGTTTATACCCTCTTTTTAATTGTAATCAGCCTTAGTTATTGAAAAATTCAAAATAGAGAAGCTCAATATTCTATGTCCGTCTCAGGTTCTGGAGTGTAGACTTTACTCTCAATATTTAAGAGGATGTCACAGGAGAATGACCCTTACGTGTTTCCCTTAAAGTTCATTAACTAATTGTGTTGATGAACACAGTTCGCGAGTATTAAATTAGTAAATTAATTTTCCTCTTTTAGTCCATTTTCTAGAAAATTTGCCGTTATGTAATGTAATAAAGGAATTATTTTGTTTGAATAATTAGTTAGGTAACGACTTAACATCTCTCAGTTTATTTACCGGGAGGGAAAGCAAGGTTGAAGAGGTGCATAACTTGAATGTAACATTTATTTTTGCCAGTAATATCTCATATTCGTGGTGGCCCGTATGGCTAGGTAAGACGCCTGCTTCTCATGCATAGTGTGGGTAGGTTTCGAACCTACCAACGGCAATTAACAATGTGACAGTTTCCAAGGTATATGTTCTTTCAAGATTATTTAGACTCTACTGACAAACGGTGAAGGAAAACATCGTAAGAAAACCTGAGCTTATAATTTCTATTTCTAAGCCTAAAATCGTCAACCCGCATTGAGCAAGCGTGGTGACTAATGTTCAAACTTTCTTCGTGTGAGGAGAGATCTTTGGTCAGCAGTGGCTACTTATTAATAGGCTATTGATGTGTTATGTTAATAGCTCATAGGGTCCTATAGGACTTATGTCATATACCTTAAGGGCCTATACGGGCGTCTTATACCACCGAGCCACCACGACAGTTATGTTAGGTATACCTTTTCAAAAAGTGTGTTTTTGCCAATACCATCTATAAATACGAGTCAGTGTGACATGAATTTGACTATACGACTATTCCAATAGCTCTGCGGTATCACTCCATCAATTTAAACGGTCTGTCTGTAACCACCCTAAACCATTTACTGCTATATTGCATGCTCCCCGCAGTTCATAGGCTCAGTCGTTTAGAAGCACATTGTCGGCTACATTCTACTGAGTTATGTTACTGATGTCTATGTGTGTTGAATGTGTGTTGTGTAGTGAGTTACAAGTTGTTAGTGTATTGAGGGGTGTTGAAATGAATAACATATCAAATAATGATTGTTGTTTGTCTCTGAAAGGAGCTGGTGATAATTGTACATACATATTATACATATACCTATAATCGCATGCCCTTTTTTAATAGGTACATCGCCAATCTGGTCAATATATAAGGTGTTCTATTAAATTATCTGCCACGGCTTTAATAAAGTAATGTTCTGTTTAAAGATTACCAACGGCTTGGCGTTGGTGGGTTCGAAAGAAGTGGAATCACACAATGGTACTTGTACAAGTGTGACTATTTTCAAGTTTATGTCTCTAATTAAGACACAAATAACAGTGAATGAAAACATCGTGAGGAAACCTGGGCTTATAATTTCTAATTATAAGTTTGGTATTCCCAACTCGCATTCACCAAGTCTGGTGATTAATGCTCAAACTTTTTCCGTGCGAGAAAAGGCTTTTGGTCAGCAGTGACCACCCATAGCCTGTTCATAATGATGAATTCTGACTTCTATCTTTCATTCCAGGGATAAGGTATGGCGTTACGTTCAGCTTTCCAATTCAGTATTAGCAAGTAAGCGAGTCTTAACCTAAACATATACCTAAAAAAATAATAATACTTAAATGAATATTTTACACAGAAAAAACATATCTAACATTAAAGAATGTAAGTTTATTGGAAGCCAGCGAAGATTCGCGAACCTTAGGCGATAAAACGATGTAATAAAAAGTATCGTACATGGTTTCACATCAAGCTATACAACTAGTATAAACTGACCATTTATTTTACGGGAAGATCATTCAAAGCGAGACCAAGATAAGCTGGTTTTGTATAGCTCGATGTGTAACCGTGTATAACATTAAGTATGGAATTTCATCACCAATAAATGAATGCTTGTTCTCATTTCCTACCACATTTTCTTGGGGTCAGTTCTCATGAGAAAAATATAACGTTTTATGCATCTTTCAAAACTGTTCGAGACAACTTTTGGCCAACTTATGCCGTTTAAGTTTAAGGAAAATGGCATTTTCTTTCGTATTTATCTTTTTTTTTTGCGAAGATTTTTGGCTTCCTTTTTAGTAATGAGGGGATAAGGATGATAATTAAGGCTGTGGTATATTTCACGGATAAATTACTTAGAAACACATTCTTGGATAAAAAGCGTTTTTTTAATGGTATAAGCCGGTAAACGAGCTGTCGGATCACCTGATGGTAAGTAATCGCCGCCGCCACTGGACACCAGAGGCGTTACAAGTGCGTTGCCGGCCTTTTTGGGGTTAGGAATTTGAAGGGTTGTTGCAACTGGCTGCCGTGCAAAGTGTAGCGGATTCGCACGGTGCAACTCTTTGTGAGATCCACAAATTATTGTTTCGGGTCTGGGTGTCATGTGTATGTGAACTTGTATGTTTGTAAACGCACCCACGATGCAGGATAAAATCCTAGTGTGGGGCAACGTTTTCTTAAACAAATGTAGAGCAAAATTAAGAAATCTTCCCAAAAAATCTCTCGACAAACTTTTAAACCAACCAAGTAGCAAAACCCCTAAAACTTTCTAGCGCTATAAAGAGCACCACGAAACACTGCAGAGTTTATTAGTGAGCCACATTATAGAACACTCGGGGGCCGGTTTATAAGCATTACATAAATGAGAGGGCCAAGGAGTGCGGAAATTAGATGTTTGAGTGAGCGCGAGGGTACGACGTACGGACAGTTTGTGTGGCGTACCAGGAAAGATAGACATTTGTTATATTTTGTCTTATTTATTGAATGTAATGTGGAGGAAAATTTTTGTGTTGTTTTATTGTTATTGCTGGTAAATAAGTAGAGAGATTAACTGAAGGTAAGCATTCGGTGCCACCTTTGGAAAGTATGGACACCCACAACACCAAAGGAGTTAATTAGGTATAGGTAATTTAAATCCCTAACCTCCAAAAGACCACCAATGCACAAATCCTCAAGAATTTGAGGATTTGGGGATTAAGGATGTCACCCCCATTTTTTGACCTCCTCCCCAAAAGACCTCCGGTTACCTCACTCCGGCAAATACAATGCAAGCGTTATTTCACGTCGGTTTTCTATGAGGCCGTGGTATCACTCCGGTCGAGCCGGTCCATTCGTGCCGAAGCATGACTCTCCAACACATAAAACAGTACGTTTCTGTGACGTACAACGGAAAGACAGACATTCGTTATATTTAGTGTTATTTATTGAATGTAATGTCAGGGAAAATTGAGTGTTAGTGGACTGTTTTGATGTTATAGGGACGAGGAAGTAGGGATGATAGCTAGGGATGATTGGACCGTATATTTGCGGTCCTGTGATTGTGTTTTCTGTGTATAAGACAGAGAGATTTGTTTTGTCTTTATCTTTAAGATGGAGCATAGAGACAGTTGGTCGTAGAATTGAATTTGTGACACGTTATATAGTAGATAACCGGACTTTGTGGTTACAGTATACAGTATTCTTAGTATGAATTTGCTTTACGTTTACAGTAATCGAAACGAGAGCGCGTTCGGTGCTCTGATTGGCCGGCGCGAATAAACCAACCAAGTACTGAAAACGGTCAGTACTGAAGACGGTCATTAGGATTTTAAATTTAAAAATTCTTGATGATCATGGATTATCGTCATAATTATGTAGGAAGTTTGGTAATAGGCTGGCCGAATAATTATTTTTGGTACATATCATTGTTTTAAACCGAATAGAATCCACAAAGGCACAAAATATTTACGATGTACGGCTACCGTAAGTGCTGATCTGTGGACGACGAGCAAGGGTGGTGCGGCGTGTCGAGATCCACGCGCGCCTTAATGAGCCAGTAGACCCCTCAGATGGGGCCCAGTAGGGCTGATCGTCCTGGAGCTAGTCCGTAGCTCCTAGCAGCAAAAAGCAAAAAGCAGGAGTAGGAACGGGTGGTTTTTAGTCAGTAAGAGTCCGACACAGCCTCTCGCTTCACCCAAGGCGGAAGAAGTCATTGGATGATTTTCCTCTCTCAAAAAAGGTACAAAATATTTAGTATTGTATCTAGTAGTCCTATAAATGAATTAACAATTTACATGATAATTTCAAGTCACTGGTTTATAAGAAGTTGGACCACAGCCAATCTTATGAATACGACGCTTGCTCTATTCAATTATAATAATTAATTAGTGGTAGACCGATGCCAGCACGACTAATAACGGGCAGGTTCGATTCATAGATGAGCCAAAGTTTAGTTGAACTTTTGATTGCACTAACTCAGCTTTTAAAATGAACCTAAAACCTAAATGTCCACCTCAACCTATCTCTTCAGAGACAAAAAGAAGTGTAATTGTATTATAATTTTCGTGACACATACTAATTAATTATTATGCTATCGGCTTTATCATGTAACTGTTTGACGAGGAACTCGTCTAGTTTTAAGCCTAGTGCTAGAGCCTCATGTTTATGAGCAGCATTCCGCGTCACATGACTGACACGACGCGGCAATTATTGCGTTGCTGGCGGCTAGTCGAGTTCCTCGCCAAACAGTTATGTGAGTAAGCCGATTACATAATAATTAAAAAGAAGTGCAATAAGTTTTTCCGTGTAAAATATAAAATAAATATTATCCATATTATAGGTATACCAATGCTCATTGGTCAAGGCTAACTTTACATAATAGCTATTTACATATGCCCCAGTGATGTATGTAGTTACCGATAGCTGCTTTTATTTGCATGTTGCAAGCGTTGAGTCAGGAAATTGAATGTCGTGAGTTGATATGCTAACTTAACTCCATGCTCACACTAATAGATATTATTGAGGTTACATACTATAGCAATATAATGTTATTGAGGTTGCATACGACAGCAATATAATGTTAATTATTGCTTTGTTGCTCGAGTAGTTGCAAGTGCGTCTGCTGGGTAAGGGGTCGGGTTCGAGTCCCGGGTCTATGAAAAAGTGTTAATGAACTTATTACGGATTTTCTGAAATTTTTCAGTAGTTAGCATGGACTCCGAAACCTAAAAAATATTGTCTAGTTACATTAGTTAATGTTCTGCACTTATGTATTTACCCTTCTTATCTAAATAGGGTGATGTTATGGTTTTATTGAGCTGTTATATTAATCAATTTCTACAGTTCTGTCTTTACCCTTCGAATGATATTGGGGTGATGTTATGTTTTTATTGAATTGAGTTTAGTAAAGTTTTATTAAATTTTTCGTAACATAGTAACTATGTCAAAAAGATTATACAATTTCACCTCAACTAGCAATTGTACTTAAACCTTTTGTCCATCAAATTAAACAGATTACCACAACTTTAAGAATCAATTGCAAAAAATCTGATATTCAAATAAAATGTTCAAGAGATAAAAATCTCGTTCAATTGAATTCAATTCAATGCAAGATAAGACTTAAGCTCCCAGTCTATGAAGTAGTTTAAAAGGTAGAACTGAATTGAATATTGGTCGTATCACTTGTTCCACTTGAAAAAAGTTGTGGAAATAAAATCTGATAAAGTTATTGGTTGATCCGGGAAATGAACCTAAAGCCATTTAGTCGTGTCAATCGTTTGACTAGCCAAAAAAGGATTTTTAAGAATGGAGGCAAAACAAGCAGACAGATCACTTGATGGTAAGCGATCAGAGTCGACCATGAACACCCGGAACACTAGAGGAGTCACAGGTGCGTTGTCGGCTTTTAAAAACGCTCTTTTCATGAAGGTTTGAAGATCTTATCGGTTCGGAAATACCGCTGACGACAGCCTTGATGACTAGCCCTTTGCTCCTGTGTTCATTCTTCTGAAAAGATGCTCCTGAAAGCACTGAAAACTGAAACATATCAATTGCGAATAATGTAATATTAATCTTGAGTTCAGATATTATCATTAACACATTGAACGCCGTGGTGGTCAGCGGTGACCGACGTTAGCGGAGGATTTGCCTACAACAGTTTTCTATTGGCAGTCAAAGACTTAACCTTCAAAAGAAGAGTGTATTCCTTCTTAAAAGGCCGGCAACGCACCTGTGACTCCTCTGGTGTAGTGGGTGTCTATGGGCGGCGCTGATCGCTTACCATCAGGTGACCCGTTTACTCGTTTGCCGCCTATTCCATAGAAAAAGCATATTTTGTAGAAAAAGTAAATAAACATTATGAGTTACTGAGTTATCGGTTACTGAGTTCTCTTACATTACATTACATATGTACATTATATGCTTATCATAACAACATAGTATGTGTACATAACATGTACATAACAATAACCTAAGAAATAATTACGATAACTGTTTACTTACTATCGTAAATTGATATTCAATTGCCATAACCCGCAAAGGGCTCCGACCAGTTTTCTTAGACCTCCCACCCCTCCCGAAACGCTAACGTCAGTAGGCAATGCAGAGAAATATGTTGGAGAATTGGGGCTTTACTTAAATTGGTCGGCTAGTTCGTTACCTCAGTACAGCGGTTGCCGTGGCGTTCGGCGCTCGTGTCCCGGTCTCTTTGAGAAAAAAATAATAGAAAAATAACTTCGATAAAATTATTTTTCAAGTACATCGCTTATACTGTTCGTGTATTAAATTTTGTGTGATTTTCTTTGAATTCGGTGTTCGGTGTTTTGCTGAGCTGAGTTTTCGAAAGTTCGCGGTAAGTTTTTTTGAAAGTTATGTAAACTTTTTTTTTCAATTTCAGTACTGAAAGTCGTTGTAGAATTTGTTTTGTTAGGTGCATAAGAACTATGTTATATCATGTCTTTAAGTATATTGGTA
This sequence comes from Spodoptera frugiperda, assembly GCF_023101765.2. Lineage (NCBI taxonomy): Eukaryota > Metazoa > Arthropoda > Insecta > Lepidoptera > Noctuidae > Spodoptera > Spodoptera frugiperda. The sequence goes on along the minus strand of NC_064224.1, from coordinate 3,731,530 downwards.
TTATTACTTAGATAATTATAATAAACATAAAATATTAATGAAATCACTTATCATGTAATTTTTGTACGCGCCATATTTTAGATAACTTAGTGATTACAGAGTGTTTGAAATTAAAAATAGTCATTTCCATTTTTGGATTGTTTAAATAAATGGAGATGAAAGCTCATGGTGAACTGTTATGTAAGTCCATACTATCAAGATTAACAAGATTTTAATTAATTAGTTTAAACCTTTTTTTATATTAGCTTAGGTGACCAGGCAAACGTTGTTTTCACTTATAAACTATTTCGTTAAAACAATAAAAAAAAAAAATTAAGGGTGAACAACCCTTATCACTTAGGGGCATGGAAAATAGATAGTAGCTGATTCTCCTATTACATGGGACTTATAACACAAATGGTGCGAAGTGGGTGTACATTGTAAAGCGGCATTACGTGCCGTAATGTGCACCTCTGCCTACCCCTTTGGGGATAAAATGCGTGACGTTGCGTTGCTGATACTCAGACCTACTGAATACGCATATAAAATTTGGTAAAAATCGGTAGAGCCGTTTCGGAGGAGTACGGTAACTAACATTGTGATATGGAAATTTTATATATTCGATATATTATCATTACTATACGAAAATATAATAATTATTAATACTAGACCATTGATGCTCTCACTTCCAATAGTCATTAATTACTACTAATATATAAAATAATAATAATAAAATAAAATAAAAAATAAATGACGAATCTATTCCGGTGGGTTCCGTTTTTTGCCATTTGGCTATGGAACCCTATAAAAGAGAAAACGTATCAATTCATATCAGTGGCAGCACAAACTGTCCAACATATTATAAATTCACAACAATCCCAAACTTTACTTACCTAAATTAAATAAAAACCTAATCAATCATTATAAAAAAGTCTCATATAACTCTGTCTCATAAAAAAAGAAAAAGGTTTAAAAAGCTAATTAATAAAAAAATGGCCGCTATATTTTTAATTGAAAAGTTAAGTGAAAAGTACATGTTCATTGGGTTAGCGTTCAACATTTTGGAGCCCGCATCGGAAAGGGTCGGGGACTTTTTGAAACATATCTAACAATACATCTTATATATGTATATGTAAGTTATGTATGTGTATAAAAAGGTCTTGTATCGATTTAAGAACTGAGATATATACTTACATACATTAATAAGTATATACGAGTACATCGTTATACAAGTGACTTCTCTGCATCACTGATGCCCGTTGTCAGAAACATCTTCTAAATTTTAAGGAATCCCATGAGCTTGTATCATATAATTATAAGTGTTATTGATACCTACATTTTACATTTTACACACACAACGTCACGCCTTTTTATCCCCGAAGGGGTAGACAGAAGTGCATATTACGGCACGTAATGCCGCTATACAATGTACACCTACTTTTCACCATATGTGTTATAAGTCCCATGTAATAGGGGCACTCCGTGATACTACTGAGAAATTTTCGAAAAACCGAAAAAAGTCAGTAATACTTTGCCCGACCCGGGAGTCGAACCCGAGACCCCTTGTCCAGCAGTCGCACATGCGACCATTTGACCAACGAGGCAGTCATTTTACATTTTCGTGGCCAATAAGTGACACCTAACAGTCAAGTAAGGGGTTGGTTTAAGTGCTTCGTTACGCTAAGTAATTTTTAGTTGAGACGTGTTTTATGGGTGTTGGTTTTAATTCTTGCGAAGTAAAGTGCTACGGATATTTTTTATCCTACAGGAACGCAGGCGAAGCCGCTGTCAGAAACTCGTATAATATGTAAGGGGCAAAGGGTAGACAGGGGCCAAATAACATATTATATCCATTTCCATGGTTATAGAAAGTGAGGCTATCTGCATGCCTCGATATAGTCGAATTGTCAAATTCTATGTACTTTACACGATAGCTACACTATACAGTATAATATTTAATGTGAATAAAAATCCTTGTGGTTTTATCAAACATCCGGCCTCATGCAGTTATTTTAGAGATTCACATGTAAAAGTGTTATCTTGTAACCAATTTGCAAAAATAAATATCATTTTTAACAAATAAGTATACAATGCCGTCAACTGGGACTGGTCAGCTCTGAAATGTAATATTTTATTGTCATCAAGGTTATCCTCTTTTTCGATCTCTTTGATGATGATCTATTTGAGATAATATTGGTGTTACACTGTTTTCACACGATTAAACCAACGAAACTATAGAGGTAACTAAGAATTGTATGGCGAACCGGATTAAAAAATAGTAACCTATGGAGTTACCTACGCGCATATAATATCGTTATCTTAATTAAGTCAAAGAAAGATGTGTATCTGTCGTGAACAGTAATTAAAATAAAGGGTGTATTGAAAATGGATAATACATAAAAAAATGCAATATGTTGTACTTATATTAACTGCCGTACTCAGAGTCATTAAATGGTTACTTAACCCAGTCCCAGTCAAGTATTTTCAGAACAAAATCGTTACTAAGGAATAATTATGGTAATCGTTTAGTGTCTCTGAGTGCGGCAGTTAGTGAACGTAATCAAAAGATATTTTTTTTTCAAACTGATATGATCACTAGTAATATTATAATTAGAACTTAAAACGGGACATTTACCATATTTATAAGAAACTCACAAAAATATGGTAAATATCCCTTTATAAGTTCTAAAGAAAAATATCACCCCAAACATTTTCCTTGAGATTTTTTTTAATTAAACTCCCATTGTGTGTCGCCATAAAATATACCTACAAAAAAAAAACGGTCGAATTTTAAATTTTCGACCCTAAGTTGAAAAGTTTCTCAGTAAATCTTGTTGGAGTGAAACTGTTTAAGAATGTATGAGAATGCGAAGGTCCGTAGGCCTCTTTACATCTGAAACTGAAATATTCAGGCCATGTTCCGATGTTCTCTTCGTGTTGGACGTAGTGTGCTGTGCTAGTTTTTTAATCGAAAAGAACAACTTAAATTATGGTGTGCAGTTATTGGGAAATTATAAAGAAAACTCTTTATCTTATCTCTGACTAAGGGCTTTTGTTATAAGGGTGTTTTTCTACCAGAGATAGCACATCTCTCCTCATGTAGCTATGCTACGAAGATGTAATAGCTAAATTGTGACACTATGTGACTGTGCTGCATGAAGCTGTGCGAGGAAGATGCGCAACTCGAGTATGCGATATGTCGATAGTAGGGAAGCCGATAGCACGAATCTTTCCATATAAAAAACATAGCTTACCTGGGCATCAGTGCTAAGCTATGTGTACTAATGAATATGATTGATGAAGCCAAACGCATCTAAAGCAACGTAGCATAGCATGTCTCTGGTGAAAAAGCACCCTTAAGGTACCGTTGGAGTAAATTCGAGTTTTTAATATTTAATATATTAAGCTCTGCTAGTTTTTCATGACTCATATGATTTATTGCTTTCAGGAAAACAATATTGAATATTGAATAATCACGAATGACTTACGGTTGATAATTGAGTGATGTTAATTTTAAATGTATTATAGATTTAACAAACATAAAACTTAAATCTTATCTCCGAAGGTGTATATAGGCCTGCAGTACAAGACTAGGCCTCTACTCTACGTAACTGCAGTATTCAGGTCATGTTCCGATGCTCTTTTGAAACTCTTGAATTTTGATGTAGTGTGCTAGGTTTTTTTTTATTGAAATCACAAACTGATGAAATTGCTTTGAAGAACTATCGAATGTTTCTCTGACTTGTTTAAAGCCTTTGTAATTTTGGTAGTTTTGGAGTAAATCCGAGTTTTTAATGGATTTATATTTTGCTGATTTGAAAATCTCACCTGTACTTAAAGTTATACGCTTACTAGCGTTCTGTTTAATTTTCCATCTACTGGTGGAGTAATGATATTCACTAAGTTTTATTAGAGGGCTATGTCCAACAGTGGATAGAACGGGGCTGAAGATAATGATTACTTAAACAGTTAGCAAAGAAATAATGTTTCTGATCAGGAAACTAACTTAATAATATATTTTTCTGCTCGTTCAGTTAGTAACTTGCTTACTATATTAATTTATCAAAAGTAAATATTAATTAGTCTACTAACTCACATCTTTTATCAGACTTACAAATAAAAACTTACTTTTTGTAGATATTTTCGAGGTGTTGTGTTTTCGCAGGGAAATTACACCCGTCCCAATCTTCTCAATTCCTGATTCTACCTTAAGTTCCTAATCTCCAAAAACCCAGCAACGCACTTGTAACGCCTCTGGTATTTCGGGTGTCCGTGGGCGGCGGCGATTGCCTACCATCAGGTGATCCGTCTGCTCGTTTACCGGGATATAACATAAAAAAGGACAATATTATTTCGTAGGTCCATTTCTAAGGTCTCAGCACGAGTAATTGCGCAGAGTAGTATTAGTCCAATTTTGTATATAAAAACAAAAAAAAATATCTCTATCTCAACCAATTTATTTTATTAAGATATTTTTCATATTTTCTTAATGTATTATTGTTGCGCTGTATTCGTAGATACAGTAAATTAATACTTAAGTTATCTTTAAAAGCATTATAATAATGATTATGTTTTATAGCTTCTTGACCCCAACCAATATAACTGGGTCGAAAAGTCAAGCAAAATATAAGATTAAGAATTTCACATTTAAACATACTACAATAACACACTTTTGCCAAATGTTTGTGTAATATGTAATAGGTCCAATATAATAAATATTTAGACATATTATGCTTCTGTGGACTAGTAATACTTGTAGTTTCATTTAAATCATATTCAAGTGATCTCCATACAGTATATTTTGTTACAAAATATTCTCCCATTTCGTTCTCAAGAAATAGTTTTTAGAGTACCATTCAACGGACCGCCGCCCAACTTAGGAGCCCAATTAGGGGATTACCTTACGTCGGGGGTAAAGTATAGGTTTTTGGTTAAAGGGTCATTTTATGGTAGGGCCACATTAATTAGGGTTGTGCCTTGTAAGACGACGCTTTACATTGTCAGTACGTATCTTCGTACTTAAATAATATATGGGGTAACCCTATCTCGTGGGAAAGGTATTCTTATGTATCGAGACGAAATTCAATTGATGACATTTTAATGGGTTTAGGTGGTTGGTTATATAGGCTCACCTTCCTTTATAAGTATTGGAGAGAACAACTTGTATTAAGGTTTATATCGTAACTTTCGTGAGACAGACTAAATTCGTTATATTACTCGTATGTTTTTCAGCTTACTCGCGTAATTATGAGCCTCTAGCATGGCTTGAAACTAGTCGAGTTCCTCGTCAAATAATTTTGTAGTAAGGTGTTACTTTTGATATAAACATCGTCGCTTACTCCTTCAAAGCATAACAGATGTAATGTTATGTCAATCATAATTTGAAAATCGAAGATGCAAGAGGTCGGGAGAAGACAATAGACAGATACATTTCAGAGCTGCGGACTACCCAGCGGGTTACCGGGGCTCCGGCTCGAAAAGCAGGAGTAGGAACGGGGTGGTTTCTAGTCAATAAGAATCTGACACTGTCTCTCGCATCATCCAAGGCGGTTGGTTGGTTTACTCCTTAAAAAAGAGAGACGTATGTACGTGTGAAAATTGACCATATTTAGTCTTAACAACTACACAACTGTTAAGAGACAAGTGAGTTTGATAGAAGAGAAATATCTTCAAGGCAGCAATGTCTCTGACTCCCTGACTACCTCCATTAATCACAAGAATGATACTTGAGCCCGATATTGATAAATAACTTCAATATACGGTACTAAGACATAGTTATTTTATTCAAGTGTTGCCAGAACAAAATGTTCTAGAAAGATTTTTTTAGTGTGGCAACTTTTGTTAGTTGTTGTTGAATACTTTGAAGTAGGATTAGTGAGTTTATGTCAGTTATAATTATTTCGATAATTAATCAATAGTTAGTTAAATACTTTTTATAGCTAAATACAACTCTTATAACTTGAAATACTCAAGTGTCATCTAACCTAGCAAGAGTTTGGTGACCTGAAATAAATAATATTTTTTTGAAAGTACCAATGTATAGTTTTCCTAGAAATTATTACCCTCAATATAGTACCCTTAGTACGAGTTTGCTTTACGTTTAAAGTAATCGAAACGAGAGCGTGTTCGGCGCTCTGATTGGTCAGTTCGAATAAACCAACCAATCAGTCAAAAGTAGTTTTCCCAGAATTTATTCCCCTCACTATAATACAGAGAAAATTTTGGATAAATTGAGAGCAAAGTGAACAACTAAAATTAAAATTAATGAAGCTTTTAAACATGGCACGAAAAATGAACTCGAAACTCTTATTCTTAAATGTTCGAAACCACAAAAAACCAACGTCAAAATTATGAGTATTATATCCTGTACTTATAAATTAATTTCTAAGTTTTTTACGAGCTGGTAATATTACGTTATTTTACTCCGACGTACAATAAACGTTGTAATTACGGCGTAACATTTTACCTTAGAGTATTTTAAGTGTTTTTTTACGAAATAAGAAGACTCAAGACATAAATTAATGTAATGTAGAAAGATAAAGATGAGCACATTTAGTAAAATATTCGGAGATTTTAATATTTTATTCAAAGCAAAGATATTTTTCTTAAGACTTCTCCTCCTGGTAATTTTTATTTTTTATACTATAATGCTAACACAAAAATCTGGTTGGAAACTCTAGATTATGAATTATTTAAAGTTATTTAAAAATATCTGCAAACGCATTGCGTTTCGCTTCAAGCTTCCTTGAGCGCATTGCTATGTGGAATTCTATTGTAAAAGTCTGTGTTAAGCTGATGAGTAGAACCATGCGTGTCTTCAAAGCACTAGTGAATAGGTCGCTTATAGGCAGACGTGCTCCATTGTAGGCCGCATCATCATTTGCCATCGAGATAGCGGCCAAACATCGGCCTCACAGAAAACCTGATTGACGTATCTCGAGACCAAAGGGCTGGTCTGTTCCTCGGTCTGAGGATAGGCATTACATTGCCATACAACGTGGCATTGCTGCCAGTTTTCTGGTTACTTTCCCTATTGACGTCAATGGGGACGCATTTTTTGATGCTTTGTAAATAATTTTTAGATTACTTTTTTAATGTTTTAGTTTATTTGTAAATATTGTTGTAGAATTTATTTACAGTTAAAAGCAATAAAGTGTGTGCAACAAAGAATTATGTTGTATGATTTTATTCATCCAACCGTTCGACGTCGAACCCACGTCACGATATCACGATAACTTGATTATTTTCTAACCACGCCAAGGACCCATATTCAGGTAGGGAACTTATAGTTATAACCTGTAACATCTCACGATAGACACCAATACTTCAAAAATAACAAATAATATACTTTTTTTTCGTAATCACGTTTAGCCACTTTCCAATAAATCCTCGTCCATATTATTTTATCATATAAAAAAAGGATCGTTTAAATAAATAAGATACATATCTATTGGAGTATATTCCAAGAAGGACTTTCGATTAAAGAAACACAGATGCTTTAAGAAAATTTTGTTGAACTTTTTTTAAAGACAAAGTTTTTATTATCTTCGTTCATCTTTAGGTGCGCCTCAATGTTTGAATGGGTTATAAAATTATGTTAACAGTTTTAAAGACGTAAAGGGCAATAAGGTGGTTTTATGAACAAATCGAGTCGTGGTAACCCGGAGGTCTAAGACGCCCGCTTCTCATGCTGGTTCGAAACCTACCAAGGGCAAGATCATTTAGACGACACAGACAAACGGTGAAGGAAAATCATCGTGAGGAAACCGGGGCCTATAATTTCTAATTATTTCTTGAATATTGAAATTGCCAACACGCATTGGAGCAAGCGTGGTGATTAATGCTCAAACCTTATCCGTGTGAGAAGATGCCTTTGGTCAGCAGTGGCCACTTATAGGCTGTTGATGTGATGATGATTAACAAATCTTCTAATACATAATATCAATAAAAGGTTTTAGAAAAATCTCGTAGGTACCTACTAACACAAAATTTGAGAATCATGTCTGATCCTTGCTGGCGACTGGGCTTGAAACCACGACGATTAATTAATGCTTTTTCTTACGTTCCCTAGCACAAACTACTTAATTTTAGAAAAAAATCTATAAAAAATATGTAATGTAATCAAAATCTTCATCAAGAACAGGAAAGTTCAAAGGTTACCTAACCTTTTTAAAAGCATAATTAAAGTCAATATTTTCCGTAGCTAACGATTAGCCAGATTTGGAAGCTAACAAAATGGACTCCAAAATTGCCTTTGGCCATTTCGCGTGAACATGACTTGGTGTTTCGGCTCGCACATGCTGACGAGCGGACGCGGTCGCGGGCGCGGGCGTGAAATATCAAAGGTATGACATGAGATCCAAATGTTCACGTACAAAACGCAGGTTTGGTGTAAGCAGCGGGTAACCGAGCGACTGGTGCGCCTACCCTTAGTACATTTTGCTTGTTGAACGAAAACGAAACGAGAGCGCGTTCGGCATTCTGCTTGGCCGGCGCGAATGAACCAACAAGGAGGAGTATAGCATCGTACATAATGATAGAGCGGTTTTGTGTTTTGAAGTACTAAGGTATCATACTACCTTTGCGCACCTCACGCGCCTGTTGGTAGAGTGAAGCTAAGCTCGTTAGCTCGTAAGCTCGTTTTTCGTTCAACGTAAACCAAACTCGTATTAAGGGTACTCGCAGTGTTATCAAATGCATAAAGACGAAGGAACTAGCGGCGAAGCGCCATTCACTAGCGCCAAAATCAACTATTTGAACTTATCGCTATTGTAATCGCCCGGCGTGAACACAAACTCGCTACGTCTAACGCGCCCATGCCCGCTACCGCGCCCGCGCGTCCACCGTGAACAAGCACTTTCTGTAGACTCGATAGCCGCGTGATATTGCATTTTCGGCTACAATTTTTGTTTGAGAAAACTTATAGCCTCATAGCCTAGTTGGGAAATGGCCAGAATGGGCTTACGTGGCTTTTGTGGTGTTTGTTTGAGTTAATGCATGTACAGGAGCTTATGTTCGTAATTCCACTATTCGGTTCTTGAAAGATAATTGGAAAGCACATTATGAAGGTTTTTAAATCTGTATTTTTTTTTTGTCTGCCTGCCTCGTTGGTCGTGTGGTTGCAAGTGCGACTGTCGGACAAGGGTTCGATTCTAGGTCGGGCAACGTAATACTAGGCGTTTTTCGGTTTTTCGAAAATTTCTCAGTAGTAGCACGGAGTCTGGAAATGTGTTTGGTTTTATTATGGCAATAGGCTCAACCCGTATTACATGGAACTTATAACGTAAATGGTAAAAATTGGGTGTACAATACGGTTTGTTGGGATGTTACTCCGTACATCATCCGTGTGGTTAGAGAAAAAAGTAAGCTTATGTCAAAAACGCTTCAAAGCGACGTGGAAAATAGATAAACAAACTCAATTTTTCATTTTAATATTATTAAGAGAATAAGGATTCTCAGCAAAGAAATAGCTCCTAGAATTACTTACACAATTTTTTACTATATTTAGTTTACGAAAAACAATTTTCCTCCACCCCAGCCTATGCCTTCAAGGAAAAACATGCTCTAAAGTTATGTAACATAATTAGAGTTTTTGCGTGACTGGTAAATTGGTGAGCGTAGCCTAACTTTGTGTTAGTGGCAATTTAAAATCAATTTACAAGCTTTGGGAATCACTTCGTTAGTTACTAAGATCGAATCTCACGCAAAATTGCTTTTCGGCTATTATTAGTTAGAGAATCAAGATTTTGGCCAATAAGTACGAGAACTGATAAAGGTTTTAATTGTTGTTTAAATTGAGAAGTTGTTATTAGATTTAAGTGGTTTATAAATTAACTTTTGCTTACTTCAAGGGCCGCGTGCTACCCATGATTATCGGTCCCTTTTTTATAATTGGGAGAAAACTTCAAAGGTACTAGGTTTTTGGTGAGAAAGACCAGGGAGTATGAGATTTTTACCTCACTAATTATGGTGTTACGCCTGTTACGTACGGCACATTCCTAGCATGATTATGGGCCTCTAGTGTTACTTGGAGCTATTTAGTTGATTCGACCTCGTCGAACAGTCGCGCCATTAGTGTTTAATATATTGTGCCGTGTCTCCTCACAGTTGCAACACAAAAATTTATTGGTTGCTTCCATCTTAATGACTGTGAAAACCAACAACTAATTTTAATGTTTACAAATTTAATATAGGTGAAGCTTTACTTTGAAGTTAGAATCTTAGTTCCATTTATCTGGACGCCTGATTGAATGGAAGACACAAACATTTTTAAAGTCCGACAATGAACTTGTAACACATTGCCAATTCATACTACTGGGTGAACGAACTCAAAACCTTAACAAAGCTGTTATATAAATATTTTACAAACAAACAATTACCCCTTCTTACAGTCCAGTCATTCTTACATCGCTTTCTAAACGCAACAACGGATCCCTTTAACAATGAATAAATATGAAAAAGGCCTCTCCACTCACACATTTTCTCCGAACCCTTCCTGTTTTCCAAACTATGATTAATGACAACGTTTTTTTTTCCAAAATACTTAACAAGCGATGACAATGCTAAAATAGCGGCATTCCAATTTATTGTTAGTACAAACTTTTTTTTTATAGAAAACTTTTTGTGGAACTTGATGAAGTTGCGTTGAGTTTTTAGAGATTGTTTTGTCAATTTACGACGACGTCACTCGACTACTATCAACCCACACTAGGGGCCCGTATTGCCGTGAACAGTTGCATATGAATCACTACATAAAACAAATTCGCTTTCTCTGTCCCTATGTCCCTTTGTATGCTTAAATCTTTAAAACTACGCAACGGATTTTGATGCGGTTTTTAATAGAGTGATTTAAGAGGATGGTTTTTATGTATAATACATGCATAATATATCACCATTGCACCCATGCAAAGCTGGGGCGAGTCGCTAGTACTGAATAAGCCGTACACCCAATTAATTTAATGTGTCTCACGATAGTATTGATTCAATTTTTATATCAAGTAGGCCAGTTTAAGTACGCATATTCTAGTTATTTTAATTACCAAATACTTGGGTGGTAAGGAGATAGATTATAGCACATCACGAACAGCTAATCTTCCCGCATTCGCAACACAATCCCCAGAAATAATGGTCACAAATCACCATTCAATCCGAGACCACAACGAGAATCGAGGACGGAAATCCAAAAACGATCTAAACGATAAATTGCAATTTAGGATTCGAAACACGGCGCCCTCTCGCGTCGAATTAACGCACTTGTATAGAATAGACTGAAGAAGTCGGAAAAGTCAAATAATCACTATTTGACTTTTCCGACTTCTCGGAGGTTACGACTTCCGAGTTTTCATTACGACAAATTGTTTTTGTTGTTTCAAACGTTGCGTCGCGTCGCGTCGATGTTGTTTATTTGATAAGAAAGTCATTTTGTTTTATTCCTGTTGTTTTGTTGTCTGTTAATGCGAGATTGATTTTTACGATGGTTGTAAGTTTTGTGTAACTATCATTAACTGTTTCCACGGATTGGCTAGCGGGTTACCGGGGCTCTGGCTCGAAAAACAGGAGTAGGAACGGGGTGGTTTTTAGTCAGTAAGAGTCTGACACTCACTCTGCCTCGCCCAAGGCGGGTGAAGTCCAGATGATTCCCTCCCCCATCAAAAAACAAACATTAACTATGTATTTGTGTGATTGGTCCCGTGATCTTGTCTAAGAAGGGTAAAGTGTCAGTAGGAATGTATGAGCCAGAGAGAAGAATTTAAATATCACTGCGAAATTGTATTTTCTCGGTTTAATATAATATATTATGTAATAAGACTTCGCCATTTTCATACATACAAAATGACTGGTGACAAGACATAAAAATCTGTCTATACTAGTTGACAGCAGCCACGAAAATTTTTACTTGTACATTCCCACAAAAATTTTGTAATTATACCTAAACAAGTCATTTATTCACATAAATCTCACCAGATTTTACTCCCTCGTTATTCATAATCATGTCCACGGATACTTAAATAAGCAGTATTCATTAAAACATAAACTTATGAAAATGTTACCACACTATATGCGAAAATACGCGGCATTTTCGCAAAGCCTCTACTCAATGCATTTGACCTATTTTTAACCACAACAAAATATTATGCGCGTTCGTGATGACGCCATTAAAAACATACTAGATACATACATACATATATAGACATATAATATATGTGTTGCATAGTTAATATCGGCTTTTTAAATGTCTATTTTAACGTACATATATGTTTGTCCGTCAATACCGTTGAAATTACAGAACGAATTTTGATGAAAGTTGGTATACAGACAGAGTATTTTATCCTACGGAAACGCGGGCGAAACTGCTGGCAAACGCTAGTTAAATAGTAATTTAATTGTAACGTGACGCGAATCTTTCTTTTCGCGTCTCTATCAGTAGAGTAGACTCCGTTAATACAAGATGTAATTGAATAAGCAAAAAATCAGATAGGCCATAATAGGATAAAAAATAATATGGAAGGTTTCATTCAAGTTGACTCTCTAATCATAATTTCTATGAACCACGCTTTTTCTTCTACGATAATCTCTAATAACGCCTCCAACCGCACAACACGACTTCCAAGACCGACCCAACTTCTACCATTGTCCATTCACAACAATAAATCAGTAGAATTCTACCATAATTCAAATGTAGACTAATCACGGCAATCCCTTTGACGTATTGGCGAGACCGATTTAATTCCGTTCGGCAAATACTTCGGTAGATACGGTAGATTCGGAAACTTCGTCCGAAGGATTGTCGTATTCGTTTTAGCCCGCATTTTGACTATTTGAGAACGCAGCCGTTTGGTGTTAGATTTGAAAAGGGAACGCTCAACGGCTGCGGAAAATGGATTGTGTGCTCATGTGTTGTTTTGTTATCTGTATTCGTTTTTCTAGATATATGAATGGAGGTTTTGTGTTTCTATTTCATTGTATTCAATATTTCTTGGAAGTTAAAAGAAAGGGCTTTTTTCGGATGTTCGAAAATTTCTCAGTAGTAGCACGGAGTCTGAAATTGTGCCCAGTATATGGCAATAGGCTGACCCCCTATTATATGGGACTTATAATACAAATGGTGAAAAGTGGGTGTACATTGTATAGCGGCATTACGTGCTGTAATGTGCACTTCTGTCTACCTCTTCGGGGATAAAAGGCGTGACGTTGCATTGCTTTTTTAATCGACCAAGTTGTTCTAATTTTCCCTAGGTCCATAAACAGCAAATTCCAAATATTCAATCTCGTAAAATTTTATTCGACGATTATAATCATGGTATCAGCTTTTTGTAAGTTATTATAACGCAAATAATGACACGAATAAATTCAAGAAGCTTCTAATTACAAAAACAAAATGACAACTTAATACCTACATTATAACGAAACTATGACGTCACAATACAATCCAAGATGGCGGCAGCTATCAGTCATGTCAAATTAGAATAGTTGAAAAGCCAACCCTAACTAACTATATTTAAAGTACAGTTTAAATCATAGTCTTAATTTAAATATAATTGACACTAAATCAAGTCGAGTACAAGGTACTTGTCTAAAGTACGAATTAATAAATCACGCTTTTATTCGAGAGCCCTTTGAAGCGGCCGTCGCTTGGGGTCCTTTGAGATGCTGATTTAAAAAAAAAGAATATTTTTTATCGTTCATAATCTTTTTTTCTTTTTTATTAGGTGCGATTTTTGTTGTAGATAATGTTTGTTTAATAGCTTGTACTGAGTGATGGTATCTATTGGTTTCTTTCCTGTAATTGGAAATGAATTGCAAATGGTGTTTGGGAAATAAGCATTGAATTGCGCCCTGGTTTTAGAGAAATAGAATATTTATGCAATAAACTTTTTTAAACAGTGTCTTCTACACTTTTTATCAAGGTGACGTTGAGTGTATACCATTAGAATATACCTTAAACAGAATCTGGACATCAGCATTAGCACTCTCTGATAGTAGGGATGATGATGGGGTATGAAAATTAAATATCTATTTAGTCCGTCAGAGTGAAAAATATTAGACACGTTTTTTTTGCCATATAAGACAACAATACTTAGATAAAACGAATCAAAGTTTAGCAAATACGTCATTTCTACGTATAAAACGTACCTAGAAGTGACGTCACCCGATATTTCAAATGGACTTTATCTTTGAAAGTATTTGTTTCTGTGAGAAAATAAAAAATAAAATAGAAAATACGTGTCTAAAGTTTCAAAATAATATACAAGACGGACAATAAAATAAAAATAAAAATTAGTAATTTTTATGTGCAATAAAGTCAGTACACATGCAACTGACTATTCAAAAATTGTTACTAAGTGAATAGTGAAGTTTTCTTACCTTAAAATATCAGCTGAAATGGCCGCGGACCTATACTCGCGCCGGTAACGAAACCATAGCGAGTTTTAAATTGACTCGTAACGCCATCTATCGAGCTATGAGTAAACGTTGTTTCGGCGTCGTTGTGAAGGCTATGAGATGAGAGATAAAATTTTACTATTATTAGTATGGGTTATTAACAGAGCATTATATAATCTTCGAAAGGGTATTAGAGGTGTATATTTTACATACATTTTCGATAATAGGGGAGTGTTCTAATTTCACACATGAAGTAGGTTATATTGCATAACCTCAGAGTGCCTACACTGACATTGCATAGAAATAATAGTAAGTAGATGAAACCAGCCCCCATTACCAAACTTTAATTTGCTTCACATCAACAGCTTATAAGTTGCCACTGCTGACCAAAAGCCTCTTCTCACACGGAGTAGGTTTGAGCAATAATCACCACGCTTGCTCATGCGGGTGGACGGATTTAATTCGCTTATACGAAGTAGTGGTTTTTTATTTAGACACAAATGTCTAGTTGACGTACTCAGAGACATTTAGTGGTTACTTAAACTATTCCTTAGTAAGTATTTTGTATAGAAAACAGTTGTTAAGAGCAGGGTTAACTATGAGTACGGCGAGTATATAACTCTGAGTACGGCAATAATAGGTACTTATTCCAATAAAATGACGGATTTAATTATTGTTTTTTAATATCCTATTTGCATTCCTATTCTAAATTCCACGTTCGATTTTAGAATATTGATTGGCTAATACTAGAGCATGTATTTGTCCACCAGTAATCCTAATTTGCAACAGTTGGTAATTGTGTACCGATTGCCTGATGCACACAATGTTTAACCAAAATTGGGGGGATTATGCCAACGTATTGTGCTATTTGGCTGGTTTGTGTAGTGACTAAGCGTGAACAGTGAGCTTGGCTGATATTTGGCGTTTGGTCAAACAACGTCAGCTTGTCAGATGTTTTGAAATGTCAATATTCTGAGTAGCAGCGCGACAATCGCCGAGTCGTGTGTAGCGGGTTGCTGCTCATGAATATGAGCCTTTAACAGGGCTTGAAACTAGTCGAGTTCCTCGTTAAACAGTTACGTGAGGAAGCCGATAATATAATAATTAACGTCAATTTTATTCGCCACTAGTAGTTTAAGTATTAAAGTCCCTTTCTTAGAGTAACTCTTATGCTTCCTCGGTAGGATAAGAGGACCAACCAGCATAGAGACACTCCGATTCTATAACCCGGTGGTTACCGACTCGAAAAGTAGGAGTAGGAACGGGGTAGTTTTAGTCAGTAAGAGTCTGACACTCCTCTCCTCTCGTCCATAGGATGATTTAAATGATGATTTGAGAAAATTGATAGAATGATTTTCCCCCTCAAAAAAATAGTATCTCTTATAAAAATGAGCTAAGTACCCAAGACCTTGTTCAATTAAGAACTAAAAGCATTTTTCAACGTAAATACAAACCCTATTTTAATTAAAAATCCCTCTAAACTATCGATCCTTAAAAGCGAAGACTATGGAACAAAAAAAGTTGAGAACTTTTACCTCGCAGCAGCTAAACCATAGCCTTCTTTTAACCGCTATGTTTTTTTGCTTCAGAACTGAATTGTTCGGAAACTTACTTCGTTAATCTCTTCGATTAATGTTCTAGATCCTAGGGTTTATAGCTTATTACTAGACATATAAAATAAGGCATAAAACATGACGTCACTCTTGTTATTTTTCCATGGTGATGTAATAGAGAAAATATTTTTATTGGACAAAATCTTTATCTATGTTTTTGTTGATCACCTTTTCCAATGTATTGGTTGCTTAATGTACCTATATTTTTTGAAGATGTTGCTTTATACACATGGGTTTTATTGTTTTCTTCTGTGTTGTGGGTGCATTTTACAAGCAAAAAAAAACGCGTGCAAATCATATCCAGATCTAGGAATAAAATGTGAAATTTTGTGTTTGTAAACCCCTAGAATGACATACGAAGATACAGGTATTTTTAAGTTGTAAATATTTTAAGCATAGTTATTATTTTTATTTAGTTTATATATTTAAGTTATACCCAATAAATATTTGCGCTAATGCGCTATAACTATGTCAGAACCAGAAATACTAAAAGATTAGTCGCTCAAATGCTCAGACGAAGCATTTCTTTCAGCGTAAGACCAGAGTCTGTTGTTAATTACCGTAATTAACTACATCACCCAATAGTTGCTACTTAGGGCAGCACTATGGTGCAGTCAGGCCATTAATTGTACTTGATATTAATATGAAGTGGCTGGACATTGTACCTATTAAGCATAATAAACTATAACAGTATGGGTATAGCTTTTGTAAGATAACATAAAGGTTAACAAGACATAACAGGCACGGCGTGGTTTCGAATTGTGGTTACCGCTAGCTGCCAGTGTGCTTACGGCGCGCTGACTGCGAGCTGCAAGCGTGCGACTCGCCGTCCTGTGTTAAGTTAGTGTTAATGTTACCAACTGTGTTTTTTTATCGAGGAAGGACATTCATCCAGTTCCTTCTCTTGCCTTGTGTGAGGCGAGAGCGAGTTAGACTGTTACTGACAAAAATTACACCTTTTCTACTCCTGCTTTGACTCAAGAACGTTCGTAGTTTCGAGTGTTACCAATTATGTTATAAGTTCCTTGTAATAAAGGTCATCTTCAAGTGTGGTTCAGCCATGCTTCGGCACGAACGGGCCGGCTCGACTTGAGTAATACCACGGCCTCACAGAATAGCGACGTGATATTCTTGTAATTTATGAAAATCTTCTACCAAATACCAAGATTAATACTTCTGTACACCTACGCGAATACCCATAAAGTATTATTCTTCGGTCGTTTGTAGAGCTTTTTTAATTTTTTCACGATGAATGGACCCCTTGTCCTTTGTCAAACAAAAACGTCAGCCCCTTGTAGAATTTAATTTTTGAACACCTTAGCTGTAATAAATTTCCTGATAAATCTTTTTTATTATTATAAGATTCTAGCTTCTGTCATTGGCTTCGCCCGCGTTCCTGTGGGATAAAATGTACACTATGTGTTATTCTAGACTATTAGTTACTTACCTTAAGGTGTTTTTCACCAGAGATGTACTATGCTATGAGGCTGTGGATGCGTTTGACTTCCACCAATCATATTCATTGGTACACATAGCATAACACTGGTGGAAACGGATTCAGCTAAGCTATGTTTTTTATATGAAAGGATGCGTGCTATGGATGCGTGATACGGATGTGTGCTATGGATGGCTTCCCTACTAGCGATAAATTGCGTACTCCAGCTGCGCATCTTCCTCTCCCAGCTACATAGCTTAGTATCAGTGAAAACAGTCACATAGTTTCACAGCTTAGCTATTACGTCTTCATAGCATAGCTACATAGCACATCTCAGGTGGAAAAACACCCTTAATATCTTGTCCCAAAACCTGAATCTATTCTATTCACAGACACTCTCCGATTGTACATTGAGGTTGTCTATAAATTCAGACCTCTACTTTGTTTTCATAAATAAAACCTTTTGTACTGCCGAACTGGGCCGATTTTCGAAACAAAAGAATAAAAGATTCCCTTTCCCCAATACACAAACGTCTTAAGTAATCATTCATGTCTTTGAAAAATAGATCTTCATACATTGTAATAAGGCTGCACTTTATCATCGAAATAGGTAAGTAGGTACTCAATTCCATAAAGGGGTCGATTTTGAGTAGAACAAAATATTACAATCAGCTTATACTAATGTTCTTAATATTGGGTTTGTTTATGTTTGTTCGTTAAAGAAAATCATAAGCATTTATTTATAAGAAAAATTGTACTTATTCTTTAGGATTAGACAAGGTTTTGACAAAAATATTTTGTTCTGCAGGAGTATTATTGAAGAACTTTTGATAAACCTGGTGTATGGCTTGATAAATTAATGATAAATGGTATGATATGATTGATAATTTAATTAATTAATGATTAGTTATTGATGGCTATACTAAAGAACTGTGAGACTCTTAGAGTCCGTTCAAAGAGTGTTTTTACCATGAAGCAAGTACGAAAAGAGGTGCGGTTGCTGCATAATGTGGTTGTGCACTGTGACGCAAAAGATCTGCCCAATGATATTATAAGTAAAAAGGTATAGATAGCCCTCAGAGAGTTGCTCATTAAAATGTGGACAATTGGTAACGTTAGTATGGGACCGCTAGATGGAAAATAAAGGATTGTGGTTTGGTACGTCCCGCACTTTCCGTAAAGTGTCACGCAATATTATGTTAAGGGGTATCCAGTTATGATATCTCCTCTTGTATTTGCTTCATGGATTTTATGTGAATTTTTATTCCACCTAATTAGGAGAATAATATGGCAATAATCCCCTTCAGCATAAACACCATTGTATGCATTTCGCATATAATTATAATACATATATGATGCTTAAATGCAAAAAAACTCATATAAAAACAAACACTTTTTGGGGAAATGGCCGCCAAGTGAATGGGAGAACGGCCGCAGGGCACCGTTGACGCAATCACACTGAACTAAATCACTGGGACTAGAACGCTCTAGGGGCTGATGAGGTGTCGAGGAAAGTCAGAAGATCTGCTTTGAATGAGGTTGGAGAAATTGAGTATATTTTTTTGGGACAAGCCCGTCACAACCTCCAACACTGCTACAACTCTTGTAAGCCAGGATCTACAGTATATACAACCATGAAATCACAGGAACATTGAAGTCCGGCACGTCCTAGGGACATGAATGACTGTCTTAATTATGAAAATGAGAAGTTGGGTAGTGAAGAGCGAAGTTTTTTTTTATAGTATAAGCCGGTAAACGAGTAGACGGATCATCTGATTGATAATAAGTAATCGCCGCCACCCATAGACACACGACACACCAGAGGCGTTAGAAGTACGCTGCCGGCTTTTTGAGGGTTAGGAATTTATTTTTTAATTTATTAGAATCGGGAATTAGATAGACCTCCGTTAACCTCACTCACACAACGAAACACAAAGCAAGCATTATTTCACGTCGGTTTTCTATGAGGCCATAGTTTCATACCGGTCGAGCCGGCCCATGACTCTCCCACATTTAAGCATAGCTTACCCACGCTTAAAATTTTGTTCATCTATATATGAAGAAATATCCTTGGGAATAGCAAAAATGTTTATGTGTAAATATATTTTCGGTCACATTTTCATCTTATATCTTGGCCTTCTGCACGAAATCTTGTGCAGTGTCACATCGCTTTAGGGGTGTGAATATTTAAAAAGCTCCGCTATGTATGGTGTGCGGTCTAATACCGTGATGAACAGAACGTATTTGCTGATGGCAGCTGTTTGTGCTGGTCAGACTACGGAAGTAGAAGCATTAGTTATGTGTGAATGTTTAATTTTTGAGTTAGCGTAAAAGCCATTTTACATCACATCATCGGCCTATAATAAATTGGCCATTGTTGACCAAAGACCTCTTCTCGTTTGAAGATTCCTAATTTTTATACATTTATGGCTTTCTAAGGAGATGTCTTTTAGCAAAAAACATTCAAATAGGAGTCATAATTTATAGAAATGTTTTAACTGATTGAGTATTTAAGGATAATACTGAAATGATCTTAGACCCAAGTCAATAATATATCAACATTTAAAACAACGTAGCATCATTTGATTATTTCCCGAAGAAATTTAAAAAGTTTTGTCTGTAGTAGCACTTAAGACACATCCGGAGCTGCGGGCTAACTAGCGGGTTTACCGGGGCTCCGGCTTGAAAAGCAGGAGTAGGAACGGGACGGTTTTTAGTCAGTAAGAGTCTGACACTCCTTCTCACCTCACTTAAGGCGAGAGAAAACATCGGATGATTTTTCCCCCTTAAAAAAAGCACTCAAGACACGATACCTACTTATCATTTAGTCTTACTTGACTACTCGATCAACGATACAAAACAAAAAAATCTTTTCTTCAGAACATATCCGAAATCAAAACAATTTCACGCTCACACTTCTCTACACCACGCACGTGTAAAGACAGCAGAAAAATAATAACAAAGCTTTATAAATATGAGTCTAATATCATACATGTAAGTACTGGCAGCCGTCAATGATCGAGCCGGTACCGTAAGCAAAACACAATGTCAGCGGAACACGAATTGTCAATCTACATGATATTGTGTGCACGGATGTAAAGGACTAGATGTGCCATGTGTGTGTGTGTGATATGTGTGAGAAGTGTAGATATGTTTGTGTGGCTTCTATCTGCCATAGCGTGATGTTTTATAGCCTATAGCCTTCCTCGATACATGCCCTACCCAACACAAAAATAATTATTCAACTCGAACCAATAGTTTCGAAGATTAGCGCATTTAAACAAACAAATTCTTCAGCTTTATAATATTAGTATAGATGTGTGAGAAGTGTTGATATTTCTGTGTGATATTGATGTTAGTATGAAAATATTGGGAACAATGTAGATTTTTTTTTGAGGGGCGAAATCATCCAATGACTGTTCCTTCCTCGGGTGAGGCGAGCCCCAGTAACCCGCCGCTTAAAAGGTGACTCCAGGAGACTTCCCTCTGCAATGAACATTTTAAGGACTGTAGTTTAGTAAGCAGCAGTTTCAATTTCGTAACTATGGAATATAGTTTGGCAAATAAGCATATCAATTTATCACTTGGGCTAACTACAATGAGATCCCAGATAGTATTTCAGGTAAACGCTCAAACAATATATAACTATGAAAATTATTAAACTAAAAACAGTCCAAATACAAAACTCTTACTTATCAACTCAAACTCCATTCAACAATTTTATTACTTCAACCAAACTGCCTATTTTCTACTACACAGAACTACGCTCACATTACTACTATCTAATCTAGCTTCCATATATCCATGTTTATGACACACATTTATTATTCTAGTTGAGAAACAACAGTGTTTTACCCTGTTTATCGTTGCGTATAAATCGTATACGTTGCATGAGAAAACACTCAAGCTTTTGTCTTAGAAGTGTGTAGAGAGGAATTATGGAAAGATTAATTTTATACTGCGAAAAATATGGCGGCGAGGGGTGTTCGCTAGATATGGGTGGAAGTTGATGTTTGGTAGTTTCTATTTGTTATATTCTTCTTTGTGGGACACGGATATATAGCTAGTAGAAGACATGAGTCAGGCCAAGAAACTTCGGGGCTCCGGTTCAAAGCAGGTGTAGAAACGGGATGGTATTTTGTCAGTAAGAGTCTGACACTCAGTAAATTTTTCGCCCTCAAAATAAAGCCCAAGAAACTAAGGTGGCTCATACTAGGTTTTTTGCCTGATTGAGGGGGACATCATCCATTGACTTCTCCTGCCTTGGATAAGGCGAGAGAAGAGACAAAAAGAACACCCCGTTTTCTTACTCCTAGCTTTTCAAGTCGGATCCCCGGTAACCCGCTAGGTAGACCGCAGTTACATTTCAACTCTTAAAATCACGAAACAATCAACAAATCTTTTACTTAAATAATATGTAGGCCAGTATTAAGACCTCCCAAGAACAAACAGTTCATTAACTAAGCAAGAAATCAAGTCACAAACAAACATACAGACTTACTTTCCCCGACATTCGCGTTTCACATACTCACATGAGATTCCAAGCATATGCTGCGATGCGTACGACGGTACCTCGTAAAAGTCAATTGAGCGAGCGCTGGTTATAAGGCCTTACACGCTAATGTTCGCGAAAGATATTAAAACTAATTGTTGCGTAAGTAATCCTGAGATTAAAGGATACGTATCTGTTCGTGTATTATACGACGAGGAGCGAAAACATGGAAGCAATTTGCTCTTTTTAGGTCTTATTTTGAGTCAAATTTTAGATTCTGGTCTTCATTTTTGTCATTTGGGAATGATTTATGGAAATGAATGATTTATGAATTATCTAGTTTATCATGGTGTAACACTTCTTTTTTGAAGGGGGAAAATCGTCCAATGGCTTCTCTCGCCGTGGGCTAGGCGAAAGGGAGTGTCAGACTCTTACTGACTAAAAACAACCCTGTTCCTACTCCTGGTTTTCGAGCCGGAGCCCGGTAACCCGCTAGGTAGTACGTAGCTCCGATGGTGTAACTTTGTGAAAATTATTATAACGTCACAAAAAGTTATATCAGCAATTTTTCTTATTAGGGTAGCTCGGATCTATTGGATCTATTTCGCAGGGTAAGGAAAGAAGCTACATTATTACTAATTAGATCACTAGCTACTTCCCCGCGGTTTGGCCGCTTTGATCAGCTCCTAATAATCGTAGCGTGATGTTTTATAGCCTTCCCCGACGAATGCACTATCCAACACAAAAAATAATTATTGAAATCGGACCAATATATCCAATAGATTAATTGACGCGTTTAAAGAAACAAACTCTTTAGTTTCATATATTAATAAAATTAGTATAGGTATAGATTTCGTGTCAATGACCTCAAATCTAAGCTTCCAGATTACAGATGCCATTTTTGCCAGAAATAGAAAAGTGACAGATTCCTATTCAATTGATAGATTGATGGATTACGTTGAACATGACATTTCTGGGAAAGGAATGAACGAAGAGATGACTAATGTAGACATAATCGTCATCCTAACGCCTTTTATCCCCGAAGGGGTAGGCAGAGGTGTACATTACGGCACGTAAGGTCACAGTACGACGTACACCCATTTGTGTTATAAGTCCCATGTAATATGGGGTGAGCCTATTGCCATATACTTGGCACAATTCCAGATACCATGCTACTACCGTGTGTTTTGAATTAGAGATGGTCTCGACGGGGATGTTTTTAGAATTATTCACTCAGAAATTCAATGGGCTAAAGGGGTAATGTTAATTTTGCATTGAATATTAGTTTTACATTGTTCTCACACAGTTGAAGCAATCGAAACAATGTAACCAAGAATTGTAATGTGAATCTGATTGAAAAAGAGTAACCTATGGAGTTTCTTGCTCGCTCTTCTCCATAGGAATCATACTTCTCCACAGGAACATATTGGAACGAGCAAATAGCTTCACTAGAGGACTAACCGACAGACAGACATTGTTAATATATTATATTTGCTTTGACGTTCAAAAGTGCCTTCCTGGTCTATTTGAAATAAATAATTTTGACTTTGACTTTGACTATATTTATATTTGTCATCATTTCGCATTCTCAAAAGGTACTAAAGGTAAGCGTGGTTTTTACTTCTGACGTCAACATGAGCTTGCTTTTACTGAACCAGCAATAAAACAATAATCAATGTACCCTTGTAAAAGGCCCACTCCCAGATTTGCATAAAATTTATTAAAACGTAGGTATAAAAATGTCAGCAAAAGTTCAAAAAACAATTTCATATTTTCACAGTGTTGGCAAACGAGTCATTGTTTTCACAGTATTTGAGTAAACAGAATAAATTATACTTTTATTAGAATCATAAAAATATTCTGTTAGCTTTGCGCTGGGAAAATGTTTGAAAGGGCCGTTTTTTAAATTTTCAAATGTACGAGTACCTAACGCTTTCGGTAGTATTGAGGTTTTGTTAAAAGTTTGTGCGAGGAAGTGTTTTAGCCCACCCACAGGTTTGCATACACATATTGTGTTTTTGAAACTGTATAACACAATATACAAGGTGTAAACGGAACGCTCCTGAATGCCGCAAACAGGTGATGGTAAAAAACGAGTTTTATTTTCAAAAAATGACGGAATTCAATGTTTATTTTATGTAATAATAGTTGTAATCAACTGCTTAAGGCTGATGTTGCATGAATAACACGAAAACTAAAATAAATAAAATAATAAAAAAAATAGAGGTTTTCGGAGTGTTCCGTTTACACCCTGGGTTAACGTCACAATTTTTCCTTCTCTTTTTTTTTGTAATAACTAAACTTGTCGATTAAGCTACAGTATTAGGTTTTAAAAGAATAAGAAAACTTCTTCTATATTCATTGAAAAAGAACCTTAACTTCAACTGATACAGATTATGACTTTGTTTAGACAAAACATTTTTAATTTTCGTAAAAATAACAGAATAACATATTTTCTCATTGAACTAAAACTGAACTCTAAATCTTCTACAAAAGTAGCCTTACTTTATAGCTTAATACGAGAACGAAACGTCATAAATAAATACATTTTGGCAAAAGCGAAACTTGTACAGAATCCGTGAGAGATGTTCCCATAAATATTTCAAGAGGGTTTAATAACAAAATATTTATTTTATAAAGTTGACAAAGTGTTGACACGACATGAAAATGTAATGCGTCAATCCGCTTTCGACACGAAGTGTAGTAAAAGTGCTCAGAATTTTGAGGAAACATTTATTTAACGTTTGTTGTTGAAAATTTTGCAATTCTCTGGAGATTTCGTAATGGAAGGGCCGAGATTACAGACTTTAATATTTTAAGTGCAACACCGCTCGTTGTGGGATCTTGCCTTTGATTTTATTTTTTTTTCTGCATGAAAAATTATGATGGATTGGCCGCAAAGAAAATGCGGATAACATCGGAAAGTATTAGGAATTTTCTCAGCTTTATGCAGATTATGTTTGATGTCTGTTTTTGGAGTAAAAATGTTGAGAAATCCTCTGACATACTATACTATACTATAGTCCATTTAACCGATTTCGTTCGGCAACCTTACATAATCTATTTCCTGTCATGAACCCTGTGATGTGACTGGCCAGACCAAACTAAAAAAAACCTCTGACATAAATAAGAGTTGGACCATTACTTTTATGTCTATAACTGACACTAAAAAGTACCACACGCTTCTATCCATATTTCTGCCGACACTTTCTCACATTCAATAAAATAATAGAAGAATCTAAATCTGTCTTTTTTTCTATTGTTTACCAAAACTGGTGCCAAAAATGTCCCAAGTCACTTATATGGTAATAGAACTCATAAATAATGATAATTGGGGAATAAATTCCGGACATGAGCTAACACAGGAGAACCCAATTAGAGGTCCTTGAGGAGACCGTTTTATACGTGGCATTTAAGGTCCTTAGGGGAGCTAAGGTTACACTTTATTATGTTTTGTAAGGGCTTAACCGTCTTTTTCGGTGATCCTTACATGATGCTTAGCAAGATTACATCTGAATGTGAAACAAATTTTGTTAGAGGGTGATGCAAAATAATGTATTTGGTTGTTCAAATATGTCATGGTTGAAGTTGTTATATATGTCATTATTTTGTTAGTTTTGGCTTTCTATAAATATGACTTCTAAACTATCAATGGATAGACAAAGGTAGTATAAAGAATGATAATAATTCTTTTGTTTTTCGTTTACAGAAGTTGGTTAGAGAATTTCCTCCTTTTTGGAAGGTCGGTTAAAAATACACAAGATGAAAATTTCCAAAGTAATATTTTATAATCTTATCTGTAGGGTCAACATAAAAACTTGGAAGAGAGTTTTATTATAATCGACGCTACAGAAAGTGGGACAACGGATTTCATAGTCCCAATTAGCCAATCCTGGTGTCTCTTCTTCATTGTGACTTTAAATGCCCTTCATGTTTAAGAATGAGAGGCTATCCTCGAAGTATTCAGGGTTTGGAAGTTTTTCTTTATTGTTATTGTCTGAATTGAGTATAAAATAAAGGATACTTTATTAGTGTTATTCTTTGTTAAGTTTGTAGAGGAATTAGTGTTAAGAAAATTATGTAGTACTTAATAGGGATGTTAACGGGGTATGAAAATTTAAAATCTATGAAATCCGTCAGTTGGGTAATGAAAAAATATTAGACACATATTACGTAAAAAATTACCTACGAGTGACGTCACGCGATGTTTCAAATCTTCGAAAGTATTTGTTTCCTTAGGAAAATAAAAAATATGTGTCTCAAAATAATCTACAAGACAGACCTTAAAATAAAAATTAGTCATCTACCCTATTCTAGTGTAGCTCTGTTCAGTACTCAGCCGAACATACCTAAAAACTAAAACTTATACAAAACGTACCAAAATATTCCTAAGGTCCATTTGCAGTGGTACACAAGCCTGTATCAATCTTAATATTCCAAAGAGCTATTTTAAAACCAAAGTCGATTAGCAAAGCCACGTGGCCCCCGTAAACACGACTTTATGTTTATTAAAACGACAAAAGTCCTGTAATTACTTTTTTTTTTAAACGTCGACTGGGTGTTGATTAAATTATTTACATCATTCAAATTCCAAATTAAAACTCGTAAAGCTGTGAAAAGGACAGGTTCCATCTTAATTGCTTATATTTCTGGCAGACACGTGTCGGGAATTGAGATTCTTTTTTTTTATAATTGGGGAACGTTTTTGTGTTGTATTTCGTTTGTAGTGTGTGTGTATGTGTGCCAAAATATAACTGCTGTAGAGCAGTTTTCACTTTTTCGTATATCTCTTTGATTACTGAAATTCGTTTCTGTTTCCATATTTAAGCGTCCACAGTCCCGCATTGTATGCATCGCACGCAGCCCGTATGACGTCATCGATACGCATCGCATGTAGGCATTACTGATGATGCGGTGCGTACGATGCGGATCAGTTGACGCAGTTGTATGAGTTTCTATACAAAACAAACTAAAATCCGTTGCGAGCGACGCGTACGATGCGGGCCTATTGACGCTTACCTTTAAAGTGACTTTATTTTATCTGTGTTATTGTAAGACTTATTTTTTAATTACTTATTTTTAACACGAAATCACTACCTATATCTATTGCTCAACAAAAACTAGTACCAAACATAATTGTTACCTACTTCAATTTTGCGGAAAGCCTTATACCATTTAAATAATTGGGTAAAACCCAAACTTAAACCAAAATCGGTCCCAAATCCTACAATTACATAGTACATTAAATACATAGGCGGTTCACTTACCCCGACTACCCCGAGAAAGCGGTCAGTTCGACCAGATGTCACCAGATCGCATGTAGAGGCGTGTCACTTACTTCGGCCCTTGTTGAAACCTCTCGAGAAACTGGTGCTGACACTGCAAAATGAATTAGAATGGACTTTATGTTTATGTGTTTTAGGTTACGTTTTGAATGTAGTGATTAATATATTGTTGTTCTGTGTTTGAAGTGATGAGTTGCGTTTGTGTGTTTGGAAAATAGGACAGCTTTGGTGAATGTTGTTTTACTTAAGCACGTAGATTGAAGAATAGAAATGGGGAAGGGTATAGAACTGATGAGTTTGAACAGAGTTTAAACACAATTTAAAATAGAATTGTCGTGTGTATGAACACACCTTTACTTTATGTCTCTATATAAAAGATGTACCAGTACTTCAATAAATCAGTATTTACTAACCAATTCGTCATCATCATTTCGCTTTGATTCCTACGTCACCGTATAGTGTCTATCTATACATATAATAAAATCGTAGAAAAGTGCTGTCTGTACATTGAAAATAAAAATAAAAAAAATAGCAGGGGTTATTGTTATGTCGATGTCGAACCCAAAAATGTAATTAACTTTTTTTTTAGTCTGTTTGTCTGTTTGTCTGTTTGTCTGTTTGTCTGTTTGTCTGTTCGTCTGTGCGCGCTAATTTCAGAAACGGCTGATCCGAGTTGGATGCGGTTTTCACGAATATATTGTGGGATGCTTAAATTTACATTTAGTGTTTGTTTCATGTCAATCGGTTCATAAATAAAAAAGTTATGTCAAATTAAAGAATCACGTCGAACATTCTATGCTTATACCATTAATCTCCGCAACTATTTGGTTGAAATTTGGTACAGATATAGTTTAGAACCTTAGAAAGGACATAGATATATTTTTATTTCAAAAATCAAAAAATAAAAATAAGAAATAAATTATTTATAAATAATTCTATGTCGATCGTTACACGACTTCGGTTCATGTTATTGTTTTAATTTATCGAAAAAAAGTAAATAAATAGTAAAAAGGTATGAAAAAAATAATATCAATATAATAAAACATTTAGTACAAAGAAAATGCTCTAACGGAGTATAGATAATTCTATGTCGATCGTTACACGACTTCGGTTCATGTTATTGTTTTAATTCATCGAAAAAAAGTAAATAAATAGTAAAAAGGTATGAAAAAAATAATATCAATATAATTAAACTTTTAGTACAAAGAAAATGCCCGAACGGAGTATAAATAAATAATCCAAGTTGTCTTTATCCTCGATAGATGGCGTTGGGATCGAAATAGATCGCGCTATGGTTTCGTTACATTCATTTGGTTGGGTATCGGCCGAGCGCTTCGGTACTATCGTAGAAAAAGTGTATTATCAGTCGTATGATTATTTGTCTGTAGTGGTCCTGCTGTTTCGTATATTCTAAATTGGTTTCGTTGTATTTGTCAATTAATAAGTTTATTTGTTGGGTTTTCCTGGTTTTTTGGTTAAACTATTTAACGTAGGTTTAGTTTGATATCGATTATTAGTAGTTACTGTAGTTAGTTTTTTTAATAAAATTGTAAGTCAAATTTTTTTTTAATTAGATTAGATTTAAGTCGTTTCTTTTAAATTATTTAGTTTAAGCTTGGTTATTATAGCATAGAGGATAGGTTGTAATATAGTTTCTTTTTTAATTGTTATAAATTCGTAATTCGTAGCTTTCTTTAGTTTTAAGTTAGTTTAAGTCCGTTTTTAAACTATTTTTTCAATGCCCTAAGTGAGTATACATGTATTAAATTCAAACGCAGAGCTCATTATGTTGATTTTTGAAGAGTTCCCTGGAATATCTTCCACGTCTCATTTTTGAAGAGATCCCGCGAGATCGGGAACTATGTGGTTAAAACCAAAAATTTGCCGGAAGTCACTATTCCACGCGAACGAAGTCGCGGGCAAAAGCTAGTACAAAATATATCTGGCATTGGCAATAGGCTCTCCTCTGCTACACGGGACTCATAAGTAACTGGTGAGGAATATGTGCACCTTGTGGAATAAATGGCGTTATATAACATTGACTGTATGGTTGGTGTGGTGGCCGGGCAATCGGCTGCCACGCAACGTGTAGTGAATTCGATTCCCACACGGAACAACTCTGTGTGATCCACAAATTGTTGTTTTGGGTCTGAGTGTCATGTATTTGTGAACTTGTATGTTTTTAAACACACTTACAATAAAGGAGAAAATATTAGTGTGAATCAAAAAAAACTTACAAATAAAAAAAATATTAAAAAAAAAATACTCTTTAAAATAGATTTATATAAAAAGAGACCAAATCTTACCACACAATATTCATACAGGCTGTTACTTATTTGCCACAAAACGTTGAGTCTGGTCGAATTTTCTGGAATCATTCCCGTCATATGTTTAAGTGCCGCTTTGAGACATGGCTCGGGAAATTGCCGGAGACACCGGAACATAAACGGAACACACCCCTTGTTTTCGTAAAAGTAAAATACGAAAACAAACAAGAGTAACTAAAATAAAACATCACAAGTTTTATTCTCTTAAGGGTTAGGAAAAGTTTGTGCATCGTCAAGTTCTCATTTTCGAATCCCGGTTGTGGTAATAATTTGTTGTTATCTATTAAGTTTTTCTTCAAAGACTTTATTATTATCCAGAGTTTATATTGAAAAAAAAAAACTGCCTCGTTGGTCGAGTGCCGGGCAAGGGGTCTCGAGTGCGATTTCCTGATCGAGTCGGGCAAAGAATTGCTGCCCTTTTTTTGGATTCTTGAATATTGCTCAGTAGTAGCACGGAGTCTGGAATTGTGCCAGTATTTGGCAATAGGCTCACGCCCTATTACATGGGACTTATAACACAAATGGTGAAAAGTGGGTACCGCTATGTTTGCGGCAGGTCCCGCCACGTTAGCCCAGGGAGGCTACTCTTCCCTTCTTCGAGTGGCGTGTGTGGAAAACTACGCCAAAGCCTACTCCCTACCTAGCGGGAAAAACAGGAGTAGGAACGGGGTGGTTTTTAGACAGTAAAATTCTGACACTCCCTTTCACCTCGCCTAAAGCAGGAGAAGTCATTAGTAGATTGTCCCTCTTAAAAAAAAGCTTACTCCCTTATACAGCGAAGGTCTGACTCTCCTATTCAGTTGCCCACAGACCTCTACTAAGAGGCATAGTCGTATTTACAACCACTCACCCAACCCTCCTTTGATTGTTTCCAAAAATATTGTTTAACCATTTTAATTAAACCTCAGAATAAGCAATTATCTAAATTTAAAGATAACGTTTCCATAATGAACCGTTTATTGAAAATAGCCTCCATTTTAATATTAAACTCATTCAATTTGTTCGGCGAAACAAAATTATGAAATTTTATTGGTCGCCATCGGATTTAATTTTAGCGGCACTTATCATTAACTGAACGCTTCGAATCGTTGTGTTGAGTTTAATTTTATAATGATAAAGAGAAAATTAATATTCAGAAAACATTTTAAAGTTATAGGTACTACTTTTCTATTAACTGCCTCGTTGGTTCGATTCTTGGGTCGGGCAAGAGTGCTGCGGGACTTCCTTCTCAGAACTTTCTTCAGTAGTGGCACGGAGACTGGAATTGTGCCCAGTATATGGCAATAGGCTCACCCACTATTACATGGGACTTACAACACAAATGGTGAAAAGTGGGTGTACATTGTACAGTGGCATTACGTGCCGTAATCTGCACCTCTGCTTACTCCTTCGGGGAAAAACGCGTGACGTCGTGTGTGTACTATTTTTCTATTACTAAGTACTTCAGAAGTAACTCCTTCAACCATTCGACATCATCATTAACTCTTTAAGCGACCAGTTAAATATCAATTACGGTGCCTCTAGCGCGGCTACAAATAGAAAAAAAAATATCTACCCTAAATAAGGAGAAGCAATCGTGTGAATAGAACGAATACATCATGCATATTCTGTGCCGCAGCAATACGGCATGAGCGGCAGGGACACGGAAATATTGCCTGTGCATTTATACGTGTTAATGGGTTAATAGTTGGGTCATTGATCCCTGTCATGGGACAGTCTACTCATCTACATTAAGGTTAAGCTCTAATCGATACTTAAAACCTTTCTGATTTTAAATATGACCTCAAGAAATACGAGTACCTATAATATGTATTCCTTTTTTAAAAACACCAAACAAAAAAAGAACGACAGTAACAATCACAGATTATCACAGCTATAAAATCCCGCCATCACCGTTCCAGATTTAAACTGTGAACCGTTCAAAATAAAATCCAATCAATTCGAATTCTAGAATTCGGTTCATTCGATCACTCTATGTCCGTCAGCGTTTCTCGGTGGCCAGTATTTTGTGGGGGGATGAGGGAAACTTTCTCTGGGCAACGAAAAGTCCTAATGAACTCGTGCGGTTTTTTCCGACTTCCAACGATCGTAATTGGCCGGTCAGTCCGACGCTGTTTGGTTTTCGGAATAGTTTTACAAGATTTCCATTTTCGAATCGGAAAGTTTTATCGTTACTGTGATTTGCGGTGTTTTTGTTTGGTTGCTGCTATTCTTTTCTTGAGAGGGAAAAAATACCTACTAAACTTTTATCACACTTGTATCATTAGTAAAAAAAGTACGTGATATCGCTTAACATGGGAACTTGTGGGGGATCTGAGAAGTAGCGATATTATTTGTCGCCTATTGAATTACTACCAAGGGTTGGACAGACTGTCGGAAAAGTAACACAAAATGAGCTCTCCAAATCTATAGACAAAATGGTCATGTCACCATTAAAACCAAACTCCACAATTTACGGTTTAAGACATTTATTTATTTCTCAATTTCTCAAAAATTCAATTAATTTATCATGAGAAAATACAAGCGGTATTTAAAATTAAATAGGTACAAAAAGTGGTATAAAGAATGAAGGCTTGTCACATTTGAAAACAATTTTGTGGGCGGAATGAAAATGTTAATATCATATATGACAAGATGTGTCACTTGTCATCATATTGTCACAAATATCTTGTCGCATATGACAAGATTGTATGTGAATGTAATAAAAAAAGCAATAAAGTGATATTGTATACTAGGGTGGAGTGAAACACACCAATTTTTTTTTCCTTTCATTTTGTCCTATATTATTAATTGGTGACCATATGTAAAAGCTTTGTTTATGCAAAAAATCAAAAGTCTACGAAATTATTTTCAGGTGGCGCATCGAGGAAATAGTTTTAAAAACATTCATATTTTTCCTTATAAGACTGCCCACGAAAAGTAGTTGTACTTATATGGTTTGCTTATGCTTATGCAATGTCACTGCCATACATGTAACTATAATATGACCATTCCTTCAAAAGTGCTTTCCCCGGTCTATTTGAAAAAAAAAAAATTTTGACTTTGACTTTATCTTTGACGAATTTCCAGCTAGAGCAAAAAGTCACACAGGGTTTACCCAAACTTGCGATTAATAGGCTATTGCTTGGGAATCGACGGTGCTGCCCCCTGGCTCAAAGAGCGCGTAAAACCGTCGACCCCGATTGTTATATGAGGATTTATGATAGTAAGTTCTATCAAGAGGGTTGCCGGGGGCGTGGAGTACATTCTTCAAGCGAAACTCTGGTGCTGGCGAAATTGAGAACATGTTGATTTAGTATAAAAAGGACGAAAATCTATACTTATTTTGAGAATTTTACCTTTCGCTGAGCTGTAAACGAATAAAATACAATAACAGTTCATTCGTCAGAAACAGAATGAAGGCTTAGGATGCTTTTCCATCAGAGATGTAGGTACAATGTTGCTATGCTATGAAGATGTAATAACTAAGCTGTGAAATTATGAGACCATTTCCACTAAAATATTAATCTAAGTATAGAGCTGTGCAAGTAAGATGTACTATGAAGATGCGCCGCCGTAAAGTAGCTGTTAAAGTAGTTGATAGTACCCATACCCATAACTATAGCATGCTTTCCATGTAAAAAACATAGCTTAGCTGAGTCTGTTTCCACCAGTACTAAGCTAAGTGTTGCAATGAATTTG
The DNA here is from genome assembly GCF_023101765.2 of Spodoptera frugiperda. Taxonomy (NCBI): domain Eukaryota; kingdom Metazoa; phylum Arthropoda; class Insecta; order Lepidoptera; family Noctuidae; genus Spodoptera; species Spodoptera frugiperda. Next base: position 3,698,336 of record NC_064224.1, on the reverse strand, counting down.
ATCGGTAGAAGCCAAACGCATTCACAGCAACGTAGCAAAACATAATATCTGGTGGAAAAGCACACTTAAACTGTGTTCTTTGTGAAAGACTCGAAACGCAACACAATCAACGTATCAAAATTGTCAATAGACAAACCTAAAAACTTTGCAAAATGTCCATGTATAATTTTCATTTACTTTTTTAAGAGCATTGTCTCTAAAAGCTCTGCAAAAAAAACGTCAATTGTTGGTGTCAATACCATAAATTATGTATCATTATGAAAATATATGTAGGTAGTAATACGTCTACTTCAAAAATTCGTAAGATAAAACTCGTGTAACAGCTTCCACAGCCCACAAAAACACTCACTACACCAAGACGTTGTCGGAGTATTATGAATATAAATTCCTCTTCATCATGACTAAGCTAATAAATTCTTGGCACCAATGCCTCAGCATTTCTATGGTAATATCACCAGGGGCCTTAGTCTGCTGTACAATCGTGTCAGAATGGTCGATCATTGAGCAGTGCGAGAGGGACGGAGCTATACAACCTACATAGCTCCGTCCCTCTCGCACTGCTCAATGATCGACCATTCTGACACAATTTGAATAGCAGACTAAGGCCCCAGCTGTTATAATTTGTACAAATAATTCTGTACTGAAGGTTTTATTCCAGTTATTTTTAGTCTTAAGACCCGCTTAGTTGGGACTTAAATAGAAAATTTTATGTTTAGACTGTTTTCGCTCTTATTACAGTATATTTAATGATGATTATGCTAATGCGGTTGTGAATGTCTCTTATCTTTGTTTTTTTGTTACAGTCTGATAGGTTTTAGGTTTGGTATTTGTGTAATACTTAATGTGAACTTGACATAATTAAAAATAAGTGTGGGAGAGCCATGCTTCGGCACAATGGGCCGGCTTGACCGGAGTGATACCACAACCTCACAGAAAACAGACGTGAAACAACGCTTGCTGGTTATGTTTCGTTCTGTGGAGTGTCAGAATCTTACTGACCAACAATCACCCCGTTCCTATTCCTGCCATTTGATCCAGAGCCCCGGTCACCCGCTAGGCAGTCCACAGCTCCGGGTCGGCATCAGCCCTACTGAGTTCCATATGTGGTAGTCTAATGGCTCTTTGAGAGTGTACTTTTAATGCTAGGTGAACTCACCATACAACCATTTTTTAAATGAAAGTTCTCAAACAACAAAAATGATACTAAGAGTAATAAACGAGGCCTATATTTCATTCCAGCATTAGCATACAAAAATACTCAGTCTAACTCTGTGGAATTACTCCAATTTTCATTTAAAATCACACTGGCCACTGGCATAAAACAGAATACCTACTCTTTTTTTAAAAAAAGAACCATTCCATTTGGACCAAAATATACCAACAGAGCGTTAATAAATGTCAATAGTGATGTCCGCGTTTACAAAGGTACCTACAGTCAGAAATATCATTCTAAAATGTTCTGTGTCCGCGTTCCCGGGTCCATCGAGAATTTTGTAAACAAACGCTGTGGACATCATTTTAAACGTGGAATGGAAAATAATATTTGAATGACGAACAAATACGACGAATGAAACGCTACTCAATTTTAAGTTGCACTTAAATAGCTTTCTATCTCTGTCTTTTATAAAGAATTTGTAGAGACAGAACTATTTTTGAGAGCTTCTTAAAATTGAGTGACATTCATCATGTGTTTGGATAGAACAGTTTATGGTCCGAGATGAGCCATCAGACATATAATATTTTTACAAGCATTTAACCTTCGGCTTACAGTAGTCTTGTATATAGGTGTCAGGCAAGCTTTATAAACATTAAGGCATTAAAAAGTATATACAAGACTTTGAATTTTGTAAGATTTGGTTGAATGGACTTGTGATGCCCTTGTTATTAAAGAATATTAATGGACTCTTTTCCTCCAGAGATGTGTTATGTGGCTATGCTGCGAAGGTGTAATGACTAAGTTATTAAACTATTCACAGTTTTCATTGATACTAAGCTATGTAGCGGTGCGAGTAAGATGTGCTATGAAGATGCGCAAGCTTGAATATGTGATGTATCGATAGTAGGAAAACCATCTACATAAACTCATCACGCATCCATAGCATAGCATCTTTCATATAAAAAAAACATATCTTAGTAGAACTCGTTTTTCCACCGGTACCAAGCTAAGTGTACGAATGAATATGCTTGGCGGAAGCCATATTGGTCCACAACAATGTAGCATGGCATGTATCTGTTGAAAAGGACCCTCATGCCAATGCAATCTGTCGTTGGTTGAGTGATCGCGAGCACAATTGCTTAATAAAGGGTCGTGACTCGCGAGTCCAGCAGAGAATAATTATCCTATTTTGGTAGGTATTGAAAAAAGCAATAGAAGCTAGTTCTATATAATCTGTAATAGTATATATACTATTGGTTAGCGTGATGTGTTATAGCCTTCCTCGATAAATGCACTACCCAACACAAAAATAATGATTGAGAACGGACCAGTAGTTCCGGAGATTAGCAAGTTCAAACCAATAAACTCTTCAGCTTTATAATATTTGTATAGATTAATTTGAGTCCAATTATGGCATTTATAACATAAGCGAAAACAGTCCGTCTTCTATTTTTGCTTTAGATAGATATTGCGTTCTTTATAACAAACTATTTAAAAAAAAGTATTAACCTCTTCAACTATTGCGCTAACTTCAACCAAATAAACAAAAGAAAAAGAGAATGTGTACACAAGTGTACGTACTATGTATATATTTTGATATATGAAATCTCGAGTCAGCACTACCTAATGTAATTTTCCGGAAAATTGTGTATGTTATTTCCCCTTTTTTCCTTACTAAGGGGAGATTTTCTGAGGTTTATGAAATGGTGAAATCATTCTGGGGCCTTTTAGTGCTACGTTAGACTTCGTAGGGTTAACCCGAAACAGTAATGTTGGTTGTTTATTTTGTTTTATTGTAAATTCGATCTAAAGATTGTTGTGGTAAGAGTCAATTTAAAATGATTATGTGTCGTTAACTTTGAATAGGCAATTTAGGGGCATGAAACCATGTATTGAGTGAAACTATGGGTTTGGCTGTGTCATCAGATGTGCCCAACAGTGACAAATTAGATGCTCATGTCGGACAAAATAAGTATTAGAGGATTTTCGAAATATCCGAGAAATTATCAAAGATCTTCAAATCCCAAGGAGTAATTTTTTTTCGACAGTGTTAAGGATTTTAGTTGGATCACCTGGTCGTAATCATTCGCGCCGCCCATGAACACCCGAAACATCAGAGGCGTTACAAATGCGTTGCCGGCCATTATTGGCTGTTAGGAAATTAAGGGCTGTTGGGGTATCGGGGATTAAACCTCCAGTAGCCTCACTCACACAACGAAACACAACTCAAGCACACGTTGTTTTGTATGAGGCCGTATAAGTTATAATGTCATTAATATAGGATACCTAGTTATATAGTCAGTATTAATAAATAATACTTTTATGAAAGAAAGTAATTTATTATTTCTTGGGCTTATTTCATTAGTGTAATCATAATAATAGTAGGGGTCAGCGATCGAAATATTAATTATATCGATTTATTTATTCTATTCAGTATACAGACGACGCGACGTCTGAATATTTTGTTTAATTGTGTCTATGCTAATAAAAACAAAACAAATATTTGTTTGTTGATTTAGAGTACTAATATATGGAAAAAAGTATTCGTTTTTGATGACTATACGGCGTGTATCACACTAATATATGTTAGGGATCATTCGAGCATTCCGCTCAATAAAGACGCTTAAAAAACATTGAAAAGAAAAATGATTAAAGTGACTTTAATTTCGAAAGTCGGTGTTTCTCAATATTGTTCGTTTCATTTTATTTAACACCATAACATCTGATGTATTTTATTCAAAAAGAAATTGGCAGATAATAAAAATAAACAGGCGGTCTAATCTACATACGTTTTCTACGAAAATATGCTGCAGTATTACGTGTCGTATACTTCTAATATTGATTTTTAGATTAATAAATGTTGACACATGTGTTTGCCCTCAGTTTTATTGGAGGCACGGCACGTTTGGTTGATTAGTGCGGGAAAGAAAATGTATTTCTTTCTTATGGAGTGTAGGTAATATTGATACGCTTGCATTTCCATAAAGGGGTCGACAGAATAGTTACGGTATCTTTTTTTGAGAGAAGTCAGACTCTTACTGGTCAAATACGAGCCCGTTTCGTTATTCATTCTAAGGAATGAGCTGACAGATGATTGTATTTTAATTGACTGAAGTACGTCCTCAAGAACATCTCGCATGACACATTTTACCTACCCCAGAAAATATCTACTTACAATTTTGTAACAAGATTTCATACACATACATTGCAAGTTAAATATAAGTTTATAATATACTACAAAGTCGTAGGATAATATTTCTTCATACAAATTCGCTTTATTTAAACAAAACAAGCTGTTATGTTTGTACGAGAACCTCATTAATAGAATATTTGCCCACCATGATAGTTTCCTACTATAACCCGTGTCATTAATAATCTGTACTGAAAATCCGATCCGGGTTCGAACGGAAAATAATTAATTTATGTACACACGCGAAACTAGAGATACAGCGTGTTATGGGAATTTTGTACGTTAAATGGGATGTTTTTTTAATTACAATTGAATATTTTATATCTGTTTGTTTTTTTTGTACTTAACTAGCGACCCGCTCCAGCTTCACATGGGTGCAATGGTGATATATAATGCATGTATTATACATATGAAACTTCCTCTTGGACTTGCATTCTATCTATTAAAAAATCGCATCAAAATACCTTGCGTAGTTTTAAAGATTTAAGCGTACAAAAGGACAGAGAAAGCTACTTTGTTTTATACTATTGTATCTGTAGTGATTAGTGTTTATAATGCTTTGTAGTTGACGAATTTCTACAATTTTAACGATTGATTTGTTTTAATTACGACGCTTGCTCAATGCAGGTTGGCAATTTCAAATTTATAATTAGAAATTATATGTCCAGTTTTCCTCGCAATATATTCTTTTGCCGATAGTCATTGGTTGTCTAAATTATCTTAGAAAGTACATGTAACTGGAAAACAGTCAAAATTGGTGCTTGCCATTCGCTGATAGATTTCGATTACTACTACCACACACTCTGTATAAACCATTCTCATTGCGGGGTAAACAGGAAGATAAATCAAGCGAGACAGATCACAAAGACATTGTTTGAGCAAGCAATAGTGCTTTTTGTTGCTAAGGAATCAGTTCTATGAATGTGACCACTATTTATAGATACGTAAAGTGATTTGTAGCTGTATCGTGGGAGTCATTGAAGGATGATATAAAATGTGAATATCATGTCTAGGTAACAAGGAATCTTTAACCTTTTGAATGCCACGGTCGATTGTACCTGAAAAACCAAAATGTAGACCACATTTGCCTTAAATATTTTACACCTCATTTGTCAGCTATAGCCGGTTGTGGCAATACAAAGGTTATTGGCTAAGTAGAAGAAAAAGCAATGAAGATAGATCACACTCAAAATTACAGTTTATAATACATGTATTAGATAGGCGTCAACTTCGTGATAGTTACAATAAATGTTATCATGTTTGCTTTGAGTTGACTCTCAAAAGACCGGCAACGCACATGTAACGCCTCTGGTGCTTCGGGTGTCCATGGGCGGCGGTGATTGCTTACCATCAGGTGATCCGATGTTTACATCTTATGCCATAAAAAATACGAATAAAATAATTAGATAAAAGTTCATGCGGCGATAATTGTCTGCCTCTACAATTAAGTTAGAAAACTTTTATTTAGGTTTATAATACGAAAATAGCTATTTTCTTACTAGTTTTTCTGCCATTGTCTTACGACATTCAGCAACGGAACACACAGGCAAACCCCCAGGCAAGATAGAGTTATTACACATCAGGTGTCTTCGACTTTTATGTAAATACAATACATATTAGATTTTATTGTGTTTTCTTCACAAATATTGAGGGAATATAAACACGGCACTATAAACTGATATGAAATGAAATGTATGATGTGTGCTTACGAAGGGGGAAAGATAATAAAGTAAGGGAACTGTCTTTTGTGCACCGCTTTTTTGGAAAAACTATTGACGTAAATGAAAAGATGGTTCATTGGATGAAGAATTTTGACTATTCTTTATTGTTATGATATCGTCTATGTTGTTTTAATAGAATACTAGCTGTTATCCTTTCGTCCAAGTAGATATTTTTTAATTTTTATCTAAAAAAAAAAAAATCTAAGACGAAAGTAGCCTAAGTTACTTCTTGGTACATCAGCTACCGGCCAATTTAATTCTGTCAAAATCGGTCCAGCCATTACAGAGATTAGCTAGAACAAACAGACAGAAAAAAATATGTTCTTTAATATGTCTCCAAACTAGTCGAAGCCCTCTACCGACGATCCCATTCATATCCTTCTGTACACTTCTTTCGTAAAACTACTTCAATCCATCCTTTCTACATATCCAAACTATAATTATACAGTTTAGCAGAGGGCAATACACTAGATATCAAGACATTTCACGCTACCCTACAGAAATGTGAACAAAAATATCTATTAACACGAAGACGTAATTACCTGTCCGATTTGACATACCTACATTGGAAACCGTCGAATATTCTGGAATCACTTAAACCATAAATACAGCCGCTTGAAGCGCTTCATATCAAGCGGGTGACAGCTTGTCAATCTGCATTTCAGCGCTAAATATTAGACCCGCGATATTGCTTCGGCTTCGTAGGGCTGAGGAATTCAATTTTGGAATACTTTTAACGTTATTTGTATTGTTTTTTTTTAGTTTTGTTACTATTCTTTTGTTTTTTTTGTATTGATAGCGGCAAGCAAGAGTATAGGTGGTTTGATTCATATGTAACTTCATCTTCATCTTCCTAATAAGAAGGTTTGTTTTTCCTCTTCATAACATACCTAAATTGCAATCCAAGATTTGATGTACATCAGATCAAACTACTCCAACCTATACATTTTTTCATTGGATTTTCTGTTGTTATGATTGAAGAATACAGTTGCAAATCAAAAAAAGAAAGGTGTAGCTTGACCTGACACTGTATGTTTGGTTTAATCTGCTATCGCATTATGGGGGCTTACGCCTCTAATCTCTCTTGATTGAAATCATTTATTATTGTGATCAAATGTGGTATTATTGGGAGCTAGATTGATTACGTATGTGTGTTGTGTGACAGCTAATTAAGCCAGGAAACTAATGCTTGTATTAATATTAAACTGATTTTAGAGTAAAATCAAGTCAATTTTAATTTAGGCTTAGTGGAACAAATTGGAAATTACGGAATTTTATCTGACGCACAAGTTAAATACATCCAAATTTTCTCAGACTATTAGAGGTTATTTCAAAAAAGGTATTTTTTTTATTGTAGCAACGTGCGTATTAAACAACAATTCGTTGCTCAACAGCCATTCAATCAAAAAGTCACCACGCAAACTATGCAGTACAAATCTTACTACACATCCTTTCGCATTTTCATTACCACTATACGTCTTACTACAAACACCATCGCCATATTTTTTCAACACAGAGCATAATTCAATACAAAATTGTACCTAATTATTACTATTACTCTAGCTAATAATAAATCAAGCTATTCACAAACACGGCCATAGGATTTCGTTCAGCACGTCCCTTCATTCAATTTAGGGCTCCGCTCAAAACTTCATACTTAGTCACAAGTTTTGGGACCGGCCTTAAAACTAACACGTCGTTAACAGTTTCAACTAACTTTGTTTAACATTGATATACATTTTCTTAATGACAGTATTAATGTGAATGTTATGTTTCCGAGCCATAACGTGGTTAGATAATGTTAGATTTCTAGTTACTTTCATCGGGTGGTTCCGAAAATTTGCTGGTCCCAGTATGTTTCGACGGCATTCCTAACTTCTGTGTGAGATTATCTGTTGTGCGTAGGGTGGTTCTTCAACTTTACGGATTTAAATAAATCTATTATATAAAAATAAATCAGGTTTTCCTTCCTGGCGCTATAACTTCAGAACGCACGAACCGATTTTTACGGTTTTGCAGTTCAGAAAATTCAGAAAAGCAGGAAATCAGGGAAAATCATTGGTTTCGAAACGGAGTTCGCCGAATTTAGTAGTAGAGTATAAATTCGAATGTTTTCCAAATCCTTTATTAAGTTGTTAAAATATTGTTTTTATAAAACTTTAAACTAATTTCAGAAAATTTTATTCTGTGAAAATCGCCATCATTATAATTTTGAACTTCAACAGATCATACAAGCATACAAGACTTAAATACCTGTGCTGTTTTCATTGACAAATTCTCCGAGATTGAAATGCGAAATTGAAATATCGACCTCAAAACAATTAGCTTAAAGTCCATTCCATCTCTATTGTGCCAATTAATTGCATTTCAACCATCAATAGCATACCAATTATAACTTGCAACGATTGTCAGATATTCGCCCAGTGATTGCTAATCTCATTTAGAAACTTCCAAACTATTTTGGTGAAACTGGCCACCAGTGTCCACTGTTATTAAATCTCCAAAGTTTTGGTGAACCCCAGCAAAAGCGATTTTGCATAAACATGAGCATCGTTGCTTTTAATAGGTAAACTTTTAATTAAATTACAAATAAACTTCATTGAAACGTAAATAAATGGATGCGGTAACGTTACAGAGGGCTAAGACATTCCACCTACTATTAAGCTAAATTGTTTTAAGATCTTGTGGTCCCTTGAATGTTTTAGGAATGTTCTCGAATGTTCTGGAAGATTAACCTAAAGACTGTTATGTTGGTCTAGTCTAGTAATAGTGACGGTCGGACACAAGTTCTGGTTTTGATTTAGTAGTTTGAGTTTTACGATTTTTTTATTTTTGGCCGCTTATGCTCGCGTTAAGGGTGGAATGTATAGGTAAATACATCCCTATCTTTTTCTCCGGAGCTGCGGACTACCTAGCGGGTTTACCGGGGCTCCGGCTCGAAAAGCAGGAGTAGGAACAAGGGGTTTTTAGTCAGTAAGTGTCTGACACTCCCTCTCGCCTTGCCCATGGCAAGAGAAGTAATTGGATAATTTTCCACCCTCAAAAAATTCCTATCTTTTTCTAGAACATTAAAAATAATGCTAAAAAGCTGTTTTAGTCCTTGTATACTATGTAACTTGGTTTAATTTCCAACATTGTAATTTTTATCAATTACAAAATGAAATCCGGCTCTATATCAAGGTACATTATGAGCATTCATTTAATATCTTCCTCCAAATTAAATACAAATGTCCTTTCTAATTCCATTCTCATTATTATCTTTATAAATATCTCTTTCAAGATTTCCTCGTATCAGAACGTCGGTTTTATTTTTGTTGAATTTATCCCTAAAACGCTCCGGGCACCCGAGATTAATCTGGCACAAAATCCAATTATAATATTTAAATTTGATTAAGTAATGTATCTGGAATTTGTACGTTCAATTTATAGACCAAATCGTTATCATATCTTACTCCTACTTCCTTCTTAGGTAGACAATTATTTTATATGAATGTTTGTGAGAACACATGTAGCCTTTTTTTGACGGGGAAATTCATCCAATCACTTCTCCCGCCTTGGGCGAGGCGAGAGGGAGTGTCAAACTCTTACTGACCAAAAACCTCCCCGTTCCACCCCTACTGGGCCCCATCTGTAACACATGTAGCCTTAAAGTGTGAGTTGTTTGTTACTATATCACCCAATTACTCAGAGATAAGTGATCTGGAATAAAACAAAAAGTGCTATTAAAGCTATCGCACGCAACGAATTTTAGTTTGTCTTGTATAGAAACTCATACAACTGCGTCCACTGATCCGCATTGTAAGGACCGCATCACCAGCAATGCCTACATGCAATGCGTACCGATGACGTCATACGGAATGCGTACGATGTGTGCGATGCGTACGATGCGGGCCTGTGGACGTATTCTGGTAACGTGGCCCATTGGTGCAATGGCGCAAAGTCTCTGGCAAAAAGTATTTATTTAGGGTAAAGAATTTAAATCCATATTAATTGCTTTTTTTATTGAAAACATCTTTCAACAATTTATTTCGTTAGTCCTTTGATTAATGATTGAAAATCGAACGAGAAAGTTAACAAAAAGAAAGAAAAATGATTGTTCTTCAATTCATTAGATTGTTTTTTTAAGGTTTTCGTAAATTGAATTCTCGAGAATTAAAAAATGATTGATGAGTCTTCGATTGAATGCGTTAATTAGTAAATGTCAAGCGTAATAAAACTAGTTACTTACAATTATTTGGAATTGGAAAAAATTATCAGTGAAATTGTAAACATGTATTTTTGAAAAGGGTGACAAATGGAGTTTATGACTCGTTCTTTTCCATTCGAAACTACACTTTGGAACGAGAACCTAGCTTAAGTGACAAATAGACTAACAGATTTTATTATTTATTTCTTTATTTGTGGACATTTCAAAAGTACCTGTTTGTGGTTTAATTGGAATAAATGGTTTGACTTTGATTTTATTTGACTCAAAAGTATAAAACGTCTAAATAGTAAGATCGAGTAGAAGAGATTTACTATACATATACATTTTTCAAGAGTAACTTAATTATTTTAATTGAAATAAATGAAACAAACGAAACATAATATCAGAGAATTATGCTATAACGAAAAATTTCAAACACTTTACCGATTCAAAAACTACTGACTCTTGGATCGATCCAAACCTTTTCTACATGGTGACACATACAATCACTTGACCAACGACACAGACATTAATGCAATAAGTTTAAATACGTTTTTTTTTACAAAAAACCACAAATGAGTGTCCTCACAAAGTTTCGACAGCGCATTAAAATTTTGCACGCCACCTATCGCTTTCATTACTGGGTTTTGGCACCGAGCCAGGTTGGATAACATCCAAAATTGGACCCTATATAGTATGGGTTAAGTTGATTCTTCTTTGTGATTGTTTTCCGTTTTTTAGCCAGCCAACGGTTCGCAAAGTGATTGCTTTCAGTATTGAGCATCTGCCAGTAGGCTTTGTTGGTGAAATTTATCAATGGCCAGTTATTAATGCGGGTGTTGACATTGTTACTGATATCTACCACGGAATGGGGATCCTATTTGTACGACATTATTTTCTTTTGTCAGTTTAAAAATAGCTTATACCGTCTTCTAGTATTTGTGGCGGTAAGCTCATAGAGGTGTATTCAGCCGAGGCAGCAATTTCAGAATTCAATAGTCGTTTAGTAGTTTATACATTAGCTTGGAAGTCATAGCCAAAAAATATTTCCTCTCTAGGTCAGTTTTTTAGGCGATTATTTGTATTGACTATTTTCTTAAAATAAAACATAGGTAATGTGTCCTGTCATAGAAGGGCTGACATCAGCCAAACCACAACAGATGGAGCCCAGTAGGGCTGATGCCCGATCCGGAGCTGTGGACAACGTAAAAGGTTACCGGGGCTCTGGCTCAAAGCAGGAGAAGGAACGGGGTGGTTTTTATGCAGTAAGAGTCTGACACACCCTCTCCCCTCACCCAAAGAGGGTGTAGGCATTGGATGATTTTACCCTTTGAAAAAAAAGTTATCTTTACAAAACAATAAGATTGACAAGTCCAAAAAACATCGTACCATCATCTATCTGTGTGATTAATAGCTAAGGGATTAAAAAAACCGGCCATCTTTTTAATTTTATGCAATCCATTGTAGCTTAATCTTTGAAAACTTTGAACGATTGAATTCGAAGACAACAATGTCAGCTGAAATTTAACAAAAACATCGAACATTTTGTTTATAATTATTTGAGCGAAGTTTGACAGGCTTTGTCTGTACCCACTCTTTAATTGCTTTAATTTGATTGACGTTGTATTTAAAGTAAACAAACAATAGTGTACTTAACTGATATACTTTTTAAGTAATTGTTTTAATAACAGATATTAATATGTATAACAATAAAACCAGAGAGATTTGAATAAAAACATACTTACTCGTACGTAACCTTACCTTGCCCTATGTGTATAGGCAGAGACTATACAATGACAATTGCTACGAATCTTTCATACCTCTATCGCTTCATCAACAGTCATCAGTATTTTGTGTCATCAGTCTGCCATTAAAAGTGTCGTTGAAATCGGTGCACCCATTTCAGCGATTTGCCAGAACAAACAGACAAAAATTTAAAATAATATTATTTTGGAGTATGTATCGTATGTATATTTATATGCATGTAGTAAAAACTGTTATTACAATATTACAAGTAGACACTCCAATTTTATTAATTAGTCTAGAAGATACAGATTTTTATAACACACTTAATTAAAAATATATCAAGTAATCAATACCTTTACTACGAGTTTGCTCTACGTTTAAAGTAATCCAAAGGGGAGCGCGGATTGGTTGGTTTATTCGAGCCGGCCAATCAGAATGCCGAACGCTCTCGTTTCGATTACCTTAAACGTAAAGTAAATTCATACTAAGGTTACAGTTAACTATTTACCCACGAAACCTAATATATTTCCACCAACATTGGCCCTTGTAAACTCAAGACACTTAAGTAAATAATTCTCATAAATAATAAATAGTTTTCTTCAATTTCATTTGGTTAATGTATAACAAAATAGTTTCCTTTAGTTAGGAATTTGTTTCAGCATGTAATGAAGTGTTTGTGAGACGAGTAATGTGTTTGTTACGGAAGAATATATCTTGTTATTGGGTAGGCAAATAATTGTGCTAATGGTACACCTGTGTTTATTTATTTGATATGGAAATTTATACCTTTATTTGACTAAAATATAGGCTATAAATAGTACCCATGTTTTGTCTATTTGAATATTAGACCTGAATTGCGTACTATTTCTGAATATCTACACATTTTTCGAATATTTTTTTCAAGACGATAGTTTGATTTTCATGTGCCATATGTGCTTTTACACACATTGTAAGTTCATATTATGCACTTGCCACCCAGACCCGGTATAACAATATAATATTGTATATGTAAATAATAATATGTTACAAGACAAACAAATCTTCTTCAAAAACACAATTCCTTCAAGACATTACATCCAAAAACCTCACATCATCATTAATAACAAAAAAAAAAAGAAAAACCTAGCCAAAACACTTACTTAAGACGCTAATCCAGACAGAGGAAGGTACAAAGGCGAAACAACGAATAACAGGGACATTGCAGTAGAACATTTGTTTCGTAGAGATCATTGTGTGGCGCGGCATTGTTAGCAGGTGCTCGAGTCTACTCCACGTCGGCGACCCGCAGCAATAATTAAAAATACCGGTAAAATGCCGAGGCAAAGAAGTAATGTTTGGGAAATTTTGGTGATGATTTTGGACATGTATTTTTGGTTTTGGGTTAGGCTTTCGATTGAGTGGGGCATTGAGTTAGTGATTTATTTTTAGAAGTTTGTTTTTGTTTTGTGTTTTATTTTATTTTACACTTTATGTACAACATTATACAAAGGTGGACTTAATGCCAATTTGGCATTCTCTACCAGTCAACCTTGGGGTGATGCAGAGAGAATATGACAGTTGGTGTAACTACAAGCTTGTGTTGAAATATTATAACATAAATCAATTTATAATAATATCGATAATTGACATGTTATACATATAAAAAATATTACATTATGTGTTCTAGATGTACATTTTATTGGGTCTTAAAAGATTTTGAGAATATTTAATAGTGCTGTAAATGATTGCTTTTAATCTAATTGTTGTTTTGTTCTTATTGTTTCATTGTAAATTAACTAAGCAGTGGATTACATAGAATAAGTTTCAATATTGAAAGTTATTGTTGTTTTCTTTATACTATAATCGTTTTATTAAAATTTCCATATCAAAAACATCAACAAAACAATAAACATGACAGTTATTTACTTGAATAGTTGATTCTTAATGTAAATTTCATAAATCTTATTTTATTAAAGTTGAGCTGTTTGAATAGGAGAAATTATCAACAAACATCTTAGTGTACACTACACATGGAGCTATATAACCAGTATAAACTAACTGTTGAATATGAAGAAAGATTATACAAAGCGAGACCATGGTAAACTGGTTTTGTATCGATTGATGTGTTGCCGTCGGTACTTACTTCAAAGTTTAGGTCCCATCTTTTAAATTGGTATAAGATTAATGAGTATTATATTAGGCAAGCGTTGTTGTGCTCCGATTTAATTAAATTTAATAAAGTAAATGGATCTTCGAGTTCTGTTATATTTTTCCTTGTCATTATTCTGATATTAATTTTATTCGTTAGCATTTTTTTGATTTATGTTTGTTTTCTTCGTAATGGTCTTCTTTAAATAGGTAATGTTCATTTCATTTCACGTAATAGATTTGGGTGGTTTATTAAAATGAGTTTTGAGATGTTTCTTTCGTTATTTAAGTTCTCAGTAGAATCAGTCTGGACTGTAGGTAAAAGTTACAAGACAGTAGAAAAAAGTATTCTACGTATGGATACATAACCTTACGCCTATTCCCCATGGAGGTAGGCAGCGACTATGGAACACCCATTGCTACATACCTCTTTCGCTTCATCAACAGTCATCAGTATTTTGTGCATGCTCGTCGGTTACTTAATTAAATTACAGTAGAATGAAACACATATCCGTCTTTAAGTAATTCTTCTAGATTCAAGTACCTCATGTATAATGTACTACGTACAGCAAGCATAGCTATTTACTATGCAGGCAAGAAAATAAAGATTTACTCAGTACTGAACTAGTAGCTATTGATTATACTTAATCACACAGTTTTCAACCAAACCATATCTTCTGTAACCATTTGGTCAGTTTAGTAGCCAACCAATGGTCACAGTCTCTGTATTGAATCAATCTTTATTTTCTTGCTTGCCTACGTCAATACTTGCTTCTAGTTTACCCTTGTTACCTCTAAACACATATACCAATGCAATATTGCCAGTCACACAACTCATCAAGCTAAACATAACCAGTTTATCATGGTCTTGCTTTGCATGATTTCTCCGCACATTGTACGGTCAGTTTATACTGGTTAGTAAAGTTAGAGGTGTAGCATTGTAACCGTGTCTACTATCGACACAACAAAACTGATAACGTCAGTCGGTCAGTCCAATAAATGAGTTACGGGGTCGTTCTGACCAATAACACTTAATATAGCTTCATATTAGTCGAAGGTGCTTCATGAATAATAATTTATGATTGGATAAATTTTATCTTTGTCATGTTTTCGTCTTCTAATTACGTTGTGTAGTTTAGTGTTGGGATTATTAATAGTGTTTTGGTGATAACTTGTTATATTGTTAGTAGTTCTGGAGTACGGAAGTTTTGATGTAATTTATTAGAGCTCTTATTTCATGAAATGATAGATATATTATGTTATTCCATAATTCATACTCCAGACTAGTTATAATCCGCAGCTGCGGACTAGCTAGCGGGTTTACCAGGGCTCTGGCTCGAAAAGTAAGAGTAGGAACGGGGTGGTTTTTAGTCAGTAAGAGTCTGACACTCCCTCTCGCCTAGCCCAAGGCAAGAGAAGTCATTAGATAATTTTCCCCACTTAAAAACACACACATAGTTATAGTACAACGATGTCTCACGATAGTTATTGTAAAAAATATCACTGATTTCCCCTCTTCTCAAAAGTAACAAATCTTTCTCCATTGATATCTCATTCAATTACATCTTCATTACAAAAGACTACAGCTTCGTCATCTCATGATGAAGCGTCCCTCTGTGACTCGAAACTGGTAGAGCTTTCTCCATTAATTTACGAGAGTGAACCGTGATTTTTAGTTAACACATTGAACGCCGTGGTGGTCACCGGTGACTGACGTTAGCGGAGGATTTGCCTTCGACAGTTTTCTATTGGCAGTCAAAGACTTAATATAGTATGTCTCACGATAATTATTATGAAAAAGTATCATCAATTACTTCTCTTCTTAAAAATGACAAATCTTTCTCCATTGATATCTCATTCAATTACATCTTCATTACAAAAGACTACAGCTTCATCATCTCATCTGCGAAACTCGAAAGTTGAATGGATGGGAAATTGAGGCCAGTCTTTGTTTCATCGAGAATGCTAATAACTGTTAGTTGGCTTTTTGAAGTTGCCAACATTGTTGTAAGACTCCCGATGGAGTTTGCAACAATTTTTATCGAATATTGCAGTGAAATTGTTTGGTATTTTTTTGCTGTATCTACAGTTGAGTGTTATTGCTTTTGTTTTAGAATTGATTTCGTTGCTTTTGCGGATTTATTTGTTTTAGGAACTTTATTGGTATGTCATACCTATTTTTTACCGACTTAGAAAACTATTACAGTACCGTACTACGTTCGGATGTATGTTTGTATTTTTATTTGTGTAATCGGTGAATTAAAAATAATATAACTTTAAGATCATAAAATTGTAAACAACTAAGCAAACATTACCCATTAAGGTTTTAATTAATAATTTTGTTTAGAACTTATGGCACCGATTTCCAACCTATTAGTACTTCTAATAGAATATTTTTGTTTTTGGTTTTTTGAAGTCGGCTTTTTAAACGTGGTTTTTTTATCTTATGAACTTTCAAAGGGTGTCTAGGTTATAGGGATACAGACTCGGGAAGTGTGTGATTGTCACTAAAGTACCCTTCCTCTTAATAGGCCACTAGTAGTAATGTAATATCATAATTAATGTTACATCATATTTAGCTAGTTAGTTCTTTTGCTTTATTTTAGAGATAATCGCACAGAACTATCCAAATTTGAAGCTCAAACTCCAAAACTATAAACAATTCATAATCATGTTCAGTCCCTCTAAGTTCCTCGACTTTACGCATCAAAGCGTTCTAACCCTCACAATGGGAGGGTTGCAAAACAAATATCATTTTGACACGTGGCTTTAGGCAAGACCAAGTAATTCATACGTATTATAATACAGGGAGTTAAGCTTTCACTAACCATGAAAACCCTGAGCCTATTATCATAGCGATTAAGGTATTGCTCATAAAATGTCAGGTTTATTTCTGATCGTGTTGCCTGTGGTTTTGGTGTTGCTTGTTTTTTGGGTGACTGGCAGAGAGATAGTTTGAGGTGTGATATTTTATTTTTGTATTGGTAAAAATTAATATGTCATTGTAGCCTGGAGTTTTAAGACGTCTGCTTCTTATGTATGAGAGGGTTCGAAATCTACCACGGCAAGTACCAATGTGACTTTTATACTATAACTCTGAGTTATATGTATTTTCTAAGACTATTTAGACACCACTGACAAACGGTGAAGAAAAACATCGTGAGGAAACCTGTAGGTCTACTCTGGTTTCGTTTAATCTTCGGCCGTAGATTTAAATAATTTACTAAAAAAAAATACTTAAAATAACGTTTTATTTTTAATTTCAAATTAAAATCTATTTATTTATCTTTATTTCAATCGTAAATTTTTGTTCACAAAAGTTCACAATTAATGGAATTGTATTACGAAATCTGCGAAGTTTCGGACGAAACTTTCTGTTTCGTTGAACTAGAGTAGGCCCCTGGGTTTATAATTTTTAATTATAAGTTTGAAATTGTCAACCTGCATTGTGTAAGCGTAGCGATTAATGCTCAAATCTTCTCCGGATGTGAAGAGGCCTTATGTGTAGGCCGTATAGGCTGTTGATGAATGATGAGTGTGATAAATTAAAATATTATTTATATGCAATTATGTAACCAGATATCAGTGCTTCACTCAAAGTCAAAATCCTCGGTTATGCTATAAATAAATAAGTTTATGTTTTTATACATAGTTTATACTCGTATGCCTACTAAATTATGGATTTGTTTTACGAAACTTAAATCAAATGGTAGGTAGGATATTGGGTTCACCCGCTATTGCTATGAGAGTGAGTGTTACCTACCCTTTAGAGGCTTATCCCTTTTGAGAATCACGAGTGTGATATCGCATTAAATTTGAAACAGATACAAACTTACCTATACTACAATTTGATACCGAAACTGTTACCAAAACAAATCTTCCGTCTTTTGATGTCCTCGATACTTACCATAGGGATAATGAAAATGTATTTAATCCGTCAGTTAGGTAACGAAAAAATATTGGATACGTATCTTTTATTTTGTTATATAAGATAACAATACCTAAATAAAGCTAATTAAAATTTAGGAGTGGGAGTAAATACGTCATTTCTACGTATAAAATGTACTTAGAAGTGACATCACGCGATATAGATATTCGATATATCTTCGAAAGCATTTATTTTCGTAAGAAAATAAAAAATACGGGTCTAATGTTTTAAAATAATCTACAAGACGGATATTAAAATAAATATTTGTAATTTACCCTATTGTAGTATTGATTCCCCCTAGTCCTTTTCATCATCGAACCACAAGACAATCGGCGAGGCGTAACCGCTTCATGGTAGATATCCCACCCACTCGCACGAAGCGCTTCGCTTCAAGCTTCCTTGTGCGAACTGCTAGGGAGTGGAACTCCTTGCCGGAGTCTGTGTTTCCTGATGGGTATAACTTGGGTGTCTTCAAGGCCCGAGTGAATAGGTTGCTTATGGGCAGACGTGCTCCACCGTAGGCCGTATCATCACTTACCATCAGGTGAGATAGCGGCCAAACGTCGACCCATTAAATGTAAAAAAAAAAAAAAAAAATATTAACACATTGAACGCCGTGGTGGTGACCGGTGACCGACGTTAGCGGAGGATTTGCCTTCAACAGTTTTCTATTGACAGTCAAAGACTTAAGAGTCATTTGATGACCTTCCGAATAAAACGTCAGAGATCTGTTTCTGAATCTAGAAGAATTGTTTCCGTCATGGTCTTGATTAATACAGACTGCGCACTGCGTAGGAAGTTTTAGGGTTAAATAGAGCTAATCAATCATACAGGGGAGTGTTTGTAGCAAACAGAGTCTTAATTGATACTAGGAATGATTCATCAGACTTGAATAGATCTGTTCTTGTTTCTAAGAAAAGAGTAGTGATTTAGATGAAAACTAGTTGGCGCGGTGGTTAGGCAACTGGCTGCCGTGCACCATGTCGCGTTTTCGAATCCGGCAAAGAACAACTTTTAGTGTGACCCACATATTGTTTTACACGTAGTCTGGAATTGTGCCCACTATATCCGATATTTAGTGCCCAGTATGGCAATAGGCTCACCATCTATTACATGGAACTTATAATATAAATGTTAAAAAGTGGGCGTACATTGTACAGTGTCACCTCTGCTGATGGTAACCTATACCAACTTCATCTGGTCGAAGGAAGTTTTTTTAACCAGAGTCCATTATTTAAAACATCTGTTACTAATCGAGTCTTAACTTTAAATGATTAGCCGTCACTATCCTGCTAAAGACGTCCAATTTAATATAAACCTCAACCATGTCCATCCGCAGGCTATCCGTAAGACGTCAGTCAGAGAAACTCGCCAATTACTCTTCACAAACGTCTTGATAAAGGATTCAATCGGTTTAGCTGAAAGTCATTGATTGAGGCCACGTTCAGTAGTAGATTTTCTTTAGTTAATATTGTGTTAATGATGATGATGGTATTGTGCTGATGCTTTTTTATGGAATAAGCCGGTAAATGAGTAGACCGATCACCTGATGGTAAGCAATCGCTTGAAAAGACACTTGAAACACCAAAGGCGTTACAAGGAAATTGGGGATTGGGAAGACTAGGAAGGAACATCATTCACACAACAAAAGCGTTGTTTCACGTCGGTTTTCTGTGAGGCCGTGGTATCACTCCGGTTGATCCGGTCCATATGTGCCGAAGCATGACTCTCCCACACTTATGATGTTAAGAGAACAATGTGTATCTATGAACTTCTTCAACTCTTATAATAATGTAATTTTTTCCTCTTTCGCAGACAATGACGAGCGCATCTCGGTTGGCGACCGTATACTTCCTGCTGACGCTTGCAGCCGCTTCCAGCGCTATAAAGTGCTGGAAGTGTGGCCAGTACAGCGACGGCGTCGGCTCCATCACACCATGCAGCAACAAGACTGCTGTCAGACTTGAGGAGTGTCCTAGCAACGCCAAATATTGTATCGTGAGTATTATCTTTATTGATCAATTTTATTTAGGGGTTTCGTAGTTTACTTAGATACGTTGGTCCATATCAATAAAAAATACGCAAAGCAGTACTACTTATAACAGCTTTGCTAAAGATTAGCTACTAACTAACCTTAAACACACACACACACAAACAACTATTACTTTCAACCAATAAAACATATAGTATAGAGATCACTCATATGATTTAAATGAAACTACAAGTAATACTCGTCCACAGAAGCATAATACAACTAAATATTTCAATGAAAACCGAAAATAAAAAAAAAATCAAACAAAATAAATAATGAAATTAATCAATTAGGTACAGTAGAACAGCTCCATGTTATTTGACCACAGAAGAGCTGTAATGTTGTAGATTCTCAAGCAATGTAACGGACATGCGGCGCGGCTGTTATAATGCCGTATTTGTAAATAGTGTTTAAATTAGCTCAAGGAGAAATGTACTGTTTGGCTTATCTATTGGGCCTATTTCGCTCATTTTTCGTATATTGTCTGCAAAAACGATAACAAATATGTGGTTTAAATTAAGTAATAAGACATTTCCTCATACGGTATAACATCACAATTAAAATCAATTACAAGCCCGCTCTATAAAACAAAGCGACCCAAAACGCCACAACCAATTTATCCGCACCTACGATAAAAAGGGCCGAAGAATTTACAGAAAAATAAAATACCATTGTATACGTAATAAAGGCAATTACGGTGGCATGAAATTTAAGTGGGTGCAATCAAGCACTCGAACGTACTTGCTTTGTAAATGTACTCCGGCAACACTTGACGGGGCGCTGAGAAACCTTTCTGAAAATATATTAGCGCTTTGATAATGTATTTTGTGAATGTGATTAAATTTGAGTATGGTAATGTTTGATGTTTTCGGTACCTATAGACTTTTTTTTTTTGTTTTGGAGTTATGAATTTTAGTTTGTGTTGAAATGAAGATGATGGTTACATTGACGCATTAGACCTACGATCTGTATTGGCTAATGTTATATGGGAAATAAATAAATTGTATCTAGCGATGGGTGAATGTAGGTTTAGGATAGTACCGATAATGTTTTTCTTTTTTTTTTGTAAATAGTAAAATAATCTACTATTTACAAAAAATAAATGCCAGCCTATAAATGGCCCATGCTGAACAAAGTTCTTGTCTAGCACGGTTTGAACATTTATAAACATTACCAAGTCATTAAGATGAAATAGTTCAACAACGAAGTTCATGGAAGACATACGTCTCCCTAGGGATGTGCCATAACAGGCGTTGCACCATGGCGGCTCCGGAACTGGTTTAATTAGAGGACTTGGTGCTCCTTTATAGGTAGTGGCCAACGGGATGGTTGGTGTCTTTTAAAGGTTTCTCCTGTAATAAAAAAAGAAAATGAAATAGTTCAGCGTTTGTAATCTTTTCTACAAAAACATTCCAATTACAATGAAAGAAAATACATAAAAAATATCTATGCCTTTGTTTTTTCTATCATAATCCCATAAACAAACACGCTCTCACACCCAAATTCGAAATTAATGCGCATCTTAATCAAGAACAACAATTCGACCGGGTCTTAGTCACGCCCGTCCTATAGACGGCACTTCCAATATCCGGCCAACACGGCAAGACGGTTATCCGGACGTTCGCCAAACGTTTTGCAAGATGACGTCAGCTTACCCGGATTTAGGAGCTTCGAGGCTTAAGGTGCTAAAGAGGGCGGGAAACGGAGTTACAATATTTAAATTTATGAAGCGTAATTTTTTGAGGGTACACCTTTAAATGAGGTTGTGTGCCCTGAATCGTAAGTAGGTGATAAGGTTTTTGAAGATCAAAGAAGTCACGTCGAAAATGATTGGTTGAGAATTGGAATAAGATCAAGTGTTTTCTTGTATGAAAGGATTTGAATATTACAGTAAATAACATAAAAAAAACGTATACCACCTTAAAAGTTAAACTGCGTACTTCCAAAGTTTTAAAGGCGGGTTTTATAACTACAAAAGCTTCTCCTAAGTTTGAAAAATACTATGCTGAAAATCACAGCTAAATCGGTTCAGTCATCGCGAGATAATCGCGCACAAACATACATACATGCAAAAATAAACCGGAGCTGCGGAATACCTGGCGGGTTTACTAGAGCAACAGCAGTAGTCAAAGACCAGGAGTAGGAACGGGGTTGTGTTTAGTCAGTAAGAGTCTAACAGTCCTTCTCGCCTCGCCCAAGGCGGGAGAAGTGATTTAACGATTTTCACCCTTAAAAGAATAAGTCAAAATTAAAACCTCCATAATTTTTGCAGTCGTTTAAAAATACACCTTAACACACTTGACTATACCGATTAAGATTCCTTGTCCGCTATCAGTGGGACCGCAAACATTCCCTAAGATAAGGTTATTAAGATAAAGGTGCTTGGAGTCTCAATGAACTCACTTAGTTCCACTATCAGAACTCCAGCGCTCAGTACTTGCGAACTTTCTACTTAATCCACATTTTGTTCTACCTTTTGAACAGTACCGAGTGGGTTAGGATGATTTTTGATGTATTCGTTTATGTAATGGAACAAAGTTGTATTTGAGTAGATTTGACTACTTATTTTAAAAACAGTGTCATCGTGAGAATGTTCACGGATCATCAGTTTTATAAAAAATATGAAAAAATCTGGTTGGTTTATTTATTTATTACTAACGTAATTTTGCTAGTATTTTTTTCCATAAAAACGCATTTCTATACTTTCAAGCTTCCATTAACAAAAAGTATATATGTATTTAAAAATTTACTGTAAGAAATAACCGCGTGTACGATGTAAACGTATGTTGTGTCCATACACAACAATAAAGTACCTATAAAATAAATCAATAGTAGGCAGTTCTTATCTAAAGACAGTTTAAAATAAATAGTTTGTGTTGGTCATTTAACATCTCATAATAATCGAAAGTGTCTTTAAAAGTAATCTGGGGCCTTAGAAACGAGTTTGCTTTACGTTCAACGAGAGCGCGTTCGGCGCTGTGATTGGCCAGCTCGAAAAACCAACCAATCAGAGCACCGACCGCGCTCTTTTTCCATTACTTTAAACGTAAAACAAACTCGTACTAAGGGTACTGATAGTCTGTCAGTAAAGAATATCTACAGCTTACGATGGCACACATTGATAGCAGTAGGATCGACGCAGATAAATGACACTACAACTTTACAGAGCAATGAACTCGAATTTAAATAAAGTCCTTTACGTATTCCTTCAGTTCTATTGTCTTCAGAGGTAAACGACCTTTGATATAATCGTTTTCAATAGTACTAAAGACAGTTTTATTTATTCGGTGTTATAATAATTAGATAATTTTTGTTACTTCATTTACCGTAGTATGCTTATTTTTCCTTTCTTTATTTTTATAATAACTATCGTAAGACATACTAAATTAACTAATCACATCACATAAATAATATATGGAGAGCTGTACTAGTTTCGAGTCACATGAGGACTGCGTGAACAAACGTATCGTCGCCGCGTCTGCGCACGTTGCTCATGATTTTTTTAATTTTTCCCGCTCTAGAATTTCCACTTTTCGTATTCAGGAGGAAATCTTCCCTATCCGCAATTCTCCATTAACCCAAACACCGAAAAGGTAGGCAACGCGCTTATAACGCCTGTGGTGCTGTCCATGGGCGGCGATTGCTTACCATAGGTGATCCGTAAGTACAATTACCAGCTTATATCATAAAATTGTTGCGAAAACCACCAATCAACAATAACATCAGTACAATCACAAATATTGGAAAAGATTAAAGCAATAACCACACAATGTAACACAATTTTTATCAGTCACTAGGGAATAATGATAATGTTCAAACCTTTTATTTATGTACACAGGCTTTATATAATATTGTTTGTTTCAACGGTAAAACATTTACCACGCTTCCTAAATCCCTAAAGACCTGGCAAGGTTTTTTTTTTGGTATTGAAATTGGCTTTTACCTCGGCTTTGTCGTTTTCATTATCTCAGTTATGTTTATTCTTATCAGAAGATTATTTTGATGAAAAATCACGGTTTACTCACGTAAATAAATGGAGAAAAGCTCTACTAGTTTTTGCAATTCCAAGATAGCATAATATAATTATACGCAAATGATAAATGTTAAACGCAAATTGATATTTTGACAATTGGCAATTTAAAGCGTTTAGTTAAAACAATTATAAGACTGAAAGAAAACTCCTTGGTATACAAATTACACCGTTATCTTTGTAAACTGATAAACAAATAAAATTTTCATTTCATCATCACAATCATGAAATGCTAAATCTGTTACACTAACAATCTAATTTACTCTACTGAGTTTTGATAGTGGCAAATCCGACTTAGGTTTCGGGTTCATTCTAGTATACTAATATTATATTATATCCTTCATCCTTACTATTGTGTACATCCCCTTGTCATTTCCCTAGTGTTGATCCCTTCAGCTTTGATTCACCAAACACCTACACATCAAGCCTTAAAAAACCAATATATCTTGACCCCGCTTTGTATAATCTTTCCACACACCCAACGGTCAGTTTAAACTGGTTAAGTGTAGCTGGATTTGAAGCCGTGTGTACATTGTACGCATCCCGTAACACTGGCATTTGGGTTTAACTTTAGTAAACAAGACCCTTTGTGTCGACCTCTAACCGACATACATCACTTTTGTCGTGTTAAAAATTATATTACTACAGGGATTTTTATTAATATCACTTCTGGGGTCGTTAAGGTTATTTTTTAAATAATGTTTGTCCATATTTTTATTAACCCTTTTTGTTTTAAAAATAGATATCTAATTTCACTTCGTTGTACTTGGTTATGGCTTAAAAATAGACTTTTTGGGTATAGATAGAAGGTCTTGATGGTTAAGTATGAATATATGTTTTAACCTCTTTATAAATCGATATTTACACTACACTTCTAAAAGGTCGTAGGTAGATTATGATCATGGTCGTCCCACTGCAGGGCAAAGGCCTCGCTATTCTTCTTCCACTCCTCTCCGTGTAAAGCTTTTTGCGGCCAATTTTTGTCATGACGATTTCGTCCCATTGTCTCCTTTTGGGCCCAGCACGACGTCTTGTGACATAATACTGTAATACAAACACACACAGTTCTATAAGAAATGTAAAAGATATCCAAATTATCTTTTTAAACCTAGATCACAAAGCGAACATCTGGGTAACCACAATAAGTGCAGACAATTACCTACCTACATAGTAGAGAAAAAGAACAAAAGCCTAACATAATTTAAATAGTCTTAAATGCAGCTGCATTGTCCTAATGTCATTGCTATCTGCCTCCATAATTATGCAAATGCCAGAGAACATTGCATTTTACATTTTAAATGCAGTTCGTTTAAATACACACTCGGCGCTGAGGGGTTAATTCAACCTGATAGCCGGTAATTGTCTGACAAAAAAGCTTAACGAAATCCCGACTTTTCGGGCTTACATTAAACGGGAAAAGGTGTAAAAAGTCCACCAAATCCGGATCTGGTGAGGCTTGTTGGTACGGCTATTATTTTCATTTTCATTTTGAAATACGACGTTTTTGATTAAATCCCGCTTTTACCTTTCGAGCTGTCGACGAAAAAGGATTTTGGCTGGTTCTTTTGATATATTTTTGAAATAGAAAATAGAAAAGAAGCAGTCGTATTCCAAATTGAATGCGTTCAAACGTAGTTTTGGTGAAATAAGATTATTTTTGTTAAACCCTCTTGCAACGTTTGTTTGGGAGTTTAAATAATCTACGAGACTATCATTTCATTATTAAGGTTAAAATGGCAAGTCCCCTTGCCCCGTAGTCCAGTATAGGATTGTTGACGATTTTTCCTTGTCTTTAAAATAAACAAAATGATCATTAATTGTTATGTTATCGGCTCACTCACGTAACTGTTTGACGAGGAACTCGACTAGTTTCAAACCATGTTAGCGGCTCATATTTATGAGCAGCATTCTACGACACACGACGCGGTAATTTTCGCGATGCTACTGCTAATTTACTATGTCTCACGAAAGTTATAGTAAAAATGATAATTACTATAATAAATAAAGTGAACTAAAACCCTATCTTTTGATGAAAATGAAGTTAAGAGACTTTGAAGAGCTGCTGCTTTTCTTACTTCTCTGCACCTCTGCTCTGATATTTTTCTCAAAAACATAACAAATGTATCTAAACGTAAGCCACGTTTAGATACATTTGTTTGTAAGTTTTCGCTACACGGCGTAAACTATTACTGTGAACAAGTGTCAGACTTTGTCGACACCAATTTGTTGCAAGAATAGGGTATATGCGCATGATTCAAATAACGATAATTTTTTTTTCATATAATCTCTTTTCCTTTAGATTTATAAATCTATCAATAATTTTCAATATAATTTTGTTTTGAATAAGAAAATAATTATTGCAAAATGCACAAAATAAGCGGGAAATTCAAATTAGTTGAAACGCATTGCTATTGGTCAGAGTAGTTTGTGACGTCAAAGTCTATAATAACAAATATCAACAAGTGCTATTGTTGAATGCTTGCAACGAAATTCAGTTTTTTTGTGATTTTGAGTTGATATTGAAGTGATATTGTTTCGTAAAAGAGTGGCAGGAAAGTCACAGGAAATGACTGATATTGGTTACGTCAAGGCACAATCGGACAATCTTCCAAAAATTGATGTGTTTATGATGACCGCGTATTTCACATCAAATTCGGATTTTACGTGTACTGAAATAAAAGGAGTGAAAGCAGCAAGGTAATTACACAATAAATATTATATTTATTTGGTTTTCGACGCCTTCTTTGGATAATTTTTACCTATAAGTAAATAGAAATAGCCTGGAAATAACATAACCTTAAAATGCGAATGGGAGAACATTTTAAGGTTATTTATTGTATTGTGTGAAAAACATATTATCTGAAGCTGAGGCTGCTTTGTATCATTAACTTGACACTTTGCTTGAGTATAAGTGGCGTGCCTTGCACTCCCTCAAGTTCTCATAAGTACATAGGCTGAGGCTTATGTCCACGGTTGGACATAGGGCTCAGCCTTTGTCCAGCACTGGACTAACACGGGATGATGGTGATGATGATGACTGCTTGAACTGCTAGCGATCACTGCACTTTCATTAAGTACTTTATGGTATCAAAATACCTTATTAGATGAAAACGCTTTTCCGGTAAAACAAAACTCGATTGTATGTACCTATTTCTATATTGTTTTATTTTTTATAGATCTGCACGAGAAACATATGGAGATTCTGCAGTTGGATATGTACAAGTGAAACGGGAGGGTAATATATGCACTGTGAAGGCTCGAATAACTCCAAACACAATGTCCGACAGAAGTGTTATTCTGTAACACTTGTGTGTGATGAGGCTGAAGAAACTGTTTTATCATTATATATTTAAAAGTCGGTTTACTATCCTGTTGCATTATGTAATTGAAGTGAATTCACGTAAAACACGAAATATATACAAATTATGACCCAAAACACTTTGCAGTTTCAACTGTTATTATAGACTTTGACGTCACGCGAGCGCGCCAAAATGACGGTCGTTTAAAATGCTGTTACGAATCTATTATTTTAAAACTGCTTTTTTTACCCGAATTCCTTTTTTTTTGGTGCTGGTTTTTTTTAACATTTATATAATGATGTAAATTACCATTTAAAAACATTTAAAAAATACATGCATATACCCTATTGTCTTAGATAGTGCTTCCCAAGAGTTTCGTGTCGACGACATGAGAAAACACTTTTCGTGTTTAAAGCTACGAATGTGATTCATCGCCGTGTTTTGTTAGGAATAAAGAAACAGATGTTTTGTTTGTGAGCGATTATTGAACAAGACGACTTGGGGTAATACTCGTTCTGCAAATATTTAGAATGTGACATAGATAGATTATAGGTAGTTATTTTTTAATAATATATTTTTTTTTTTAATATAAAAGCTTTTGGAGGCTGAGTCACCCTCGTCCGTAGGAGAGCACCCAAAAAAACCGAAACCCTACACGTGGCCTCTGGGTGGTGCTAATCAGGTGACACTCTGGTGGTAGGCTTCGGCCGACGGCATTATAACCACCCACCGAGCAAAACCGTGTCGCCAAGCGGCCTAGCCGTGTTCCGCCACGATGCTCGGTGAAGCCGTATGAGAGGATGGGTCGAGATGTTTGCTCCACTATGAGTAGACCGATCTGGCGCGCGCTGGTGTAGCTTCATCGGGTGGCCAGTCGCGGAGGGTAGCGGGATCCGAGGCACGGTGCACCGCTGGCCGACCGCAGATAGTTGGGGGCCCAATTAGCGTGCTAGCCACACGTGAAAGGCTGCCCCGCCATCTAGCGAAAAATCCCATGGATACGCCATCGTGCCGGTTGGCGACCGGACGAGAGGGCCCGATGGATATCCATGGGGGGCTCGGGCGTCCCCGCAGTCTCCAGGCTGGCCTCCCAATGATGTGGCTAACTGCGGCGCGCGTCTGGGGTCGCCTGTGTGGAGGAACATTTCACTGCCATCCTCTCAGCAACCTCATACTCATAAAATGAAAACAAGAGCAAAGAAAAGGGTTCAACAGCGGCTGCACTCCTCTCCCTCAAAGTGCACCTCTCAAATATTCGAGGCTTGCACTCAAATATCAATGCGGTCCATCACCACCTAGAGACCGAGAACCCCACGCTCTTGTTTCTCTCGGAGACCCAGATCAGATGTCCGTCGGACGTATCATACCTGAACTACCCAGGCTTTTCCCTGGAGCACAATTTCGTTCCCCGCGCAGGCGTATGCCTATACGTCCAAGACGGCATCTGTTACCGGCGTCTCCGAAACTTTGAAGACCCCAGTTTTTCAACCTTGTGGATACTGGTGGACACAGGGATGGAGAAAATTCTCTATGCCTGTGTCTACCGGTCGCACAGCGGAGATTTGGAGACGACCAGATTAGCTCAACACCTTGTGGAGACGGCGGATGCGGCTCGGCAGAGGTACCCTTCGGCCCAGTTGGTGTTACTGGGGGACTTTAACGCCCATCACCAGGAGTGGCTGTTCCCATACCAGTGCACTGACCATGCTGGGAGGGAAATGCGTAAGCTTGCGCTAACGCTTGGCCTGACCCAGCTGGTCCAGGAGGCCACAAGGGTGCCCGATGTCGACTCGCACACTGCCAACTGCTTAGACCTTCTGCTGACAACTGATCCAGACAGCTACTCGGTGTCAGTTTCTTCACCCTTGGGTAGCTCTGACCACTGTCTGGTGAAATCCGTATCCACGTACTCCCCACCGGATCCTTGTCCCAGAGGATCTCGGCGGATGTGGCGGTACAAGTCAGCAGATTGGGATGGGATGCGATCTTTTTTTGCATCCTATCCTTGGCGGCCTGTCTGCTTCTCTACTGAGGACCCGTCAGCTTGTGCGGATGCCATAACGGGGGTGTTGCGTCAGGGCATGGAATACTACATTCCATTCTCGGATGCGACATCTTTCGGTGGGACTCGTCCATGGTTCGATGCCGACTGCAGACGTGCTGAAGCGCGAAAGCATGCGGCATACTTGGCATGGGCGGATGCCAGGCGTCGTAGGGCTGACGATATTCTTCAGAGGAAGAGAGCCTATAACCGGGCTGCCAAGTCATGCAAAAAGGCATTACGGATGGCTCGGTTCAACCACATTGGCCGAATAGGGAACAAACTGGCTTCTTACCCAGCGGGTAGTAAAGCGTTTTGGTCCCTGGCCAAGGCGGTTGAATCGAACTTCTGCCGCCCTTCACTCCCACCTCTCCTGGGGCCTAACGGGACGCTGGCACACACCGCGGTAGAGAAAGCGAACCTGTTTGCTTCTCTATTTGCGGAATCTTCACGTCTTGATACTGGTGGCGCTTTGCCTCCTTCTCTCCATAGAGTTTGCGAGACGAATATGTCAAAAATTCGCATACGACAGAAGGAGGTATATAAGACGTTGCGTAATCTTGACGTGAACAAGGCCAGTGGCCCCGACGGAATCCCAGCCGTGGTTTTAAAAATCTGTGCGCCTGAGTTGTCTCCAATCCTGACACGCCTGTTTCGACTTTCTTTGGAGACTGGTCAAGTGCCGGTTGCATGGAAGCTAGCCAACGTGCAGCCTGTGCCCAAAAAAGGTAGTCGTGCCGACCCTAATAATTACCGGCCCATCTCGGTCACGTCCATACTCTGCAAGAGTATGGAACGTGTACTTAACAACAGGCTCCTGGCATACCTTGAAGGTAACGACCTCCTCAGTGATCAGCAGTATGGGTTTCGCCGCAACCGATCCACTGGGGACCTTCTTGCGTATGCCACCCACATTTGGAGCGAGGCCATCGAGAAGCACGGGGAGGCAATAGCGGTCTCACTCGATATATCGAAGGCCTTTGACAGGGTTTGGCACGACAGCCTTATCGGCAAGCTTCCTGCATATGGACTTCCCGCTGATCTGTGCAGATGGATTGCAGACTTCCTGAGGGATCGGTCAATTCGAGTAGTCATTGATGGCTGCTCGTCTGACCAATTTGGCATCAACGCCGGAGTCCCTCAGGGGTCAGTACTTTCAGCAACGCTCTTTTTGCTGCACATCAACGACCTGCTTAAGCCCGGTATCTTTGGGTATGCAGATGACAGCACAGTTGTTGAAAGGTATGTGTCCGATGCGCGGAGTAGCGGAACACAGATCCGGTCTCAAAGAGAATCCATGGTCGAACGGTTGAACTCGTCCTTGAAGGCGGTTTCCGATTGGGGTGACGCCAACTTGGTCAAGTTCAACGCTACCAAAACCCAGGCGTGTCTATTCTCTGCCAAACGGAGTCAATTCCCGCTGGCTCCGACTTTCCGAAATGTGTCCGTTCCGGTAGCGGATCGTCTTGAGCTTCTGGGCGTAACTCTATCGCCAACGCTTAACTTCGGCTCTTATATAGAGTCGAAGGCGCATCTGGCTGGTAGGAAGTTGGGTATTCTCTCGAAGGTGAGACGGTACTTCACACCGAAACAACTGCTGAGCCTGTACCAAGCGCAGGTTCGGTCATGTATGGAGTACTGTTCTCACCTTTGGGACGGCTCGGCCAAATACCAGCTGGATGCGCTCGAACACATTGAAAGGCGTGCCAAGAGGCTCATCAATGACGATGCGCTTGTGGAGGCCCGGCTTCAAAGCCTTGAACACAGGCGCAAGGTCGCAAGCCTTTCCGTTTTTTACCGGATACATTTCGGAGAGTGTGCGGGGAATTGCACAACTTGATTCCCCCTAGTCCTTTTCATCATCGAACCACAAGACAATCGGCGAGGCGTAACCGCTTCATGGTAGATATCCCACCCACTCGCACGAAGCGCTTCGCTTCAAGCTTCCTTGTGCGAACTGCTAGGGAGTGGAACTCCTTGCCGGAGTCTGTGTTTCCTGATGGGTATAACTTGGGTGTCTTCAAGGCCCGAGTGAATAGGTTGCTTATGGGCAGACGTGCTCCACCGTAGGCCGTATCATCACTTACCATCAGGTGAGATAGCGGCCAAACGTCGACCCATTAAATGTAAAAAAAAAAAAAAAAAAAAAAAGCTTTGATCTATCTTGAGTATCTTCAGTTTGACAAAATGTCGCTTAGACCAATTAGCCTTTCAATCATCGATATTTATGATTTAAACACTATTGCAACCGATGTTTAAATTCTTGGCTTTTAACTTACTGTGGTTAGTGTATTTCAAGATGCTTTTTTTTGAAGGGGAAAGTCATCCAATGACTTCTCCCGCCTTGGGCGAGGCGAGAGGAAGTGTCATACTATTACTGACTAAAAACCACTCCAAAACTACTCCTGCTTTTCGAGCCGGAGTCCCAACTCCTCCATGTGACCCCTAATCAAAAATGGGTCTATTATGACTGAACGTACACTTCTGCCTACTCGTTCAAAATTAAAAAGCACAATAATATTTAAGAAACACTGCATATACATGAGGCTCTCATATGTATGTTTCACAATACAAAAATACTGCCTACATTATCACAGTGTACAAGTAATTCACACAGAAAAGTTTTGATAATAAAAACATTTACTGCGAAAGAACTTACAGATGAATAAACAAAATAGATACACACAACAACGACACCTTATCACAAATAACATACTCGTACTTACAACAGGAAAATACGAAGTGGTTGAGTGTGAATTTATAAAAATGTATTCTGGGTTCTGTTCATCAGTTTAATGCTTCCAAAGAGTAGCAGAGTAAAGGATGCATAATTATATTCTACTAGCTTCTGCCACACACTGTGCGTAGAAACCCCGATAATCTGGAGAAGCTGGTATTTGTTGGACAGGTTAACGGGAAAAGCCCTAGCGGTTGTTCACCAACCCGTTAGCAAGATGCTGTAAAAAACCTCACCGGCCTGACAGTTTATACAGACTTGGAGGAGTCCAAGCGCCCCTGTCCTCTGCAGTCAGACCCTCCGGTCGTACATCAAGTGACCAGACTAGATACGACCTTCAGTAATTAAGAGAACGACTGAGAAGCAGTTTCTGCCAGCGGCCTCGTCCTCGTTCCCTTGGGATAAAAAGTCATCCTATTACCTAAGTCAGCTCATACCCTGTCTGTATACCATATTTCATTAAAACCCGTTTAGTAGTTTCAGCGTGATTGGCGGACAAACATCCGAACATACAAAAAATAAAGTAAGTGCATAGAGTGAAGTGTGATGTGTTAAGTTGAGCAAAAACAAAACTTCATAAAACATTAAAACCTAAATATATTTAGGAAGTGGGCCCTATCTCGACAGTTGGAGGTTGGAGGTGCATGATTAACAATTTTAGACCACTGGATAATTTTATTTTACTCTCAAAGGTAGCTCTAAAAAAATATCTATATAAAAATAGTGAAACATTATTAAATTTTAAAACGCCATTAATTTTTTAATTCCCCGTCAGTCAATTTAAATTCTAAGAAGATTGAAGTTTATTGTGCAGCGAAGAAAAATACATAATATGAATTTTAAACAAGCGCTGAAAAATCGCTGATAGCGGACGTCAACGCTGGTAATGTACCGTATAGTTTTTTTTCTAGTTAGCTACAGCTAACATCCGGTAGTGTAAACTTCGTTACATTTTTATAAAGAGTGGCTGACAGCAATGAAGATAAAAAAATTATACAAAAATTGTGTAAGTTATCGTAGGAAACCGCTTAGTGGGTTACCGGGGCTCCAGCTCAAATAGCAGGAGTAGGAACGGGAAGGTTCTTAGTCAGTAAGAGTCTGACTCTCCCTCTCGCCCCATCCAAAGCGGGAGAAGTCATTGGATGGTTACCCCCCCTCAAAAAAAGGTATAAAGAATGATGTCTACTGATATTTTTTGATATCTTGATTTAAGTAAAGATTAAATTATTTAGCGTATAAATTCTAAGGGGTATACCTACTGTAAATATTTGTCAATAAATATATAGGTATACCTTATACCTAAATCCATCCATCATCATTGTTGCCATTAATTATAATTCCTTATTCACATTGCACAGTTGGAAAAATAATATAGTACCTTAAAACATTATTAAATTTTGTTTAAAAATAAATTCCTTATTGAAAATACAGCAGGTATTCTATATTGGATGCAGATCTTATATTGTACACTAAAACTAACAACGTTCCCGAGCATCCAAATTGCTCTAGCTCCCTTTGAATCTTTGCGGAACACCAAAAAGACAATTTCAAGCACCCACTTCTCACAAAGACTGTATTTATTTTTCCTTGAACAAATCTGTGACAGTAAAATATTTTAGGGACTTACTCTGTGAACTGAGACGTTCTTGGCGATAAGGCCACCGTTCCTGGGATGACAATTGTCGGATTTTAGTGAAAACGATTTGTTGCCACAAAGGTTTTGAAGCTTCGATTGTTTAGAATAGACTGCAGGGTTACAACCGTTTCCTTCGGCTAGATTTTGTTCATTTTATTTTTCATATACCAGGATAAACGAAATGGTTTTAGTTGTGAAAAGAAATCTGCTCAATTCTATGAATGGTAGATTGGATTTTGGTAAGTAATAAAGGTGAAATATAGAAAAAATCGGTTCAACGAACGAACAAATATCTCAATTAATTTATGTCATATAGAAAAGTTAATTACATTGAGTGACTGTAGAGGTAATTATTGGTCTTTATCAAAAAAACCTTTTATTTACAAATGCCAGGAAAAAATATGGAATCATGTTGTTGTTTCTGGTCTAAAATGTGCTATGGAAATTAATAAGCTCACAAAATTATTATGCCCCTCCCTTATACCTTTTCCTTAGGAGAAAGAGGAAAAAATACGCATAAAAAACACCAAAAGTATTCAAGTAAATAGCTCATTTCCTCTTTAACCAAATATTCTGCTTGGGAAAAGGAATTCGCTCATTAAAACGTTTTCTAGGCGATGTGATAAGTAGCCCGTTTTGAAAAACAACGCTGTTTGGAACTGCATTCCTGAATGTTACCAAAGCACCGTCTCGACAGAACATTCAAGAAGGAATGTTTTAAATTCAAGCAAGTTTTCAAATTCAAAAGCCAAGCGATACTTGCTTTTTCTTTTCAAGAACAAGATTTTATTTATAACATTTTGGTTTTCGTACTTATAGTTTTAGAAATAGTTGGCTTTTGAACTTGTCAGGAAAACTACTATCGCTTTTTAGCTCTTTATGAAATTGAGCTAAAACCTTCTCCGTGTGAGAAGAGGCTTTGGTCAGCAGTGGCCATTAATGGCTAGGCTCTTCTCTAGGCTATTCTCGAATTAACTTCTATAAGGGACAAGACGACAAATCTTCAGACGGATCAGTTCATGATGAGCAATTGATGCCGCCCATGTAAGTACACCCGCAACAACAGAGGTGTTGGTAATAATTATCAGCACACATCTACTAACCTCTTCTTAACCCTTATGTATCTATAGGTACCTATTGCAAATTAATCGATAAAAATTTCACATGCAAATGCAAATAGAATTCATTTAAGAATTAAAAATGTCTGTTCTTAAATGTAAACAATGAACCGTTTTAATTAATAAAGCATACCCTGACGTTATCGACTGCCATTTATTTGGTTCACTTTCATAATAGTCCATTGAAATGTTACATGAGCTTTACATTTTTTAGAGGACGCAATTTTATTTTTTGATCATGTAGGGGGGGTCAATAGAAGCTTAACTTGAAGTTTGTGGGGTCGCCACCCTTGTCCCCCGGCCGCCATCTTGGAAAAAGGGATGGAAACACTTTTTTTGCTATATCTCGGAAACTATGCATCGTAATAAAATTTTTAAAATCATAATTTGTAGAAAATTATTTTGCCTACAAATATGGTTAATAACTTTTTGCCCTAAATTAACAATTAAAGAAGTTATAAGTAAAAAAGTGAAATTTTGTTAATAAAATTTTCTCTTTTGCTCTATAACTTTTTTTTTACATTTTATAAATAAATGACTTCAGACCAATCTTGTAGAATATTTTTCGAGAAAATTTTTTCCCTACAACTGTTTTCAATTTCATTCATTAGAAACTCAGTTACAGCGCTCCGAAGTTAACCGGGTTCGTCAAATTAGTCCAGCCAAATAAACTTAAATTAGGTAAGAATCTCGAAATGCGAGATGACCAGCTGTAATTTTGTAAATACTTGTATATTGACACCCTAAAACTTGTCTCAAAACCATGGTATATATGGTAGGGTGTAAGCAACTCTTAAAATTCAAGGTCAAAGGTCCCAAAAATCGTTCTTTTGCGGTTTTTTGGAAATATCTCATTTCCTATGGGTTTTTGGTATTTGTATTCATTATCAATATTGTAGAATACAAAATTCTCTACAACTTTTGTCTAAATTTTTTTTTACATGGTGAACCGTTGTCGAGTTAGAGGGCGGAGAACGCACGGTCACTACATCACATCAGACATTTTTTTTTCAGCTAACCTATCCGTGATGGTTGGTTATGGATAGGACATTAAAAAAGACGTTATGGTTTCTAAAACCATTTTTCGTCAAATTCAATTGTTTGAAAGATAGGCGCTTCCAAAGTGGAAAATTGACCGTGCGTTCTCCGCCCTCTAACTCGACAACGGTTCACCATGTAAAAAAAAATTTAGACACAAAAGTTGTAGAGAATTTTGTATTCTACAATATTGATAATGAATACAAATACCAAAAACCCATAGGAAATGAGATATTTCCAAAAAACCGCAAAAGAACGATTTTTGGGACCTTTGACCTTGAATTTTAAGAGTTGCTTACACCCTACCATATATACCATGGTTTTGAGACAAGTTTTAGGGTGTCAATATACAAGTATTTACAAAATTACAGCTGGTCATCTCGCATTTCGAGATTCTTACCTAATTTAAGCTTATTTGACTGGACTAATTTGACGAACCCGGTTAACTTCGGAGCGCTGTAACTGAGTTTCTAATGAATGAAATTGAAAACAGTTGTAGGGAAAAATTTTTCTCGAAAAATATTCTACAAGATTGGTCTGAAGTCATTTATTTATAAAATGTAAAAAAAAAGTTATAGAGCAAAAAAGAAAATTTTATTAAATTTTTTTCACTTTTTTACTTATAACTTCTTTAATTGTTAATTTAGGGCAAAAAGGTATATAAACATATTTGTAGGCAAAATAATTTTCTACAAATTATGATTTTAAAAATTTTATTACGATGCATAGTTTCCGAGATATAGCAAAAAAAGTGTTTCCATCCCTTTTTCCAAGATGGCGGCCGGGGGACAAGGGTGGCGACCCCACAAACTTCAAGTTAAGCTTCTATTGACCCCCCCTACATGATCAAAAAATAAAATTGCGTCCTCTAAGAAATGCATTATTCGGCCCTCAAATTGTAACATTTCAATGGACTATAAGCCCTCAGCGACGATCCGATCGTGTGATTAAAACTCTTTGCTACTTAAGCGGCTTTGTTTTATTGGAAAAAAGGAATTTGAGTTTAATGTTGAACATTTATTAGAACATCATTGAATAATTCATGTGAAATATAATAGGGTAGATGACATATTTTTTATGAATGTCCTTCTTGCAAGTATATTATTTCAAAATAACACGTGTATTTTCTTACGGAAACAAATAGTTTCAAAGACATATTGATTTGAAATGACGCGAAATTTCGCGTCGCGTCCTCACTTATAGGTACGATTTATACGTAGAATGAAATTTGCTTCCACATTTCTTTTTATTTACTAATGATTAATTTTACTTACTTGATTGATTGTGTTTTTGAGCATTTGATAAAATATACAGTATTAAAATAGGGCATTAAAACAAAAAAATATTAGGTTCTACTGTTGAAAGATTCTTTTAAAACTTTTAATTTTACTCCAAAAATAATAACTAATACAATCGTTAGATTGTATTTGTTTAAACATAGGTACTTCAGATAAAATGTCTAAAGTGATATCTAATGTAAGAACTACTTATTAAATTTCAAGTAGGCACAGTAAAAGTCAAAAGACCAATACTCGTATAGTCCTATTTTACTCACGTAACAAGCAAAAGGGAAATAAATGGTAGGAAATCAGCAGAACCCACTCAAAGATCCCCTCGGGATCTTATTTCGCCGTGTATCATAACCCAATGAGAGATCTCTATTACTACGAGCATGAATTGTTTTGGGGAAAAAGGTTGTATTATGGATATACAGTCACTGGCTATATTATTAGACGCACTCTTATTTTTTGGTAGACAATTATTTAGATGGTTAATGGTTCCTATTCGACGTAGCGTGATGTTTTTATATCTTACAATCTTCATTGTAAAATGGACTATCGACAACAAAAAGATATTTTAATTGGAACCATTACTTCCGGAGATAAGGGCGTTGCAACAAACAATGTTTTCAGTTTCATAATATGTAGTAAATATTAATCAACACTCTAATTCTATATTTAAAAAAGAAAGACAGATTCAAAAAATACGATAAATTTTCTCAATAGTTTTTTTTTTCATAAACGTTGCTCCACACTAGATTTTTCTCCTGGATCGTGGATGTGTTTACAAACATACAAGTTCACATACACATGTCGCCCATACGTGAAACAACAATTACACAAAAAATTACTCCGTGCGGGAATCGAACCTGCTACACGTTGCGTGACAGCCTAGCCACGTGTCAACCGTGCAGTCAACAACAACATATGTAATTATGTAACACCCATATGATTAAAAGTAAAAGTACTAAATATAAACAGTGAGTAAACAAAAAACAAGAGTGCGTATAATAATGTGGCCAGGAAGTGTATATGTACATGTAGGTAGGGTGGATTTCTGAGAAGAATGTATGGGGAATATAAGACATAAGACAGGATAATCGCTGCTAGCATTATTAGAGGTACAGATAATATAAGGCATCACGATATGTTGTGTTATTATTAATTGATGAAGTAGATGAAGATGTAGGTACTAATATTAAAGCTTTTGTCTTCAAGTTTTATTGGAAGTAGCTTTAGACTAGTTAAAAAGACGATTGAGGAATCTGGCGACTGGGCCTGGAAATAACTGGGACCGCAGTAGGTATAAAGTCTTTAATGGTAATTTACTTTAAACGGTTTTTAATCTGACTGAATCGTTTGAGTATGTGTAATAGATTTTTGCTATCATTTATTAAATATTAAAATTTAATCGATCTGGCAACTGGGCCTGCGGTCCCAGTTACTTCCGTGCCCAGTGGCCAGATTCCACACATAATCATAAGCCATTTGACGGACTTGCACAAATCAATTTAAGTTACTATTCCGAAATTTAAAAAAAAATAGAGGATCTGGTTATTGTATGTTCCCAAAAAATGCCTTCCTTTTCTTCGCCAGTCCCAATTACGTCCATTTCACTAAACAATCAGCTACTACTTCAGAAATTCACTTCAAATTCTTATACTTTATTATTATATAAAGCTGAAGAGTTTGTTTGTTTCGCGCTAATCGCCAGAACTACTGAGCCGAATTGAATAATAATTTTATTTTTGTTTTGGATAGTCCATTCATCGGCGAAGGTTATTAAATATTATCATGATACGACCAATATAATGAAACCGTGTGAAGTCGCTATAAATAATAATTATACAACTCGACTTCTTGTGTATACAGGGAGCTCCAAAAACAAAAGCTATAATCCTATACATACAAACAAAATAGATTCGTTTGTGTTTTCATTAGCACAGGATATTGGTGGCTCTTTGATGGTGTTTGGGATAATAATAAGGCAGTCGTTAGCTCAAGTGGATATTAAATTTCTTTTATTATTATTAGTACTGGCATTTTCTCATATCCGTTTCCTATGTTTATTGGTCGTCAATAAGCGAATGATGATTAAACCTCGATAGGGATTGGTGGATTTAGTTTGCGGTTTGTTTTTTTTTGCGATACGCTATGATTTGTTCTATGTTTTAGTTTGTTTCTTTTAACCGTGAAAAATCAAAGTTGCACTATTCAAAAGTTATAAGTTAATTGAATTTATTCTGTGTTCAGTCGGATACTCACTGGACCACACACAGATACAGTAATGAACTACACAAAAATGTTAGTTACTGATTTTGCTATTAAAAATGGCCAGTAATTTAAGTCTGGAAGAGCCGTACTGCGGCACAAATGAGCCGGCTCGACCGGAGTGATACCACGGCCTCACAGAAAACCGACATGAAACAACGCTTACATGGTGTTTCATTGTGTGAGTAAGGTTACCGGAGGTCCAATTGCCCCTCTTCACAATCTTCCCAATTACAAACACTTAAATTCCTAACACGCAAAAGACCGGCAACGCACTTGTAACGCCTCTGGTTTTTCGGGTGTCCACAGGCCACGGCGATTGCTTGCCATCAGGTGATCCGTCTGCGCGTTTACCGGCTTCACTACATAGTATAAAACAAATTGGCTTTCTCTGCCCCTATGTCCCTTTGTATGCTGAAATCTTTAAAACTACGCAACGGATTTTAATGGGTTTTTTTTAAATAGAGAGAGTGATTTAAGAGAAAGGTTTATATTTATAATACATGTATAATATTGCGGGTCGCTAGTATACCATAAAAAAGGTAATTAGTTACTTTTTAAATACTCCATCTCCATGGTTATAATAAGAGTCAGAAAGTGGCCAGTATCATTTATTACAAATTGCAGCATAATTGCAATAACTGTCCACTGACAAAACAGATGCTCATTCTGAATTCAAATTAATAAATTCTCGAAGCATCGATAGCTTCTCTTTAAACCAGATAAAACCAGTATGGTTTTAATTAATTTTGTTGAGCTATTTTTTTTTGCAATTTGAGTAATGAGCGCTCGTTATGAGAATTTAACCTATTTATAAAATGTTAATAAGTATCTTTTATCAGCGGTAGTAATTGGTAAAATGGTATTTTGCCGTATTGTGATTGTATTCCAATGTATTGTGTTGTTTGATTTTTCTATTAGGATATTATACATAGTTAGGGCCTATGCACACCACGTTTTTTAAACGCGCTGTCGACGCGCATTTGTAGCGATACAGACGCGATGTAAACGCGCATGAGTAGCGATACACACGCGCCGGTGCCGCGCGTTTGTATCGATACAAACGACAACAAACTGCTCTGCAGGAGAAAAACGCGCCGGCGACGCGTGTTTCCAAAACCACGTCGACGGCGCGTTTAAAAAACGTGGTGTGCATAGGCTCTAAATAGCTACTCTGGCGCTCGGCTCCAATTGATCGTAGCGTGAAGTTTTATAGCCTATAATCGGCGTTGATAAATGGACTGTCCAACACAAAAATATTTTTCTTCAATTCGGACTCAATCCGGAGATCAGCACGTTTAAACAAACTCTTCAGTTTTATATATTAGTGTAAGATGACGAAGCCTAAAACTGTGTCTAATGAGAGATATATTTTATTGTTGTAGTTTCATGTATAAAGGTACGCTTCTAGTTTCATAATAATTATTAAAACAGAACTTAACACGACTTTAAACCTATGCCCTGGCAATTACGCTCTTTTTTGAGGGGAGATTATCATCCAATGCCTTCTCCCGTGACGAGTGTCAGACTCTTACTGACTAAAAACCACCCCATTCCTACTCCTATTTTTCAAACCGGAGCTCCGGTAACCCGCTAGGCAGTCCGCAGCTCTAGTATCTTTTTTTTTATACCACGACGGTAGCAAAAAAGTACACAGATGTTCTGTGCCCTGAATGTACGCGAGTCATAATGTATATTTTATTATCTACCGGAGCTCAGGTTAATTTCATTAAAAGCATACAAAGCTCAAAAACAAGACTACAGCGACACACAATTAAAAAAAGGACACTACGAAGATCCCTCGACATGTCCTCAAACCAAACATATTATCATTCCATTACTGGAATACCAGCAGAAACGGACCAATAAGAGAAAAGATTCACATGGAAATGGTTTCACATCCAGCGCGTTATTTAAAGCGCGATTTATTTGCAAGTGAAATTTAGTTCTCTCTAAAAAGCTTTTCTTGGTCGCTTGATTCAGCGCTGTAGCGGCTGTAGGATTAGTGGCGTGAGATTGCAGTTTATTTGAAAGCAGAATTGCTAGTTTACAATTTATAAATCCTCTGGTTTACATCGTTTAGTTTGTCGTATATTTTCTGCTTGGATTTGTTTTAATGTTTCTGTATTATGTTATAAAGATACATTGAACGTCTCTGATAGTACAGCCAACACAGGGATTGTTTATGTTCCTATTTTTTTTTTGTATAATATGTCAGTCGAAATGGACTACGAGTATGCTTTATGATACAGAAGAACTCTTTTTTTAAGGGGCGAAAATCATCCAATGACTTATTCCGCATTGGACGAGGTGAAAGGAAGTGTCAGACTCTTACTGACTAAAAACTACCCCGTTTCCACTCCTGCTTTTCGAGCCCCGGTAAACCCCTAAGGTAGTCCGCAGCTCCGGATCAGGCATCCGCCCCTACCGGACCCCATCTGTGGTGGTCTGATAGTTCTTTGAGGAATGCGCGGAACGCATCAGCAGTGTAGGAATCAGGGATATAAAAAAGTTATAGTACAATTTTGTGTTTCATGAAAATGTTTTAAAATTTTACATGCTTCGAAAATTGCTATTTTCTATCAGTTATTCCAGGCTTATGACGTGTGTTAAAATTACAGTCACTTAAACAGAATTATGCAATAAATATCGTGATCATCATAGAAATGACTTAAAATTGCACATTATTTAGAAAATTGAGCTTTAATATAAAACCAGAATACATAAAATTATTCAAAACTGTGTATTATTACAGGTATTATGTATTATTATAATAAAGCGCACGGAACACATTATTATTATTCCGCATTAATTTTACACACTTTTATTATTTTAAAACATGTTTCTGATTATTTCCATATGACCTGTTTACATAAATTTGTTTTTTAATCAATTTGTTACCTAGTTTATAATAATTATAGTTTATTTTTATAGTGAATAGCGTGTGAAATTGCATGTTTCTCGTTCCGTGTTTGCTGATGCGTGTAATGTGATTTTCTTGGTATATGTTTTTTTTTAATTTCGATACTAGGTTATACCTAGACATATCATTTTTCATATCGCCGTCGTGGTATCGTCACGCCTTTTATCCCTGAAGGGGTAGGCAGACGTGCACATTATGGCACGTAATGCCACTGTACAACGTACACCCACTTTTCACCATTTGTGTTATAAGTCCCATGTAATAGGGGGTGAGCCTATTGCCATATACTGGGCACAATTACAGACTCTGTGCTACTACTGAGATATTTTAGAAAAACCGGAAACATATACAGTTTCAGATTACCCTGTAATAAACGTAAAATAATTAACAAAAACCAAACCAACTACATTCAATACTTTCATACAAAACAAATAAACCAATTCACTACACTTAGTCAGACAAACAAACTTTTCAATAAAAAATGCTAACTATAAAATAAAAGGCTATTTGACCGCAGTTCGCGGACACCGGAATGCACTCCCCGACATTAAAGCGATAGTAGCACAGTCGATAGGGAATCAGCTATACAAAACCAATATAAACTGACCTTTGAATATGCGAAAAGATTAGACAAAGCGAGACCACGATAAACTGGTTTTGTTCAACTCAATGTGTAACCGTGTATAGAGATCCAAGATAATTGTTTGTTCGCTTTTCCACTTTATTTCACTCGATACTGTTTAAACCGTATCGATTTATTAACATGCTTCTATTAAGTCAACCTATAATGAACTTTATGTGATTCTGTGACTTAAGATTCTGAATTAACTACACGCAATTCTAATATAATAGTAGATCAGATGACCATTTATTATTATGGTACAAGCTAATTTGATAATGGGTTTGGAAGGTCTGTGATGGAACCTTGGGCTACCAATGTAATAATAAACATATTGAGTTTAGGTTCATAAGATCCGGAGCTGCGGACTACCTAGCGGGTTACCGGGGCTCCGGCTCGAAGAACAGGAGTAGGAACGGGGTGGTTTTTAGTCAGTAAGAGTCTGACACTCCCTCTCGCCTCACCCAAGGCGGGAGAAGTCGTTGGATGATTTTCCTCCCTCAAAAAAAGACTCGTTAGATCCTCTTTTCTCTTTATGACGAGGACATAAATATGAATGAAAGCGTGATATCAGTTTGTTTTTACCTTTGTATTTATTATTTAAAACACTGATATAAATGCGGTGTCGAGTTTATCGCGTGGTTTAATAATAAATGACGCTTCGCTACATAGTTATTTGTTTTAAACTGACCTGATTAATTTATGAAGTCTGCATTTTTTATGGTTTAGGTTTACATCAATAGCTAGTGACAATCTACTACTGGAATTAAAACTCTACCAATGAGACAAAAATTTACCATTACCTACAGCTACTTATAATCAACACCGAGTAACTTAAAATAAGACGACAGCAGAAATGAAAAGGCTGTCTGCCAAAAATTGTATAAATGTCCTTCAGGTAAAATAAAAGAACATTCAGATTATGTTCCTTCTTCAAAAATATTTTTTAAAATATTTTATCATCATGTTTTTTTCCTCACAAGAATTTTTGTACGCACTTAAAAAATGAAAGAAACAAAAATAAAACCTCTTTGAATTGACTGCTCATGAAAAGGATTGCTTTTAAGAAAAGATATTTAAATTCTCAGGTCATCTTAAGTATTTCTTTGTATTTGTTTAAAAAAATGCCTTCGAAAGAAAGTATTTTTACTTGAAAGATTTTGAATTTCAAAAAGAAACTTTTTTTCGGTACCATAAGGTTCACAGAAACAGAAATAAGCTTAAGTACAATGGTGGTCACATGCGGCTGACCACCACTAAGTTAATGTTTGCTTGCACCTAATGAGATCCGCTCTCTAGCCCCGCCCCATGACCTTGTATTGACGTATCAA
Organism: Spodoptera frugiperda; assembly: GCF_023101765.2. Taxonomy (NCBI): domain Eukaryota; kingdom Metazoa; phylum Arthropoda; class Insecta; order Lepidoptera; family Noctuidae; genus Spodoptera; species Spodoptera frugiperda. The sequence goes on along the minus strand of NC_064224.1, from coordinate 3,653,927 downwards.
GCGGGGCTTTACACGTGTTGCCTCATTAAGCTGCGATGTTATCGCTTTTCTATTTAATGAGACATTTACAAGGTATGGCTTAATGTTTTTGCTGGGTTCAAGCAATAGATTTTAAAATGATCAGGCGGATCTGTCTTCCACAGTACCTAACATATCAGTATTTCTAACTTTTTACAATGGAGAGCTATGCATCGACATGAATGGAACGACAGTCTCGCAGGAAACTACGCTTGCGTTATCTTTCTTCTTGTGAGTGAGTTTGCCGTACGGTAGGCAACTCTTCCTCCTCCCCAAAGTCCGGATAAATACTGTCTCAGTGCTGAATGTTTATTTTCTTACCTTCATATATCTAAGAGGGATAATAATGGATAGGATGGGATATATTAATAATTAAAAATGTATTCAGTCCGTCAGTTAGGGTATGAAACAATATTAGACACGTATATTTTTATTTTGTTGTATAAGAAAAAAAAGCTTAGATAAAACGACTTGTAACTTTATAAAATATTAATATAGTTTTAAGATATTATCTTTTTTTACTACACCTCTGGATGTACTTGTTCGAAATAAAGATTATTAATTTAATTTAAAACGAATCAAAATTTAGGAATGGGGGCTAAAACATCATTTCTACGTATAAAAAGTATCTAGAATAATAATTGTCGTCACACGATTCAAATCAATATAATATATTCGAAAATATTTATTTTCGTAAGAAATTAAAAAATGCGTGTCTAATATTTTAAAACAATCTACAAGACGGAAATTAGAATAAAAAATCGTCATCTACCCTAATTTTTGATAACTAGTGCGAACATTATTTCTCCTCAAACATTAAAATGAAGAATTATTCAATTAAATCATTATTAATTCATTTGTTACCAAATGTTGAATGCGAATACATTAATAGAGTATCTGCACAAATACACTACATAATGGAAACGATTTAATATTTATTCGAAACATTTCATTTATTCCGAATACAGTTTCATTTCGACATTTATAGCAAGAGTACTCAATGAATTTTAACGTTTACACCTATTAATAATTTCTAAATTACATATGAGTAGTATTTTGCATTGCCATTAATATATATTATGTTAATTTATGTATGAGTTTGTGATGTTTTGGGTCTGTGTGTAATGTTTGTAGTTAAGTGGCATTACGTGCCGTAATGTGCACCTCTGCCTTCCCCTTCGGGGATAAAAGGTGTAACGTTGCGTTACGTTAAACTTTAGGACAGATGCCTTTGTATTTTAATTGGAAGTGAAAGAGATTTAAACAGACAATGAGTCGATATGTTCATCATTTTTTGAATACAAAGGAATTAACTTTGGTCTTTCAAAAATTGGTGGATAACTAAAATCTGAAAATAGTAAAAGTTACTTTGTTATTTTCTACAATATTTCGAAAACTAAAAGCGTTGGCTTTTTTCAGAATGAATGACCTTTATGTAATATCAAAAAAAAGATATACTCTTATACAAATCACTTTAGACACAGCAATAAACACTTTCTATTAATTAATTTAGCCTAAAATACACACACAACGACCACCAAAGACACTTAACGTAGCCCACATTATTCAATTATCCCTAACACAAATTTCGCATATACCAATAAAACAATCCTTTAGAAACCTATAACTAAGTTTAGGGGACAATCGTAATTGTGACTCATATAATTATAGGTAGTTACATAGTTACCTGACCCAACGACCCGATCGTATTGACAAAGCGAAGTTACTGTAGCGTAGTTTGTAACAACATAGGATGTTAAGGCGGATACTCATTTGAGGAAATTCACGAAAGCAGTACCGTAGGAGTTTTATGGATTTTTTTTTGTCTTGAAAGTATGTAGTCGCATCTTAGAGTACGTCGATCTTCTTAACCAAAACCGAATGTACGGTCTAAACTACTGTAACTTGTAGATTTTTTTTTTTTGAGGGGTGAAAATCATCCAATGTCTTCTCCCACCTTGGACGAGGCGAGAGGGAGTGTCAGACTCTTACTGACTAAAAACCACCCAGTTCCTTCTCCTGCTTTTCGAGCCGGAGCCCCGGTAAACCCACTAGGTAGTCCGCAGCTCCGGGTAACTTGTAGATAGGCTCAGTTTTTCAAATACTGAACTGGAAACTCATTAGCTCATACTTAATACATACACTTTCCAACAATTATTTGTTTTAAAAACCATTGCCCCAAATTAGGCTTTTCTCCTGTGTCGTGAATGCGTTTACAAACATACAAGTCCACATACACATGACACCCAGACCCGAAACAACAATTTGTGGATCACACAAAGAGTTGCTCCGTGCGGCTATTGACCAACCACCGCACCAACCGTGCAGTCATATTACTACGTAGTCTATGTATTGTTATGTGTAAAAAAATAAATTCTATTTTGCATAACCCTTTCCAGCCATGTCGCAATATACCCACGTTACCCCAAACTGTTTTTACCCCAACTTTGGGCACTGTGTTTGTTTTGAAAGAATTTTTGTCAGTCTTATTAGTTCGTCCTCTTCTTTCAATTATGGTAAGTGGTGGGGTGAAGATCTCCTAAAGAATTGGGTCACCTTGTCATAATTGGACGAGTTATGTTCATAACATCTGACGTGTTTTTCTCGAAAGAGGTTGATTAAGGTAAACCGATGTTTTTCTCGTACTTTTTGCTGTAGGTTTGAAGGCTGGATATGAAATTATTGCCTTAAATCTGATATTATATGTTGCCTTTATGACGGAATAAGGTACTTTTAATTACAGAATAAAAAAGAGGAGTGAACTATTACTATCGTGCAATAATTAACGACTATCTATTTACAAGTGCGACTGACTAAAATAGTTACATCTGGAAACTACTTAAAAAGAAATAAAAACTAACATAAAGCGTCGAAAAAAAAAGAGCAGTGACGTAAGGTGCCCAAAAGACTGGCAGTCTTTCCACGTTTGCATTGCCACGATAAATGGAAATTAATCCAATTACAAATTGAACTAAAAATCTCAGAATATAACCTTTCCCAACTTACATGTTTAGGGAGAATATACTTGCTGACTACTATGCAACAACTTCAATTTCCTAATATTAAACAATTATTAAAATTCAAACAACTCATTATTACATAAAATTAACAATCTGTTGACAACATAAAAAATATGAGAGAATAGAACATCAATTTCTTCGCACCAACCCTTTACTGCCACCCTTAGTAGTACCAAGAACATAATTAATAATAAAATTAATTAAAATAGGCTCTTGTACCTTAGTTAACGAGCAGTAATAGCTAATAGGTTATTAAATATAGTACATAATAAAGAGGCGTTTATTTTTATCATCAAATTCTTGGCTGGCGTCGATAAATTTAAGGGTTCATAAAAAAATGGGAACAGCGGACAAATGGAGAATATTCGGTTGGATATTAAGCGTTTTATGTCATGTACATAGACCCTTAAGATATGGCCTTATTAGATCTAGGTAATGTTGAGGCCTTATTAGATTATGGTATAGGTATCTAGGTAATGTTGACCTAAATATGTGAATATGCGGGTCTGTGGACGGCGAGCTACCCTTGCTTGACCAGAACCAGACCTGTGCGTACGGCGCGTTGCGTTTGATAGCTTCAAAGAGTCATCAGAGCACCACAGATGGGGCCCAGTAGGGCTGATGCCTGATCTGGAGCTGTGAACTACCTAGCGGGATTACCTTACTCCCTGCTCGAAAGGAATATGAACTGAGTGGTTTTTAGTCAGTAAGTGTCTGACACTCCTTTCCGCCTCACATAAGGCGCAAAAGGTGTTGGATTAAATGGTGATTGTCATCACCATTCAAAAATATATAAAAAACTAGTTTTTGAATTCCTACGCGATTCTAAATTTCAATGCGGCCAAATATTATTGTTTTTGAGATTATTGGTAAAATAGTTTAGTATTTGATAAAAACCTCACCGCTTATAATGCCTCTTATTGAGAATTTGACTATAAAACTTCGTCATATTTTATCGTAACATTTAAGATCTTTGAGACACACTAAAGAATAAAAATAATATCATCCGCTATTTCAACCCCACGAAGACACAAGACATAAAATGCACACAAAAATAAAAATAATAATAAAAACGAACAGGTTACTGCAAAAGACAGTGGATATTATAAATATGTTGCATCGTTTACCTCAAAAGATATTTCTGCTCAGTTAGATATAAAACGAAATGTTTTGAAGTCCTTATTCCAAGTTTATTTTATTTTTTATTGCATTTGTCTCATTCCGTTTTGCTGCCAAGCCGTTTTGTACCCCTTTGATGGTTTTAGGGTTGATGTTTATGCAAAACGGTAGTTTGAATTAATAAAAAATGTTTATTTAATTTATTTCGTAGAATAGTATTTTTATTTTGTGAAGCATTAAAAATTGCTTTAATGTGCAGAACCGTTTGTTGAACTTTAAAACTGATGTACCACACTAGCGGTGTGGTACATCATCATCATCACTTAACATAAATTATCATTTTGAATTATTTCTTTATTAGTATTACCATCACAATAACCAGTGAACCTTCCGTCACGCCTTTATCCCCTATGTGGTAGGCAGAGACGCACATTACGTCACGCAATATCACTGTAAAATGTACACCCACTTTTCACCATAGTATTATAAGTCCTACGTAATAAGGGGATGAGCCGATTGCCAAAGCATTATTCTAGACTCCGGGTTATTACTGAGAAATTTTAGAAAAGCTGAAAAAACCTCAGCAATATAATTATTGCCCGACCCGGGAATCAAACCTGATACCCCTTGCTCGGCAGCCGCATTTTCAGACGCTCGGCCACCGATGCAGACAATAATAACTAGTATACCTTCCAAAAATGGGTTATTTATTACATCACCGTTAGTATTTGTTTAAAATCAGACCAAAAATTTTACGCATATATTATACTTTAATGAAGTAACTACTACAAACAAACCCCATCCCCTATTCAAAATTCATTCACACTAATTGACGCTAAACGAAAACAAATATGGCTTCACAATTTAAACTAACTAGCTAACATTGAAAACGTTGGAATATTAGAGTTAATTCAATATTCTGAACACGTTATTCTATGAACGTAGGTGATCGTTAGCCTCACCTGTTTTTGGAGCATACACTATGTGTTAGATAGTATGTTTCATCGATAGGTATTATAATAATATTATTATGTGATAGGGTAATTTGTTGCTCTTTAACTCAAGTAAAGAAAGAAAAGAAAGAAAAGCAGTTTAGTTGCACCGATTACAAAAATAATAATTAACATAAATAATAGATAAAAATACAATAAAAGTATACACGGTGCAAAATGGCTAGTACTCAGCAAGTGTGGGAGAGTCATGCTTTCCATTCACCTCTGCCTCATAGAAAACCGACGTGAAATAACGCTTGGGTTGTGTGATTGAGGTTACCGGAGGCCCGGTCACTCTCTTCCCAATCCCCGAATCTCCAACAACCCTTAAATTCCTAGCCGCGAAAGCATGGCAATGCATGAGTAACACCTCTAGTGTTTTGGGCGTCCATGGGCGGCGGCAATTGTCAGATCATCAGGTGATCCGTCTGCTCGTTCACCTGCAATATATAAAACAATGCTCGAAATATGAAACAATAACACCTCTTTTTTCATATATTGCCCACAGGCGTAGTGTCAAAATGTAAAATAATGTAGTGACAGTACAAAAGTCGTAACTATACCTGTGGTGACAGTACAACATGCCGTTCTTTATGATAGTATGAAAAATCGGTCGTCGTGTGGCGTACTGATTTTATGCAAGTAAAAACTGATACGTCGACAGGCGTACTGTTGTATCACTTTTAGCTATCAAGACGCTTGTGGTCGTTACTATTCACGAACGTGATAATCTTGCCTTTAGAACATTAGTACAGAGTATATAATATACCTATCCACTTTAAGTACCTACATACATACAAATGTAATGTCACGTAATATCAATTACAATTTCGAAGCTTAAAATGTTGTAGGATCCCTGAAACCTTATTCGAAACCGTAATAATCGCTTCAATTAATCAATTGAACTATCTAGGCGTGTGATCGCGGGGTTTCGAGTTCGAAGGTCCTGTTGCGCACTTTGAATACATTAATAGTCGTTACGTTGATGGAAAGCACTTAATTTTGATTTAGGCTTGCCTATATTCTGTACATTTGGCGCTAATTTTGTTTGAACATCGTGTAATTTTGTTTAGGTCGTGGTTTAGGAAATTGTGTAGAAATAAAATGTAATTGGACAGTGGTTTTGCTCGGATGAGTACTTATGGACGTTTAAGTAAAAATATTTTTATTGTTGATTTAATGTACAATTTGGTGTTTTATGAACTGTAATTTTTTAAATGTGTTATTTACTAAATATATTCTCTTATTATACCTAAACTATCTGTTATCTAAATAAACTAAGAAAGTAATTAAAAACAAATTGTAAAATTGATACTAGAACCGCATCCGGAGCTGCAGACTGCCTAGCGGGTTACCGGCGCTCTGGTTCGAAAAGCTAGAGTAGAAACGGGGTGTTTCTTAGCCAGTAAGAGTCTGACACTCCCTCTCGTCTCACCTAAGGCGGTAGAAGTCATTGGATGAGGATCCCCCTTGAAAAACCCTTATGTTTGAGAAGTAGACACGTTAACATTAATAGGCTAGTGTAGGCTCTACATTGTATTTTATGTGAATGTATGTAGCATGTAAGCCCGTGATAAACTGCAATAAAACCATATGAGTTTATCTTTTCACCGTGTGAATGCACCAGTCAACGGTTGGCAGATAAGGTTTTAATTTATTTTCAACCCTGTCACCCTGTAATCTCAGTTGATAATTGCATGTTAAGTAATGATAATAAATCAGGGTTTAATTTTATGTTAATGTGATCGGGTGTAAATTGATACTGTACATTTTCAGGGCAGTAATTTGTTTTATTTTGTAACTGCCTTGTTGGGCTAGTGGTCAAGAGTGTGACTGCTGAGCAAGTGATTTTGGATTGAATTCCAGAATTGGGTAAAGTATTATCGAACTTTTCGGTTTTTCGTATATTTTTTGTAGTAGCATGGAGTCTGAAATTGTGCCTGGTATACACCAGGCCTGACCAATGAGGCAATAGACCCATCTCCTATTACACTACTCATATCTATACTAATATCTATACTAATATTATAAACCTGAAGAGTTTGTTTGTTTGCTTGTTTGTTTGAACACGCTAATCTCTGGAACTACTGGTACGAATTCAATAATTCTTTCTGTGTTGGATAGACTACGGTATTTAGCGAGGAAGACTAAAGACTATAAAACATCACGCTATGACCAATGAGAGCCGAACAGAGCGGGTGAAACCGTGCGGAAGTAGCTAGTAAATGTATAACTGTTAAAAAGTAGGCGTTATATATCATTATTGCAGCTCTGCATACCCTAACAAATATTACAATGCGTAATGAAAAGATCTAATATTAATAGAAATGACTAATTATCATTCCAATTCAAAACTCACGAACAAAACTTCTGAACAAAAGTAGGTACTTAACTTAGCTAAGTTAAATTGAATTATACTTAATCCTATAGGATTATACTTCTATGTTCTATCGCTTATTATAATATGTATTGTTTATAAGTTATATATAACAAATATTGGCACAATATAGGATAATCCCTTAACTAAATTATTGAAGAACTTTCTCGAAACACAATTAAAGTAAATATGTACATAATAGTTATATAAGAGTAAATAAAGAAAAACATTGATGTTAATCCTAACCTCTGTTTCTGTGTACATGATATTTATGACTGCCTCGTTGGTCGAGTGGTCGCAAGTGCGACTGCCGAACAAGGGGTCTCGGGTTCGATCCCCGGGTTGGGCAAAGTATTACTGGGCATTTTTCGGTTATTCGAAAATTTCTCAGTAGTAGCACGGAGACTGGAATTGTGTCCAGGATATGGCAATAGGCTCACCCCCTATTACATGAGACTACACAAATGTACACACATAACACATTGTATAGCGGCATTATGACACGTGCCGCAATGTGCACCTCTGCCTACCCCTTCGGGGATAAAAGGCGTGACGTTGCAATATATACGGGTAAATAAAGAAAGACATTGTTGTTTATACAACTGTTTCTGTGTGCTTAAGTTAAGTCGATTTATTTATGAGAAAAGTTTTTTATTTATATTTGTGTTTGTGTGGTCTTGTTTTGGAGACATTGATTCTCAACTTGATGTTGACGTTGTTGATGGTCCGTGTTGGACTAGGAGCTTCCTTTGTGTAAGATGGTTGAAAATTGTAGCCTTTAAAGGCTCATGCGTATTAATGAACACTGCTGTCTTGGAGCCGGATTGGACCCGGAGCTGCATCGAAAAGCAAGAGTAGTAACGGGCTGGGTTTTAGTTAGTAAGAGTCTGACTCTCTCTCGCCTCACTCTAGGCAGAAGAAGAAAAAATGAATTTCCCCATAAAAAAAAGCAGTAATAAAGACACTCAGTCGGCTCAGGAAGAATAGCCTTGGCGATAAAATTTAAACTACTGTGTCGTTGGATCACTCGGATCACTCGGTCAGTTTCCATGCAAACTTATAGTTCAGTAGCTAGCAGCAACATAATGATTCCGATCAGTCAATATTTTTTCATTTCAATTTCGACTTTAAGTCACAGCCAAAAAACCTTAAAATCTAATAAAAAAATTGTCAGCTAGCAATAGGTTGGACCATACAATATTCTATAACCTAACACCACCTATCAAGGTAGATATGAAACACCGCCATATTGAATTACTTAGCCGGCAGCTCTCAGGCCGTCGAGTGTAACAATCTTGTTACGTGACATGCTGCAGTGTTGCATGTTGCAGTGACCATTTCTCGTGAGTACGTCAAACAAATGACAAGGTTGTGTGGCTTTTGTACGGTCTTGTGTGGATTTTGGATGCTTTGACAGGACGAATCGCTTTCAAGATTTATTATTTTAATTAAAAACGTAGGATTTTCACCTGTGACGTGGGTGAGTTTACGTAAAATCATTTTCATACACTTGACATGTTTCGTTGTGTGAGTGAGGTTACCGGAGGACCAATTTTTCGCCTACCCAATCTTCCCAATTCTCCAAAAACCCTTAAATTCCTAATCCACAAAGGGCCGTCAACACACTTGTAACGCCTCTGGTCTTTCGGGTGTCCATGAGCGGTGGCGATTGCTTACTATCAGGTGATCAGTCTGCTAGTTTACCGGCTTATAACATAATAAGTAGTATTTTATTTTATAATGTAGAACCGCGTTAATATAATCCTAGATTATAATGTAATCATGCCTCATAATCGCAATAAAGACGTGCTTTTTCCTAAATACGTTCCAAACTACCGAAACAATCATCTCAAAAATAAATTCATTACGCCACCGTGCTACGAGTATCACGCTCCATCAACCAATCAGGTGAGAGCAAAGCAACAACGTCACCACATCAAACAAGCAGATAAACAAGTGAACGCACCGTTGACGTGACGTCACTAGAATGAAATAGGCCTTCGGATGGTAATTGTAATTGTGAGGACTTAAGATCTGACAGTTGAGCTGATAATCTACGATGTTGGGATCAAGGGAAATTGTGTTTTCCTGAGGTGAGCTTGAATTATTGCGGCTGTTGTGTTTGTGAGTTTGATATTAATAGTCTGTGTAAAAAAAAGTAGTTCAGTTCTCTCAAAATCTGCTGTTTCTTTTTTTGACTTGTAAATACGAGTAATTAATTATTCTTTCATGTTTTCAAGTGTGTCTAATACAATTTTCATTTTTATTTACATTATATCTACTTTAAAATAAAATATACTACAATAATTAGTTAAATTTCATAAAAACCTTAAAATAAATTCAAGTGACATCAACAATTTAAGGCTATTCAGCAAGTTACATTTTACTTAACATAAAACCGTGCACTACACTTCAGATAGCACCTACTTTAAAGCTATCTCCTATAGCTACGTCGACCTTATTAACACCTAAACACGGTTACACATTGAACTATGCAACACCATGTTAACCATGGCCTCGCCTTATATGATCTCGCCACACATTTAGCGGTCAATTTATGCTGGTTATGCATCACTTGACGTGTACGTGCATAAACCACAAAGAACATTTACAAAAACCCGACACAGCATGAGCCGACTTCGTCACCGATCCCTCCTCTACGTAATTAATTATATCCAAAAAACGTTTGCATTGAAAAAATAAACTGGGTGAAAGAAGTGGAATTTTAAGAGAGAAGGTTCCGTTCAAAATTTATGTATGAAAGAAGAAACAAAGAAGTATATTGCGACTTACTTATTCCTTTTTTGAAAGTGTTTTTTTTATTTATACTCAGAATTATAGGCCTGATATAAAATGCACTATCACACGTCACAACACACATCTAATACTTGTATTAGAAATGTAAAAGGTTTTTTGTTTGGATGTTTGTTCGTCAATCACGCTGAAACTACTCAACGGATTTTGATGAAACAAGCAGAGTATGAACTAACTTGGATGATAGAATGCTTTCCATTCCACTGGAACACCAGCAAAGCCGCTGACAGAAGCCAGTAGAAATTATTTTTATATACTAGAATATAGACACATAGGCACAAATTTATTTTTTTATTTTGTATAGTTGATGCAATAACAGTAGTACTCCTGTTTAACATTATGCCAAATACCAAAACAGACATTGTATAATATTAAAAAACAGGTGTAAAGTATAAACTAAATTTATTATATAATGTGTATACAAATACCAGTGGTAAACCACAAGCAATTCAGTATAAATCAGCCAAACCCTTAAACAAACAACAAGGATAAAATTGTTAATTGTTAACACATCTACAGAGGGTTAATTTCCCCAAAAACCAGAGAACCCTGAAAGTTACAGCCGGTTTTTGTTTGCTAAGACATAAAGCTTTCAGTGGCACCGCAATATTTACACTGTAACTTACTTTTACAGCACGTTCTGCAGATTTTTTCAGGAACCCTGTGTTCCGCTACTCTTTTGTAGAATATTAAGTAACCTAGGAAACGTTATATCTGGCTGTTATAAAATTGCGCGACTGAATTTAATGCTGAAAAGATTTTTAATAAGCCTCTTTCTGGGTACTTAATTGTAGCTGAACTGACAGCCACTTTGTTAAAGGATTGTGAGCAAGAAAAGGATTTCAGTGCCTTAATAATAGGCTTTACTTTCATAATTAGTATTCGTAAAAAGTATGTGAGTAGGATTGAAGTGTCTGTAAGAAGTTTGCAAGTATAGTAGTTAGGATTACAGTATCTCTTTATTCATATGTACTGATGATCACTATCAATATATATGATGTAAGATATCAATAGGTGCTGCCTCGTTGGCCGAGTGGTTGCAAGTGCGACTGCCGGTCATGAGGTCTCAGGTTCGATTCCTGGGCCGGGCAACGTATTGCTGAGCTTTTTTGGTTTTCGAAAATTTCTCAGTAGTAGCACAGAGTCTGGAATTGTGTCCAGTATATTACAATAGGTTCACTCATTATTACATGGGACTTATAACACAAATGGTGAAAAGTGGGTGTACATTGTATAGCAGCATTACGTGGCGTAATGAACACCTCTGACTACCCCTTCGGGGATAAAAGGCGTGACGTTACTGATAATGACCTCTAGCTAGAGTGGGGCTGTAGTGACCTAAAAAGTAATATTTTTCCTCAAAAGCCATGTGGAAGTTTTCCAACATAGTCCAATTATGCCCAATCCTTTCATCCTCGTCTCCGATCCCCAAATCCCCTTATCCTCAAATCCCAAGAAGGCGGTAACGCACTTTATGAACTTCTTTAGTTTTACTAGTTTCCATGGGCTGCGTCGATTGTTTACCATGAGGTCCGTCGGCTCGTTTACTGTACTCACCTCGCCTCCATAAAAAATATTTTTCATACTACATTGAAATTAAGGTATTTTTTTCACACCACGACGGTGACAAGAAAGCACACGGATCACCTAATGGTAACTAGTTACCGTGGTCTATGAGCGCTTGCAACACTTGGGACATTACATAAGCTTTGTATATGCCACATATAGGTCTTTGAAAGGCTAGAATATAAAACTAAAAATAAAAACATTCTTTAGTTACATCTGTTTTTACGTTTAATTTAAGTTTCCACTTGTAACTTCAATTATCTGTAATGTTCTTTTTATAGCCAATAAAAACTTTACTCATACTCATTAGCTACATAATTGACTTAAGAAAAAGTTTCATAATAATGAAAATATTTACTGCAAAAATCGAGTGAAACATTTAGCAATGAAAACTTGTTTTACTGAACGTTTCGAGGTCAATTTAACTTTGTTCAGTTTTCAGCATTTTCAGCGTTTCCAGCATACTTTCAGTTCAGTGTGCTAATTTCGTTTCAACTGTCTCATTTTTTGTAACGATTTAGTATTGGTTTATATTATTGCTGATAACTGTTTTAAATTAATTTGTTCAATTTATGTAAAAGCTTTATGCACATTATTACATGGGTAGACATAATGTCGTTGCCATTTTCTGCCTGTCTGACTCTTGGGTGGTGCAGAGAAAATAACCAGTGTAGCGGTTAAGGTTTCATTACACATACTGGCAGGCTGCGATATTAGACATTAGGCATGTGACGGTGTCCATGATAGAGATGTCAGGAGAGAAAAATTCAAGCTTAATTTAAAACTAAACTGGCGCCCAATGTGGGGCTACGAATATGCCAAATACGCAAGCTAGGCGCGCTGCGACAGCTGTGAGGAGAGAAAAATTTGGCTTCCTATAAAAAGACTAGCCAATATTTATCACATGTATAATTTTCTCATTTGACTAGTAGAGTCGTACACAGGTCCTATATCAAGATTTCAATATGATTAATTTCTATTCTTAATAAAATGGACTCAATGACAACTTCAGAGTAGACTTAGACTGAAATATGAAGTCCCTAGGTCGGAAATATTGTGAAAATAATAACAAACATTCGAGACAACATTTTGATAAACCAGGTTTTCATATCCTAAATTTTTTTTATAATTTAAGCTTGTCTACCAATCTTTTTGGGGTGTGACAAGCATGCTATGATGTGCTTATTAACACCCATTAAAATTCCCCCAGCATTTCAGCTTATTACAGAACAAATAAACAAAAAGAAAAACACACAACATTAACAAAAGAATGTTTACAATGTACCGAAAATTTTTATTCCACGCGCGTAAATGGGGTAATGCAAAATCAGACCTAATGTTTGTTTTTTCAAAGTGTATATTCCTTTGTGCTCGGTGAACCCCTTAATTAAATCTTTTCGCACGTGTTTCGCTTACGTCATCGTTTTGTTTCAGAAATATGTGAGCGAGCTGACGACCGTACGCGACTGTGTGCCGACGTGCAGCGAAAAAGGTAATGTATACAAAACACCCAAAATAACAGAATAAGCGTGCCTTTCCACCAGAGATGTGCTATGCTACGTTGCGTACGCCTTTTCCACCAATCGTATTCATTGATGTACATAGCTTAGCACTGTTGGAAACGGACTGAGCTTTTTTTTGAGGGGGGAAAATCATCCAATGACTTCTCCCGCCTTGGGCGAGGCGAGAGGGAGTGTCAGACTCTTATTGACTAAAAACCACCCCGTTCCTTCTCCTGCTTTTTGAGTCGGAGCCCCGGTAAACCCGCTAGGTAGTCCGCAGCTCAGTAGGGCTAATGCCAGATTGAGCCCCATCTGTGGTGGTCTGATGGCTCTTTGAGGCGCGCGCAGAACGTGACGCGCCGCACGCACGGGTCTGGTTCTGGTCGGGCGGTGATCTACGCAAGGGTACTTGCTACTTGCTAAGGGTACGACGCCGTCCGCAGACTCGCACAACGAACTCAGCTAAGCTATGGTTTTTTATATGGGCTTCTCTATTATCGAACCATCACATACTCGAGTTGTGCATCTTCCTCGCACAGCTAAACTTATTATCAAGTGGAAACCTTCACATAGTTTCACAGTTATTAAATCTTAGTAGCATAGCTACATAGGACATCTGTGGTGGAAAATCACCCTAATAATTATGTACGTGCCAAAAAAATACACTCTTAGTTTGTGCCTAAAATATTGTGAACGTGTTCAGTATACCTGGGTGATAAACATACTTATAACCGTAGTCAGAGTAATTTAACTCATAATATGCCGCGGGAACGCAGATCTACGAAAAACACTATATATTTTCTATTGTGTCTCATATACCTACAAGAATTTAATGGTTACTTTACCGTTTTTGACTGCACGGTTGGTGCGGTGGCGCAACGGGTAGCGGGTTCGATTCCCGCACGGAGCAACTCTTTGTGTGATCAACAAATTGTTGTTTCGGGTCTGGGTGTCATGTGTATGTGAACTTGTATGTTTGTAAACGCACCCACGACACAGGAGAAAATCCTAGTGTGGGGCAAATTTTTTTAAAAAATAAAGAAAAAGAAAAGTTTTACTTGGTATACTTAGGTTTTAATGTTAATGTTTTTATGAGGTTTCGCTGTCGATAGCTTAGTACCATGTAATATGGGTGACTTTGAAACTAAAGAATCTTGAAGCTAAACTTCTTGGTATTTATATAGTATTATGTACCTATAATTGGCATCAAAATGCATTTATTTAAGAAGAAAAACGATAGAAAGAAAAAGGTAAACGTTACAGTTCCCTTTTTCCCCAACAATAACGTTGAAAATAGCAATAATTATAAACCATTCAATTTATGTTTAAAAAATGCCATAATCTGCATAATATTTTACATTGTTAGGCTGAACAAACCAATAAAGATTGGGGTCCAAATATCCTGACAATGCATTGTTTGGCTCGAGGCAGGCCAACGGGCCTGTTTTTTGTTTATAAATTCAAAATGGGCCTTCTAATGTGTTGGCCCTCCTACCAATAAATTGTATAAACGCAGTTAAAGGGTTAATATATGGAGGCTAATTGTATAAAATAAATGGGTTTATTTTACCGTGATATTGCTATGCATGTACCAATCTATTTGGGGTCAACGATGCGCAGGTTTATTCATGTTCATATATTTTGTGAAGAAAGATATCTAAGGATAAAAAATAAGTAGAAAGTTTAAGATAAAAGTAAAGAGATCGGACCCGGGTACGTCCTAAAACTGCGACCAGCCACCGAGGAATGGGCAGCAGCATTCTCAAAATTTATCGGTGACCTAACTGCGATCCCCAAGCCGCCTGCCAAGCGTGGGGATTATGGCAACCCCCCCCCTTTCACTATGAGCGACAACAAAATTACACGGCCCCCAGTCCCCGGCAGCTCCGCTATTCCTGATCTAGGTAGCGGATCAGGTAACGGCGGAGCAGGGGGTGCTAAGAATCCCCGGCAGAGAAAGCGCTACCACCCCCGACGAACTTTGGCCCTGGCAACGCACAACATCCGCACACTGCGGACTGATGAGAAGATTGTCGAGCTGGAGGAAGAATTGAGCAAAATGCGGTGGGATATCTTGGGACTATCTGAAATCCGAAGAGAGGGTCAGGATACGATAATCCTAGATTCCGGCAACTTGCTCTTCTTCCGGGAAGGAGACCGTAAATCCCAGGGTGGTGTCGGATTTCTCGTCCGCAAGTCTCTCGTCAACAACGTGTGTGAGGTCGACAGTGTGTCGAACAGGGTAGCGTACCTTATACTCAGAATATCTAACCGGTATTCGCTGAAGGTCATACAGGTATATGCGCCGACCTCGACACATTGTGACGACGAAGTAGAGGCTCTGTATGAGGAAATTTCAAAAGCCATACACTCCTCCGAAACACACTTCACCGTTGTGATGGGGGATTTCAATGCAAAGGTGGGCACACGGAATAGCGATGAGTTGAGAATAGGGCCATTTGGATATGGGCAGCGAAACCATCGGGGCCAGCGGCTGGTCGACTTTATGGAGAGGGAGAGACTCTATTTGATGAACTCCTTCTTCCAGAAGCGACCGGCCAAGAAGTGGACATGGATAAGCCCGACTTCATCATGGCGACCGAAAGACGTATATTCAGTGATGTCTCTGTGATAGCGAAGGTGAAAACCGGTAGCGATCACCGTATTGTCAGGGGCACACTGAACATCAATGTAAAACTAGAGCGGTCACGCCTGGTGAAGTCCACGCTCCGCCCTGGACGTGCCCAGATCCAAAACCCCGAGCAGTTCCAACTCCAACTGCAAAATCGCTTCCAGTGTCTAGCTGATTGTGGAAACGTGGACGAGATAAATAATGGGTTGGTGGAAACTGTCCGAGCAGTGGGGTCAGACTTCTTCAAG
This sequence comes from Spodoptera frugiperda, assembly GCF_023101765.2. Taxonomy (NCBI): domain Eukaryota; kingdom Metazoa; phylum Arthropoda; class Insecta; order Lepidoptera; family Noctuidae; genus Spodoptera; species Spodoptera frugiperda. The sequence continues at coordinate 3,637,639 of NC_064224.1, read as the reverse complement.
ACCCCCCGCCGAAACAGGCCCCAAAAGCTCTCCGACGGAACCTTAAAACTTCTTAAGGATCGTAGCGAGATGAGGCTGCAGTCTTCAGACGATATGTCTGAATACGGCAAGCTCAATAGACGAATCTCGAAATACATGCGACGTGACCTGCGGGCCTATAACGCCGCAAGAGTCAGAGACTTAATTGAGCGAAACAAGGGCTCAAAAGTCTTCGCAAAGAATTCGTCTGTTGGGCAAAGCCAAATGACGAGGCTGAAGACCGAGGATGGCAGCGTCATCTCGTCGAAGTCCGAGATCCTCGGAGAGCTCGAGAGGTTTTACGGACAGTTATACACCTCAACACGGCAACCCATCGTCGGTACAGCTCGGGACCCAAGAGCTAAACTGACGCGGCACTACACTGAGGATATCCCAGACATCAGCCTGTACGAGATTAGGATGGCTCTCAAACAGCTTAAAAACAACAAGGCGCCGGGCGATGACGGAATCACGTCGGAACTTCTGCGAGCGGGTGGAAAACCGATACTTTTAGTCCTCCAGAAGCTATTCAATTCCGTCATACTCGAGGGAACCACGCCGGTAGCATGGCAACGGAGTGTGGTGGTTCTGTTCTTTAAAAAAGGCGACAACTGTCTGCTAAAGAACTACAGACCTATCTCACTTCTGAGCCATGTGTATAAGCTGTTTTCGAGGGTCATCACGAACCGTCTCGAACGCAGGCTTGATGACTTCCAGCCTCCCGAACAAGCCGGATTCCGAAAAGGTTTCAGTACCATAGACCACATTCATACGCTGCGGCAGATTATACAGAAGACCGAGGAGTATAACTTGCCACTATGCTTGGCGTTTGTGGACTATGAGAAAGCCTTCGATTCAATCGAAACCTGGGCGGTGCTGCAGTCTCTCCAGCGGTGCCACATCGACTATAGATACATCGAGGTTTTGAAGTGTTTGTATAACAACGCCACCATGCGCATCCGACTCCAGGAAGAGACTACGAGGCCAATCCAGTTGCGGAAGGGCGTGAGACAGGGAGACGTTATATCTCCGAAACTGTTCACGAACGCACTGGAGGACGTTTTTAAGCTCTTGGACTGGAGCGGACGCGGCATCAACATTAATGGCGAATACATCACTCATCTCCGTTTCGCCGATGACATAGTCGTAATGGCAGAGTCGCTGGAAGAGCTGAACACCATGCTCAGCGACCTCAATACCGTTTCCCAACAGGTGGGCCTTAAAATGAACATGGACAAGACGAAAATCATGTCAAATGTCCATGTTGCACCTATACCGGTTGTCGTTGGGAACGATATACTCGAAGTTGTAGACCACTACACATACCTGGGTCAGATCATCCAGCTAGGTAGGTCCAACTTCGAGAAAGAGGTCGCTCGAAGAATCCAACTCGGATGGGCAGCATTTGGGAAGTTGCATGAAGTCTTCTCGTCAAAAATCCCGCAGTGTCTGAAGACCAGGATGTACAACCAGTGTGTGTTGCCAGTGATGACGTACGGTACCGAGACATGGTCCCTAACTGCTGGCCTTTTAGAAAGGCTCAGAGTCGCCCAGCGCGCGATGGAGAGAGCTATGCTCGGAGTATCTTTGCGCGACAAAATCCGAAATATGGAAATTCGCCAAAGAACAAGAGTTACAGACATAGCTCTCAAAATATGCAGGCTGAAGTGGCAATGGGCAGGCCACGTCGCTCGGAGGACTGATGGCCGCTGGGCCAGGAAGGTGACTGAGTGGCGACCGCGGACCGGAAGACGCAGCGTGGGCAGACCTCCCACTAGGTGGACCGACGACATCGTCAGAGTGGCGGGGAGCCAGTGGATGCAGGTGGCGGCTTGTCGTTCTACGTGGAGGACCAAGGGGGAGGCCTTTGTTCAGCAGTGGACGTCTCTCGGCTGATGATGATGATGATGATGATGAAAGAGATTCGTGACGAATTTAAAGTTGTTTACATTGTTTTTAAAGAACTTTAAACTGTGTCTTTAAAAATATACAACGTGTAACAAAATACCCATATACATCAAGAAGCGCTGATGAATACAGGATGAATAGAGTCTCTAAACGAAGTTTCAGCTTAAAATACGTTTAAAAAAAAATTTGTTCTTGTTCTTGATTTTAAATCATACAAACATGTCACAACACTACAGAAGTCACTCGCTAATATTACGAAACATTTCTTCTGTCAATCTGATCGCCTAGTACCTGTCTACCTAATTTTGAAACACGCGGCGGTGCGATTTGAAAAATTCATAACTTGGTACCATGAAAATATGAGTTTAAAAAACCCTTACCGTATTGTTTGTTATGTTATCTAGAAGCTGTGCACTTGATATGTATACCCCCTTTTTGTTACACGTTGTATATTTAGATTTACAGATTGGTGAAATATCGTAAATGTATTGGTTTATTGATAAAATACGAAAAAATACTCCGATTAATGATCTCAACAGTTATTCGGAGTAAAAAATTGTTACTCCAGCCGAAGAGTTCTTAAAACTTTACGACCTCTAAAATGTTTTGAGGGGTAAAATCGTCTACTGGCTTCTCACGCCTTAGGCGAAGAGTCTTACTAACTAAATATCCCCCGTTGCTACTCCTGTTTTTCAAGCCGGAGCCCCGGTAACCCGCTAGGCAGTCCGCAGCATAATAGATCTTCGAAAAGTCTTCGCAGGAGGCCTATGTTCTTTTTTTATTTTATTTGTTTACCGATTACTCCGCCATTTGTGAACCGATTTTCAAGTCAGGATCTGATGATGGAATCCTAGGGAAACCGAAGGTACCTTTCGATAATATAGAAACGAATAAAGCTCTTATTATGTTTTTCAATTAATATTTATAAACAGTACAATTTATTAAAGGTCTAAAGTCGATGATGCCGATAGATTTGGATTAGGTTAGGTTTAGGTTAGGTTTGGGTTAGGTTTGGGTTAGGTTTGGGTTAGGTTTGAGTTAGGTTCTGGTTAGGTTTGGGTTAGGTTTGGGTTAGGTTTGGGTTAGGTTTGGGTTAGGTTTGGGTTAGGTTTGGGTTGGGTTAGGTTAGGTTTAGATTAGGTTAGGTTTAGGTTAGGTTAGCTAAATCCAAACCCGAACCCAAACCCGAACCCAAACCCAAACCCATACTCAAACCCAAACCCAAACCTAACCTAACCCAAACCTAACCCAAACCTAATCCAAACCTAACCCAAACCTAATCCAAACCTAACCCAAACTTAACCCAAACCTAACCCAAACCTAACCCAAACCTAACCCAAACCTAACCCAAACCTAACCCAAACCTAACCCAAACCTAACCCAAACCTAACCCAAACCTAACCCAAACCTAACCCAAACCTAACCCAAACCTAACCCAAACCTAACCCAAACCTAACCCAAACCTAACCCAAACCTAACCCAAACCTAACCCAAACCTAACCCAAACCTAACCCAAACCTAACCCAAACCTAACCCAAACCTAACCCAAACCTAACCCAAACCTAACCCAAACCTAACCCAAACCTAACCCAAACCTAACCCAAACCTAACCCAAACCTAACCCAAACCTAACCCAAACCTAACCCAAACCTAACCCAAACCTAACCCAAACCTAACCCAAACCTAACCCAAACCTAACCCAAACCTAACCCAAACCTAACCCAAACCTAACCCAAACCTAACCCAAACCTAACCCAAACCTAACCCAAACCTAACCCAAACCTAACCCAAACCTAACCCAAACCTAACCCAAACCTAACCCAAACCTAACCCAAACCTAACCCAAACCTAACCCAAACCTAACCCAAACCTAACCCAAACCTAACCCAAACCTAACCCAAACCTAACCCAAACCTAACCCAAACCTAACCCAAACCTAAACCAAACCTAACCCAAACCTAACCCAAACCTAACCCAAACCTAACCCAAACCTAACCCAAACCTAACCCAAACCTAACCCAAACCTAACCCAAACCTAACCCAAACCTAACCCAAACCTAACCCAAACCTAACCCAAACCTAACCCAAACCTAACCCAAACCTAACCCAAACCTAACCCAAAACTAACCCAAACCTAACCCAAACCTAACCCAAACCTAACCCAAACCTAACCCAAACCTAACCCAAACCTAACGGGTGTCTTTTAAAGAAAAAGAAAAATGTTGTGTGAAAAATAGTTCATAAATTCAACAAACTTCAAAAATAACAGATTATTATTACAGATTATTATTACAATACCCGAATTGCCAATGTTAGTAAATAGTGGACGTACCTGCTATTCATTCTCCCCTATTCTAATGTACTACACACATCACAAACAAATTTGTACCGACACGAGAACAAAGCGATCCAATCAATTTTAATTTACATTTGTAATTAGACACCGACAGTGCGGGCAAAAACTCACTGAAAATTAAATAACAATTAATTGCAGGATTAGCCGCGTTCCGTTTTAATAAAAACAGACCATAAATTATAGTGATTAAGCGTTTAATTTGCGTGGCAAGAATTTTGGTCTAACGCTTTCCTATAAGGATTAAGAAAGGGATTGCTTTTATGAATTTTAGTGGGATGTTTGTGATTTCTTTATGGCTTTACTTTGATTTTAGATTAGTTACTGATTTTATGGAAGAGTATGAGGGTCTAGATTTCAATATTCGTATCTTACTTAAAAAAATAAAAAAATTGGGAGCGAAAATTATAAAATTGTGAAATAGGCACTTTGCTGGTGTACTTTTTTTATTGGGACAAGCCCGCCACAAACTCCCTTACTGCTGCAATTCCTGTAAGCCAGGATCTACAGTAAATACAGCCATGAAAATACTGGAACATTGAAGTCCAACGCGTCCCAGGGACATGAATGACTGTATTAGATCCCGCAACGAAATTAATCAGAAGAGATTCGCTCGTGTACAACTAAGTATCAACGAATAAAAAGAAAGTTAAAGTCTCTTACAAACGTAATATTACTAGTTTCTGCCATCGGCTTTGCCCATGTTCCCCTGGAATAAAAGTCAGCAAGTAGTGTCCTATCACCTAAGCTCATACCTTGTCTGTATACCAAATTCCATCAATTTCTGTTCATTAGTTTCAGCCTAATTGACGGACAAACTTCCAAACAAACAAACCTTCATATTTTTTATATTAGTATGGTGAATTCAGTCCCACATAACATAAATTATGCTGCGCTGATCTGCTGCGGACTTACTACCTAGTGGGTTAACCGGGGCTTCGGCTCGAAGGATAGTAGTAGGAACGGGGTGGTTTTTAGTCAGTAAGAGTCTGACACTCCCTCTCGCCTCGCTCAAGGCGGGAAAAGACATTGGATGATTTTGCCCCCTTAAAAAAAGCCCCTTAACTTTATTTAGCCTTTAAGACAAATAGTCTATGTATAAGAATCATATTTGCTCCAACAACTACAACCAATAAATTAATCGTGTATTTCTTACAAGAAATGAAAAATGAGACCTCTTTTATCATAGTCTAAGATGACACGGAGAAATGACTAGACAATGTAACTTGTAGATAATTGTCTTCAACTCTATATGATGTGTACATCACCCAGGTCATTAGTTACAGACAAAATACTTCCTTATAGTATTTGGGATACGTGCCAATTTAGTTTGTTGGTTATGTAAGTACAGCGTGTTTGGAATGGTAGATTTGGATAAGTTTCTTGGATACATTTTGCGTTCGTCTTGGTTGAGAGATTTCAGAATAAATGTTTTAAATATCAGGTTTTGATTTAAAGTGTTCTGAAGTTGGTATTAATACTAGAACATTTAAAGAAATATTTGTATATCATATCTACAAAATCTAAAGATAACTCAATAACATTTGTCTGCTGTTGCCTGTGACTTCGTCCGCGTAGTATAATATTACTTCAGAGTGAATTTAGGTTCATGATTATTTTTCTAAAATAAAATATTTTAGTTTAAGTAACATCAGCTACTTGCCAAAAAGGCCCGTCAGAATCGGTCTAACCATTTCAGAGATTACCCGGATCAAACAGACAGACAGACAAAAAAAATTGAAAACGATTATTTTAATATTACAAACAGATACTCCAAATTTATTTATTAGTTTTTAATGGTCCACTACGTTCACTATACGTGAGGTACTTTTGGTACAAAACACACATAATATATAATTTGAAACTAACCTACTCTCCCAACATCAAAGAGCGTCTAACACGTGTCTCCAAAAATATATTCCAAATGCAGAATTGCTTTTCGATAAAACTCTCTTGAGTCCCTGAGGAAAATCTGAATGTTATATCACTGTAAGCTAGCATTCAAAGATGTAAGAATGTGGATGCAATATAATAATATTTGAGAGACCGTTATTCAAAAATCTTTTGGAAGACAAATAAATGCGATTTTTGGTGCGTAATAATATGAAAAGATGTCGTTTGAAATGTTAAAAAGATAAAAGTAATAGATTTAAAACTCTGTAGTAGTAACAATAGTGGCTTTAGGTTACTTTAACATAATTATAGATATAGCTACTTGTAAGCAGATCTGGTTTATAGAAAGCGTCGAGGAGGCAACCGCCTTGACTATGCTACAACATTTTTTGATGAAATTAAAGAAATTATAAAATCTTCTTAGATAGAAACGTTTTACCAAAGTTTTAATACAACATCAAAGTAAATGAAAGGATTTTATTCATTAACCAGTAATGGACCCAATTACTGCTTCTTAACTTCTTATTTCTAGGTTCAATTTCAAACAGTAACAAGCTTATTAGGCTCCGGTCGGTTGGCCGCTCCGGCTCGTAAAGCAGGAGTAGAAACGGGGTGATTTTTAGTCAGTAAGAGTCTGACACTCCTTCTCGCCTCGTCCTAGGCGGGAGACGTAATTGGATGACGTTCCCCCCTTTAAAAATTGTCTGTAGATGTTTAGCCAATGTAAGCTTATGAATTGCAAGCAGTAACTGGCTTGAATGCAAATATCTCATACTCGATCACTCAAGGAGTTCGCATACGATGCGTATCTATTTGCATTGTGGTATTTGAACCCACAAGGCAAGGCAATGGAGCTAGAAATGCGAAACTAGAATGCGGGTCAATCGATCTGCAATATCGTTTTGTAAAACACAATACATCTTTAAACGTTATAGTTAGGTAACAATGTGTATTCGAATGTATCTAGTGAAAACCTTGTCACTGCGAAATACCTAACTTTTTAGCAGGTATAAATAACTCTGTCTTGTAAATTTGTGTCACTATAGAAAATTTAATCAGACCTTATTATCAAGTAAATAAAAAAAGAACCAAAAATGTAACGTACTAATAGCACAGAGTTTAGGGCATGGGATTCCCACTATTTTAAATGCAAAATGTTGGTGTTAATATTTTGTAAATATGTGTCAGTTAAAACGGTCGGACAGTGGTGACCGATGCTTAGCGGAGGATTTGCCTTAAACAGACTTCTTTCAGCAATTAAAGCTTTAATTAAAATTTAAATTGATATACTTAATTCATGTTTATGTTACATATTCTGTAAACAAGATAACTAAAGAACAGCTGTATCATCGCATCGAGGATCTAAATAATATAAATGTGCAATATAAACGCTTAAAATGAATCAACAACACAAACTCTCGCCTCAAAAACTTTTAACTAGCAACAAAACGAACACAACTTCTTTCAAAACCAAACAGTAGAAATCTAAAGCCCTCATTTAGGAATTGGCACCGCCGGAGTATAAAGTTACTGACTAGTGACTCGCAGACTGTAACCCCAACGTCTTCAAAGGACACTCGACCTCAAATCGACTAGACGTATCGAGTTTCCTATGAAGATGTTGGGGTAACAGTCCTACTGTTCTTATACTGAAATGTTACTTGGTGTTACAATGTTTAGTTTCTTGAAGTGAAAACAGTACAGTTTTTTTATTTGAATCAATTTTTTACATAATATTATATACAGTATGTTAACTAACAGAGGGCGTTCCTTTAAACTTTAAAGTTTAAAGTCGTTAATCTATATTATTAATAGATTAAAATAAAAATATCAGCATAGAAAAGAAAGCAATAAATTGCAACGTAGCCTTCCTTCTTTTACGTTTTACGTCTTTTACGTTAGAGTGTTTCTTTTACGTTACGATTTAAAATTTTTGGTAAATATTTTTGTAATAATAGATTTAACAAATTATTGATTTGGAAAAACCTTATTGAAATAATAGATTTAATCGGACTATACTATAAACTATAGTATTCATAAGGGCATAATCACAGACCTGTAGAAAGAAGAATTCTGCAGAAATAAGCCTAGTAACATCTGATTTTAGCTCTATTCGGAAAACATAGACGTATGAATATACATATACGTCACAACAGAACAACGTGTAGGGTCAGGTAGCACATAGAACACACATTGTAATACCGTAAGCTTATAAGTATGTAACCGTATTGTGAGTACGTCTCACCTGCTGCGTCTCAGTTCATCTTTCACAATGGATACAAACGTGATGACTGACTGTCGATGCAGTACATCACCCTATCACCCGCTTCGTCGCTTATTTGTCGATACGTTGAAATGTCGCGCGCGACGACGCTACGATCTATTTGGCAATTGATAAAAACGAAAACAACTTAAATCAAACCAATTGTTTTTTTATTTATCGATGTTTTTTGTAGTCATTTTGGAATTTTTTGAATAAAACAAAAAATCTTAGAAGCTAGTCACTTTCGGACCAAGGACCTCATGGCTATTTTTGTAGGAAAAAATACGTCGAATTTCAAGTCACCTTGTATAAAAAATTACTGTGCATGTCTGATGTGCAATATTTATCACCGGGTACTGTACAATGGATACAATACAGTCACAAAACAAAGTCCATCTAATAACTAGCTAACATCATGCAATTTAAAATAAAAGGACTTTAAAGCTACTTGGAATGGGAAAGAATAAATTAACTTGGGTAGTAAGACATTGCATTTAATATATGCATCTGCTACAGAGCTATAAAATGCAAGCGAAAGAAATATAAATCTTAGAAGAGACCAAGTAGTAAAATGCAAGACGAAATTAACTTTAAACATGAAATATTTTAATTAAATGATATCCTTTTTTACCTTTCTACCCCTTCATCTAACACTGTAAATGTTTATAGATATAACCATCATACATTTACAAAAAAAAATACACGTCTGACGATGCTTGTCCGTCAATCACGCTGAAACTTTTGAACAGATGGTGATGAAGTTTGGTATACAGACAGGGTATTAGCTGACTTAGGTGATAGGATACTTTTTATTTCACAGAAACGCTGTCAAAGCCGATAGCAGGAGGTTGAGAAATATTTTTACCAGTGTAACATTTTTTAAGGTGAAAATAAATGTAAATATGTACCTACTTTCAAAATCTTCAACAAATTGTTTTCATCATCATCATCATCAGCCGAGAGACGTCCACTGCTGAACAAAGGCCTCCCCCTTGGTCCTCCACGTAGAACGACAAGCCGCCACCTGCATCCACTGGCTCCCCGCCACTCTGACGATGTCGTCGGTCCACCTAGTGGGAGGTCTGCCCACGCTGCGTCTTCCGGTCCGCGGTCGCCACTCAGTCACCTTCCTGGCCCAGCGGCCATCAGTCCTCCGAGCGACGTGGCCTGCCCATTGCCACTTCAGCCTGCATATTTTGAGAGCTATGTCTGTAACTCTTGTTCTTTGGCGAATTTCCATATTTCGGATTTTGTCGCGCAAAGATACTCCGAGCATAGCTCTCTCCATCGCGCGCTGGGCGACTCTGAGCCTTTCTAAAAGGCCAGCAGTTAGGGACCATGTCTCGGTACCGTACGTCATCACTGGCAACACACACTGGTTGTACATCCTGGTCTTCAGACACTGCGGGATTTTTGACGAGAAGACTTCATGCAACTTCCCAAATGCTGCCCATCCGAGTTGGATTCTTCGAGCGACCTCTTTCTCGAAGTTGGACCTACCTAGCTGGATGATCTGACCCAGGTATGTGTAGTGGTCTACAACTTCGAGTATATCGTTCCCAACGACAACCGGTATAGGTGCAACATGGACATTTGACATGATTTTCGTCTTGTCCATGTTCATTTTAAGGCCCACCTGTTGGGAAACGGTATTGAGGTCGCTGAGCATGGTGTTCAGCTCTTCCAGCGACTCTGCCATTACGACTATGTCATCGGCGAAACGGAGATGAGTGATGTATTCGCCATTAATGTTGATGCCGCGTCCGCTCCAGTCCAAGAGCTTAAAAACGTCCTCCAGTGCGTTCGTGAACAGTTTCGGAGATATAACGTCTCCCTGTCTCACGCCCTTCCGCAACTGGATTGGCCTCGTAGTCTCTTCCTGGAGTCGGATGCGCATGGTGGCGTTGTTATACAAACACTTCAAAACCTCGATGTATCTATAGTCGATGTGGCACCGCTGGAGAGACTGCAGCACCGCCCAGGTTTCGATTGAATCGAAGGCTTTCTCATAGTCCACAAACGCCAAGCATAGTGGCAAGTTATACTCCTCGGTCTTCTGTATAATCTGCCGCAGCGTATGAATGTGGTCTATGGTACTGAAACCTTTTCGGAATCCGGCTTGTTCGGGAGGCTGGAAGTCATCAAGCCTGCGTTCGAGACGGTTCGTGATGACCCTCGAAAACAGCTTATACACATGGCTCAGAAGTGAGATAGGTCTGTAGTTCTTTAGCAGACAGTTGTCGCCTTTTTTAAAGAACAGAACCACCACACTCCGTTGCCATGCTACCGGCGTGGTTCCCTCGAGTATGACGGAATTGAATAGCTTCTGGAGGACTAAAAGTATCGGTTTTCCACCCGCTCGCAGAAGTTCCGACGTGATTCCGTCATCGCCCGGCGCCTTGTTGTTTTTAAGCTGTTTGAGAGCCATCCTAATCTCGTACAGGCTGATGTCTGGGATATCCTCAGTGTAGTGCCGCGTCAGTTTAGCTCTTGGGTCCCGAGCTGTACCGACGATGGGTTGCCGTGTTGAGGTGTATAACTGTCCGTAAAACCTCTCGAGCTCTCCGAGGATCTCGGACTTCGACGAGATGACGCTGCCATCCTCGGTCTTCAGCCTCGTCATTTGGCTTTGCCCAACAGACGAATTCTTTGCGAAGACTTTTGAGCCCTTGTTTCGCTCAATTAAGTCTCTGACTCTTGCGGCGTTATAGGCCCGCAGGTCACGTCGCATGTATTTCGAGATTCGTCTATTGAGCTTGCCGTATTCAGACATATCGTCTGAAGACTGCAGCCTCATCTCGCTACGATCCTTAAGAAGTTTTAAGGTTCCGTCGGAGAGCTTTTGGGGTCTTGAAGAAGTCTGACCCCACTGCTCGGACAGTTTCCACCAACCCATTATTTATCTCGTCCACGTTTCCACAATCAGCTAGACACTGGAAGCGATTTTGCAGTTGGAGTTGGAACTGCTCGGGGTTTTGGATCTGGGCACGTCCAGGGCGGAGCGTGGACTTCACCAGGCGTGACCGCTCTAGTTTTACATTGATGTTCAGTGTGCCCCTGACAATACGGTGATCGCTACCGGTTTTCACCTTCGCTATCACAGAGACATCACTGAATATACGTCTTTCGGTCGCCATGATGAAGTCGATCTCATTTTTGGTAGAACCATCAGGGCTTATCCATGTCCACTTCTTGGCCGGTCGCTTCTGGAAGAAGGAGTTCATCAAATTGTTTTAGAATTTTAAATTTCTTTCCGACTTCTTATAAAAACATGAAGTCGATTCGCTTCGTCACTTACTCACGCATATGGGTACATATTTGTCAAACATGTTTGCTTGCTTTAACATCTGACAAGAAATGGGTTTGACACCGCTTTTACTCGAAGCCTCATGCGTTTATTTTGGTAAATAAATGTACCTACTACTTTATATAAGTAAACAATTGTGAATACATTTTGTAGGAACATTTTTTATTGATAATTTATTATATTATGCTTACGTTTTGTAAAAATTCTATAAGCAAAAATCTTACTACAAACTGCAAAGATAGAATAACTAAAATAGTAGCATTTTTTATGTTTTAAGCCGGTAAACGTGCAGTCGGATCACCTGATGGTAAGCAATCGCCGCCGCCAATGGACACCCGAAACACGAGAGGCGTTACAAGTGCGTTGCCGGCCTTTTGGGGGTTAGGAATTTAAAGGTTTTTGGGGAATCGGTAATTGGGAAGATTGGGAAGGGGGGTGATTGGGCCTCCGGTAACCTCACTCACACAACGCAAGCGTTGTTAGTATAAAATATTACCAACAATGTAATGTTCCATTTTTAATTATTCATCCATTAACAATACTTATAGAGCGAGATCCCAGAGCTGTCAGACATATGTTATTTTTACAAGCATTTAACCTTCGGCTTACAGTAGTCTTGTATATACTTTTTAATGTCTGAATGTTTGTAAAGCTGGCCGAGTGACACCAGCGCAGGTACCAGGTGAGAAAGGTGACTAAAAATTAGACTAACTTAACTTATTTTTTTATGTCTGATTTTTATATATGTTTTGTAGAATATTAATCTGAAATCATATTAAAAAAATCAGACACTTTCCATGGACCAAAACTTTTGTCAGACGCTTTAAAGCTGTAAGAAAAATAAATGAACTTAATTTATTTTTTAATGTCTGATTTTTTTATATGCTATTAAGATAACTATTACAATGTCATATTTAATTAGTCAGACAAATTGCATGGACCAAACTTCCCTAAATACCAAAATTACTCAACCATGTGTATGAACGCGAGAGCACTATGCACATGCGCTTCAGACCGAGTGAGACATCCATGGTAACTCGGTTCCCGTTCTTAAACTCACAATCTATTACTGTAGGTACTACTGCACATGTTTGTGTATATACTATGTGCACACTTTTTAGGGTTCCGTAGCCAAATGGCGAAAAACAGAACCACAATTAAGGTTCTGTAGTCTATCTTCCAATCGTTTGGCAGATAGACACTTCCAAAGTGGAAAAATGAGTGCCTCCCTCTAACTTTATTAATAAGAGAGTTAGAAATCTAAAAAAAACATATGCTGTAGATTTTAATGGAAATTTTACACGAAAATTGGTTTTAACGAGATATCATTATTAGTTTTTAAGAAATATGCACCTCTGCCTACCCCTTCGTGGATTAACGCGATGGTGATGAGGATGATGACTTGGATGAACGCGATATACTAAATGATGAAAATTGTAATTCTAATTACTTTGATGATGATGAAGATGATTAAAATCAACTAAATGATTTATATTTAAAACAATTTTAAGTAACTCTGACAATGACATCTTATAAATATCTATTGGATCCAAATACGGCGAGGCCTATAATAATTTTCGGATTTACGAAAAATTTCTCGGTAGTAGCACAGAGTCTGGAATTGTGTCCAGTATATGGCAATAGGCTCACCCCCTATTACATGGGACTTATAACACAAATGGTGAAAAGTGGGTGTACATTGTACAGCGGCATTACGTGCCGTAATGTCACCTCTGCCTACCCCTTCGGGGATAAAAGGCGTGACGTTGTGTGTGTGTGTATATATAAAATAAATGTTATTTTCTTTAAAAGACAGCTGCTCAGAAGTAGTTTGTTTTTGCCTGTTTATGCAATTTTTTTTTGCTGCTGTTGACATTTTCCTGCACTGTAGAAGGCAACAGTTTTATTATTAGTAATAGATAAAATAAATGTTATTTTCTTTAAAAGACAGCTGCTCAGAAATAGTTTGTTTTTGCCTGTTTATGCAATTTTTTTTTTGCTGATGTTGACATTTTCCTGCACTGTAGAAGGCAACAGTTTTATTATTAGTAATAGATAAAATAAATGTTATTTTCTTTAAAAGACAGCTGCTCAGAAATAGTTTGTTTTTGCCTGTTTATGCAATTTTTTTTTGCTGATGTTGACATTTTCCTGCACTGTAGAAGGCAACAGTTTTATTATTAGTAATAGATAAAATAAATGTTATTTTCTTTAAAAGACAGCTGCTCAGAAATAGTTTGTTTTTGCCTGTTTATGCAATTTTTTTTTGCTGATGTTGACATTTTCCTGCACTGTAGAAGGCTACAGTTTTATTATTAGTAATAGATAAAATAAATGTTATTTTCTTTAAAAGACAGCTGCTCAGAAATGATTTGTTTTTGCCTGTTTATGCATTTTTTTAATAAATAATTGTTTTTTATATTATATTTTTTTCTTTATCTATAAATATTCATATTAAACGTAGTAAGCTTTTTTAAAATATTAAGATATTTTAGTCTGAAGCGCATGTGCATAGTGCTCTCGCGTTCATACACATGGTTGAGTAATTTTGGTATTTAGGGGAAGTTTGGTCCATGCAATTTGTCTGACTAATTAAATATGACATTGTAATAGTTATCTTAATAGCATATAAAAAAATCAGACATTAAAAAATAAATTAAGTTCATTTATTTTTCTTACAGCTTTAAAGCGTCTGACAAAAGTTTTGGTCCATGGAAAGTGTCTGATTTTTTTAATATGATTTCAGATTAATATTCTACAAAACATATATAAAAATCAGACATAAAAAAATAAGTTAAGTTAGTCTAATTTTTAGTCACCTTTCTCACCTGGTACCTTCGCTGGTGTCACTCGGCCAGCTTTACAAACATTCAGACATTAAAAAGTATATACAAGACTACTGTAAGCCGAAGGTTAAATGCTTGTAAAAATAACATATGTCTGACAGCTCTGGGATCTCGGACCATTACTAATACGCAACTTATAAATAAAAAAAACCTAAATAAATAAAAAAAATACCAAACATTTATAAATGAACAAAATAAATTGATGAAAAATTAACAATATTAACAAAATTACTCAAATTTTAACAATGTAGTTTTTGCTTTTACAGCGGCCGTGCTGTGAAATTTATAAATATTTATTTACTGAAGTGCAAATACATACTGTTATTAAGTGGTCTGTATAATTACATGTCGGTTAATGTATTAATTAATTTATTTTGTTTTCACGCGACCGTAGGCATATGTTGGCAAACATTTCGGTCGAAATATTTAATGGAATACGTTCACATACTCGTCCGTCATTTTATGTCCAACTAAGTAGACTGTGATATAGTAAATCATTACTTTCTACTAATTAAATTTGTGAATACATTTGATTTATTACATTTTACATAAAATTGCTTCATTAGTCGAGTGGCTGCAAGTGCTGCAAAGACAAAAAGACTGCCAGACAAGCGGTCTCGGGTAAAGTTTACCAAGCTTTTTTCGGACTTTCGAAAATTTCTCAGTAGTTGTTGTTGTTTAAATCTGAAGAGCTTTTTGTTTGAATTCGATCATCTCCGGAACTATATGTTCAAATTGAATTATTCTAACATCCAACTAAACAGACTTTCACATTTATAATGTTACTGTGATTATACCTCCACCTACTCATTTAAAAGAAACAATTATAAACACGGCCATCGACATTGCCTGCTGACCCAAAACAAATAAGTTTACATCAGATGTGTATGTTCCCGCGAATATAATGTGTCAAGTAAAGTGTTACAATCTTGGAAAGGCTATGATTCTCCTATAAGTATTTTCTTCTATCCTTGACCTCAAATGGACAAACAAGATTGATCATAGTCTTTTTTTTTTGAGGGGGGAAAATTATCCAATGTCTTCTTCCACCTTGGACGAGGCTAGAGGGAGTGTCAGACTCTTACTGATTAAAAACCACCCCGTTCCTACTCCTGCTTGTCGAGCCGGAGCCCCGGTAAACCTGCTAGGTAGTCCACAGCTCCGCATTGATCATAGTCTATCCGACTAACTTAATAAATTAGTTTAAGAATTTATTTCTTAAACTAGCTAGTTTCATGTGGTTTTACCCGCTTTGCTCGGCTCCTATTGATCATAGCATGTTTTATAGCCTATATTATTATAACCTTTCTCAATAAATGGACTATTCAACACAAAAATAATTATTAGATCCGGACAGTAGTATCGGAGATTAACACGCTATTCAAACAAACAAACACAAATAAAGAAACTCTTTAGCTTAATAATATGTATGAGATTGGTTTGACTTGTATTGGTACTTATAGTTTTGATACCAAAATCGAGAAATAAAATGGGAATAGGCTCACTCCCTCCATGGGATTCAGTCAACAAACAATTGTGTTACTTGGCGTATAAATGAATGATAAAGGAGTAACGTTATGCTAAATAATAGAAACTGCGTATTTAAAATGTAACAAAATTTCAATTATCAAATTGTATTAACAAACTGAATTTCGAATTTTAGTGAAAATTTATCAGTAGCTAATCTATTACTGCGGCCGGTACTAAAAAGGTTATATATCACGCGATGCGGACTATTATATTATTGGTACTATGTCATTAACAAGTCAATTACTAAATTGTGTTCGCGATAAATTCGTGTTCAGTATAAAATAATAACATCATATTTCGAACACGTGTCTGTTTTAAATGCAGTTTATTGATCAAAGTCATTAAAATAAATTATGTATAGTTACTTCCGCGTGGTTTCACTCGCTCTGCTCGGCTCCTATTAATCTTAGTCGTGATGATATATCCCCTAAAACTTTCCAAACATGGACTATCCAACACAAAAAATATTATTTAAATTGGTAAATGCAGTATTTATATGTACATATATTATTATAATGTTTCATACACTGATCGGCTATTCAAATCAATCCGAAATAATTTTGATAGAGCATAATTTTATTTTAAATTATAAACTCAATTGAACCACTAAAAGCATTTTTGAAAGTCAACTAAGTTATATTTCCTTGTGGTTTACTTTAACTTTATATCAAAGTTTTATAAAATAATCTCTCTACTGCACTTAAGATTTACTGGCAACAAATCTGAACTAGAAGTAAAGTTTAAAGTGCTATACTGAATTAATTAAACCGTTAACTGAAGTGCCGGGCCATACTGTTGCTTTATGACTTAACTAATAATATTTAAGACTAGCTACTTCCGCGCGGTTTCACCCGCTCTGCTCGGTTCCTATTAATCGTAGCGTGATGTTTTATAGTTTATAACCTTCCTCTATAAATGCACTACCCAACACAAAAATAATTATTCAAATCGGACCAGTAGTTCCTGAGATTAGCGCGTTCAAACAAACAAACAATCAAACAAACTCTTCAGCTTTATAATATTATAGTATAGTATAGATTCTATGCAGATGAACTATAACTTTGAAACTACTGCATCATAGGTCTTACTTGTTCACGGGCTTGCGGATGGTGAGCAAGAGTAGCTCGCCCCTCGACCAGTTACTATAAAGCAAACTCGTACTAAGAGTGCTGAGCGACGATCCTAATTCCTAATTCCCCAATAAGCCTTAAATTTCTAACCCTCAAAAAGCCGGGAACACACTTGTAAGTCTTGTAACGCCTCTGGTGTTTCGGGTGTCCATTAGCGGCGGCGATTGCCTACCATCAGGTGATTACTTTTCTCGGTTTATGTTATAAAAAAATCTCACGGATATTTAGGGGTAAATGGAGGAAGGGATTAAAAATTAGAATATATTTATAAGCAACTATTAGATTCTCTTATAGATAGACCGACATCGTTGAAACGTTAAATAAACACACCAAACAACTTTATTATAAAACCCCAAAAATTCTTTATTTTCTACGGAAAATATTGCATTCGGAGGTGAGAAGACTGAGGTACCAAAATTCACTTAAATCTCAGGATTTTACGTCACTAATGAACTACGCGTACAGTGTCTACGTAGTGCTCAACTATGAAAACAGAATATGATATTTTCATTAGCATATCATTATACAAGAATTTTATTACTTTTAGTTGAATTTTGGAGTAAAATGTAGCTATTTATACCGGGTGTCCAGTTAATAACGCACTTGCAATATAGATATTCTCTGGTGGAAATGAACCCTCAATGGTGGAAAGGTGAAAGCAAACAGTTCAATTCGTAATCACCTGTAACATAGTCAGATAAAAACACAATCTCATTATACTAAGACTACTTCCAAGCAAATCTCTTTGCCAAACTTCTACTAAAACTGTTAATTGGGTTGCAAACAGTTTTATTTAATTACTACTTGTGAACTTGAATTATTAAAATTGTATTTTGCAAACAAGTGCCAATAATCCCCTAAAGTATTTCAACCGCCCAGTGTCATTTAATCAAAGGTAATTAATTCTGATTTTGACAGTTTCACCACGGATTGGCTATTATGAATATTTACTTCATTAAAAAGGCATTAATCACTGATTGGATTGATAGTAAATTGTACGTCAATCACAACGCTGACAAAGGGACTAGACTGAGTGAAACGCAAACAATTGATTTTGGATCAATCAATCATTTTATTTTGGCGCATCTTGATCCTCCCTTTATTTCTAAATCAATTTACAATGTAATCTAAGGATTTTATACTAGTTATGATAAAAATAGACTAATATTTTTTGTAATAAATAAATAAATAATAAATAGTGGCATTACGTGCCGTTATGTGCACCTCTGCCAACCCCTTCGGGGATAAAAGGTATGACGTTGAGTTTGTGTGTGTAATTTTTTATCACAACTAGAATATTGACCATGACTTGGATATTGAATTATGACCATGTTGCTAAGAACATAATTTTACACATTGGTGATTTTTTCTGCTATTGTTTCATCGAATCTTCTGAACTGTTTAACTTAATAATATTTGGAAGCAACCATTCAAGATGGGTTATTACTATAATATTAGTAAACCTTTTATTGAAATTATTCGACGTCAAAACACTTCTTATTGAATACTGGAACCATACTATTATAAGGAGTTGCTGCAGATGGAGAAACGCTGCAATAGATACTTTGCAGCTGTGGTTGATGACCCGTCTACTCAGCGACGTAGCGTGTCTGGGCGGGTTCCCTAAGTTACATAGGGGTACATAAATTTGTTTGGAGACTCCCTTTTTTGAGGGGGGAAAATTATCCAATGACTTTTCCCGCCCTGTCTCTCTTATGCCTCAAAGATGGAGCTCACCGATGTTACAATAGTGCCATGTTCGGCGTTCCTTACGACGACGTTAATGTTCTAAAAGTTGCTGCCAATTTTTGAATTCATCCTTTACTCGAAAAATTAAGAAATTGATAATATTTGGACATTTGTAAGTTTTGAAATGAAATAAATATTGGGGAGATTTTAATTTTTTGTTTACGCACGTTGGTGTCTCCCTGGTACGCTTGGGGGCCTACATATAATTGATACGGCGCCTCATATACGTATAATATGGGACAAGTCTACGGAAACTATTGTGTTCTATACTTCTTCTTCGACTTCCACTTAACAAAAATCTTCTTCTTTCCAGAATGGTGGGGCGCAAGGACCTTCTGCTGCGATTCAGATGAGTGTAACAGCTCTCACACGGCGCGACCCATCACATTATTAGCA
This sequence comes from Spodoptera frugiperda, assembly GCF_023101765.2. Classification (NCBI taxonomy): domain Eukaryota; kingdom Metazoa; phylum Arthropoda; class Insecta; order Lepidoptera; family Noctuidae; genus Spodoptera; species Spodoptera frugiperda. The sequence goes on along the minus strand of NC_064224.1, from coordinate 3,618,246 downwards.
GTTATAGCAATGTTGATCACCGCAGCGATTGCGCGCTGACCGATCCAAACAACAGTAAGACCAAGATTGCGACCGTGTTAAGCCATTGATTTAAATTGATCTTCTTTTGATTTAAACTGATCTTCTTTTGACTTAATTTGATCCTATTTCTTATTTTATATTTTTCATTGTAAATGTTTAATTATTGTTGACTATATTCTGATTTGATTCGATTATTAAATTATAGACAATTTTTATTTTAAGAAGATTTTTTTAGAATACTTTTTCTTTATTACAAATTCATGATTTGAATTATATAAACCCAACAAATTCTATCTTATAATACTTTGAAGAGATTGAATTAATGATCCAAAATTAAAATTACGTGTTTATTTGGGGAATCAAAATCTAAACTTACATGTGTCCTTACTTACAATACTTTACACTATATTAATAGTAAAAAAAAAAGTAGAAAATGGATCATAATAAATTATTGCTATCAATTGTCATCTAACAAAAAGAACAGTGACGGATTTGAAACACATAAATTATATTACATACATACATACATAACCTCACCTCTGCCTAAGCCCATGGGAGACAGACAATGTAAAGCCAATCGCTACGAATCTTACATACCTCTTTTGCTTCATCAACAGTTATCAGTCTTTTCATGCATGCTCGTCGGTTAAGGGTTTTATTTCAATGAAGTTACAAAAATATTTCCTTGAATGTTGTATGAAACGGTGTGTTATGATGTCATCAGATATTTACGATAAATACACGTAGCAGACTTATTTAAAAAAAAAAAATTAATACATTATCAAATCTATAAATGAAAGTGTGATTATTTTTGAATATTTTATTGTCGAAATAATTTATTTTTCACTGAGGAAACTACCCAATTGAGAACGGTATAAAAGAGTTTTATAGCTTTGACAAGAAAATAGTCAGTGTACTCTTATTACTCAGCTGTGTATTCGAAGAAATGACGTGATTCTATTGTGATTAAATCTACTAAAAACCTTTATGGTTATCGCCAAGTATGACCGCTGTACAAAGGAAAATACGCAATAAAAGTTTTAATAAAACCATTGGTAAGAATATAAAGCCTTTGATTTCTGAGAAACAGACAAGCCATATAAAATATCAAGGCACTTGATCGAAGATTGAAGATTTCCAAGAAATCGTCCCCAAAGGGGCGGTCTGTCCCAAATACAGTGGACTATAAAACAATAAAAAACGAAGTCCCTCTGTGTTTAATATAATCGAAAATCTAAAAATAAATAAAATGGAACAATATATTTTCTCTTTAGTAGAATCTAAAGTAGTTGAAGTCAGAAGTCGAAAATGCATTTTTTTCAACGTCAGCAGTTAAACAAGCAGTCAGGTCACCTGATGGTAAGCAATCGCCACTGCCCATGGACACCCGAAACACCAGAGGCGTTACGAGTGCGTTGCCGGCCTTTTGGGGGTTAGGAATTTAAGGGTTTTGGAAAATCGAGTATTGTGAATAAAGGGGGAATAGGGCCTCCGGTAACCTCATTCACACAACACAAACGTTGTTTTACGTCGATTTTCTGTGACGCCGTGATATCACTTCAGTCGAGCCGGCCCATTTGTGCCAAGGCAAAGCTCTCCCACATACACACAATCCTTAAAAATTACACATTTACATATGACATATCTTTTTAACATAAAAAGTCAACATTTAACGTATAATATATAGCTAATCTACATCTTATTATTCGCACCCCTGCGTAAACAGTATGTTTGAAATAAATATCACATAAAGACTATGGCAACAATGAGTGCAAAAGACATTAATGGATACAGTACAATATAATTTGTATGGAACTCCAAATCCGTCACTGTTTTTACACAACATCCTTTATATTCTTTTCAAGGGAAAATCAACCGTAATTTGTTTTTTTAAAGGTTCCATTTTAACGCTTATTTTTATTATGATTGGGTTTCGTTTGTAGTGCTCCGTTATTGATCTCTAAGGGTTTGAAAGGTGTTCGTATAAATTGGCTAAGTGAATCCGAAAGCTATTCTGTTTTGCACTTATGGGACTTTTGTTTTCGGTAAAGGAAAAGGGTTGTCTTTAAGAATGTGTTGTCTCTTTTCATGACTGTCGTTGTAAAAACGACTTTGTGAATGGTTATTTTAAGTTTATATTCGTTTGTTTTTGTTGTGTTACTTTGTAATTCAAATTATTTTATCATGTATTTTCTGGACTTAATAATATGTAAAATTATTTCGTGAATTCTGCCTGCTTTTTCACAAAGGCACGCACTATTTTGGATTTTGTGGTAGTTTTATCAGTTTTTTTGGTAACATGATTTCGAATATTTAATTTAATAATGAATGGAAACTGGAGGAAATTAAAGAAATATATAGTTTGATTAGTTAGCTGTAAATGTAAATAGAATAATATCACTCACGATTGACGCTTTATTAAGTAAAACACGATCAAATTCTTTTCTATATCTAGGTGTAACTTTTAGATGTACGATTATTATATTCACTGTATTGTTTAGGTGGATAGACGTATTTGAAATATTTCGTTGATTTTATGCTGTTTTTTTAATGTTTCTTCGTTTGGGTTGTACTACAAAATGTGGAGATAAAAGAGCAATGATAGGTTTTTATGAGAATTAAAGTGCGTTTTAGTCGTCATTAACTGCCACACTCAGAGTACTAATGGTTACTTTACCCAATTCTTAGCGATTGTTTTCGAAACAAAATCGTTACTAAGGAATAGTTTAAGTAAACATTAAATGTCTCTGAGTGCGGCAGTAAGGGGATTAAAATTAAAGATAATTGCGTTTTTAACCGACTAAAGGAAGTTCTCAGTTGGACCCGTATACATGTATGTATGTTTGTGCGTAATTATCTCGCTTTAGGCTTAACCGATTTTCAGCATAGTATTTTTCAGACTTAGTAGAAGGTTTTGGGCATATTAACTACGCGACTTAAAATAAATGGAGGCGGCAAAGATAACATCAGGGGGTTTTCTTAAAAAAATATTGAGGAATAAAATTATGTGAGCTTGTAGTTGGAAAAATGCGATTATTTGATTTGAGACTAAATACTTAGCCGAGTCCTAATAAAGTAAAATAGTGCGAGGTAGTGTAATTATGATAAAAACGGAAAATACTAATCAAGTGTCAACACTTGCAATCGATGCACTAGCATCGATTGTAAAAACATTTCTTTTTATGAGAGGAAACATTGTCCAATGACTTCTCCTGTCTTGGGTACGGTCCAGACTCTTAATGACCAAAAACCACCCCGTTCCTACTCGTGCTTAGAATCATAGCCCAGGTAACCAATCAGGTGATCCGCAGCTCCAGATAACAACATACTACAACTCCAATCTCCAAATGGGGTTCTTCTCATTAATAAAGTAATTCATCTAAAGCATTAAATTCTAAGAATCTCAACGCGGTCATGCCTTAACAATGGTATTGTTAACAAAAGATTGTTAACAACTAAGTAAAGTAACTTAGTTTGACAATTAAGATTAAGTTCATAAAATGAACTCGCCAAGGAAACATAAATTACTAATTTGGACTTTACTTCATTTAAAGTTTAAGACCATGATACTAATTAGTTATGATTGTCCTAAGAATTTGTTGAAATAGGGTACAATGGGCTGGTTTTGAGATGAAAGACAAATTAGGAGGCAAACTAAAAGTTCAAAGAAGAATTAAGTGATTTGACAACGCACATTGAAGATTCGATGACAAAGTTGACAGATGATGCCATCAATTCTACATCGATGAGATACGACATTCAAAATGTCAAGAAAAGAGCGTATTTAATTTTTAAAAGGCCACCAACGTACCTGTGTCTTCTCTGGTGTTGCGGGTGTCTATGGGCGGCACTGATCGCTTACCATAAGGTGATCAGAAAGCCCATTTGCCCCTTATTCCTTAAAAAATACGCAAATGTAGTTTGCGTGCAGATTAACATATTATATAGAAAATCTTAACATACAAATGTTAAGCGGTAGTCCCGCCAGGCATGATCACCTCGACTGGTCGAAGGATCCTCCTTTACTCATCTTTCGCCCGAATACTCAAACGCTACTCAATTTTAAGTTGTACTTAAATATCGTGCTATCTCTGTCATTTTATAAAGAATTGATAGTGACAGAACTACATTTGAGAGCGTCTTAAAATTGAGTAGCGTTTGAGTATTCGGGCATTAGTAAACTTAACTCTCTGTTCCTAGGAGACTAACAGTAGGTGAACTTCTGAATCAATTATGCGACTTTGAACATTGATTCCTTTAATATTCAGTACAGTTTACCTTGTAAGCCTCTTTATTTAATAAAGTATCTATTTTGATAACTTCTGTGCTACATGTAACTGTTTTGGAAGTTTCATTAATTTAGTTCTCGAGAATGTTTTTGCTTTCGCTAAGGGATGTCTACTGGGAATTGTTTCTGAGAGTAACAAACTGTGCTATATTTATGTACCTACGTGGATGATTTGATAATAATACTACGTTCTGTGGGGCTTTCTTTGAATTGTAATTTATCAGGTATCAAATGGAATATGTGTGTGTTTGGAGTTTATTGTGTTTATTGGGTAGAAAGACCTAAGAAAGATGGATCGAATAGATTTTGTAATATAAACGATTGGAAAGAAAAATAAGTTTATGATAACATGCTGCCAACTGATAGGAGATGATGGAGAATTGTAGAAGGATACTTGGATTTTATTTATGAGGTTGTATTTTAGAGAATAGAGTTCCCTAAGAAAAGGAGGATCTTCTGACCAGGCGACGTGATCGTGGCTGGAGGGCGTTTTGTCCAACTGTTGTACGTTGGGATTTTCTTACCATGTGGATTTGCATATAAACTTCAGATGTGCGATGTACAATTTTTCTTTTGACGTTCTCCGTTCATTTCTGTGCGATTTCTGTCATCTATCAATACAAAACCTCTTCACAAAATAAGCAGAACCGTTACGAAAGTTTATCTTATTTAAAAAAGGTACTACTTCTAGGGTGCTATAAACTTGGTTTCAGCTCGGTTGAGCAATAGGGTTGGCAACCGCGAAGCGCCTTGCTCAATGTACCGTGTCCTATTGGTACACAGCTAGTAGGCGGATTCCATTCTCATTATATGGGTATTTACTTTGCTAAGCTAATTGGATAATTATGTTAGTAGTGAAATTAGAATATGTCTCATTAAGCTATTTTGTAGGGTTCATTTTTATTAATTACAATCTGACGCTTGAGAGAGAAGTCTTTTTTTGAGGGATGAAAATCAATTCCACCCTTAAAAAAATTATTTCAAAAGACTCTAAAAAAATATTTCGATGATTCCAATGACTTCTCTAAATAATCTACTTACTATAATAACTTGAGATGGGATGAATGTGTGTGAGAAATGAGAGAGAATGATTTATATATCATCGTGTGCACAGAAACATAACAACAGCATGATTTAAAAGCACAGAAGCGCCACCTATGATCATCACCTATCAGTAAAGAGTGGTTTATGTAAAGACAGCACAGTTGTCAAGTCCTTGTATGAAAACCTATAATTGCTCTTATATTTTCACTACAAAAACGTAAAATATATTAATTGTTAAGTTCATGAAAGAGTTTAATATGTACCTATAATGTTAACAGTGCCTAGACATAATATGAATTTAGGGTAAACGAGCTGAATATTACCAACAGTCGCTATTATACCAGTTCCTAATCAGAATAATTTTACCCTAATTTATATTATGTCTTAAGATATAATAGACTTTAAAATTAATATTATTTCGACTTATATTATAATAATAATAACGAAATGATTTTGTTCATTTAGCAAAGAAAATTAAACAAAAAGATATAAAGACCAATCATTCTTAAAAGATCTAAATCTTTGCTAAAAGAACATAAATTATTTAAAATAACGCTTTATAGTAATTTTATCACGTACATCAAGAAGCTGAAATATTCTAAATTATAATATAATTAAAATTTATTATTAATAAATTAGATTAAGTATAAATTATAAAGTATAAGTCACTTTCAAGTTATACAAAAATGTCACGTGAAACATTAAATATTATGAATGGCTGACAAAATGGTATCTTTCCCTTTCTTTGTGAAGGTAATAATAATTTAGTAAGAAATGCAATGTTTCACGGATTCTATTTGAAATTATATATAACTGCTTCCGTATTTATATAAAATATCTTTTATATTACTTGAAGTTCTTGTTCAGAGTTCTTTTAGGATTATAAGAATTGGATACACTTCGCGTGGCTTCAACCATGCAGTAAAGCCGGCTTAGAAAAGAGGTAAGGTTTATATGTTATTGCAACTATTATATGTAACTACTGAAAGTATAAGTAAGTCTTTTTATAAATGGTGCATTCTTTATTAATTATTATGATTTTCGACTTAATCACGTAACCGTTTGACGAGGAACTCGACTAGTTTCAAGTCTTGAAACTAGTAGGCATGATTCATGAGTAGCATTCCGCGATACACAACGCGGCGATTGTCGCGCTGCCGCTGCTACTCTAGCTCTCGTCAGTCGACAGACGTAGCCTCGAGTGCTCCGTCAAATAGCTACGGGAGAAAGCTAAATAACATAATAATTAATTATGGGGTACCTATTATTATTTCATTTTCATAATGTCAATCTCTGTCAATAATAGTTGTGAATTTTAAAAAGACACTATTACATGTCATGTAAAAATACAAATAATGTTCAAAAACCGTCTATGAAACTGAAAGTGAATTTCCATCTTAGAAAAATACAGCCGCGCCTAGTGTAACTATTCTTTATTTTATTAAAAAAAATATCGCTTGTTTTAATTGTCGTTGTCTGTATTATTATTGTACTATTAAACAAAATAAGAGCTGTTATTAGTTACATTTTTTTCTAGCTAAATAAAGACCAATTTATCATTCAATTGTGATTTCTCATTTATTTTACTCACATTTCTTATTATTTCTTATTATTAATGTTAAAGTGTTGTCTTTGAGCCCTGTCTCTATTAAATTTAAACAAAAGGTAAACTATTAATTCTTTTTTGAAGTAAGAACTACTAACACTAGGAATTTCTCATGTGTCGTGGGTACCTTTACAAACATACAAGTTCACATACACATGACATCCAGACTCGAACCAACAATTTTTGGATCACACAAAGAGTAGTTCCTTGAATCAAACGCGCTACACGTTACGCGCCAGCCGGTTGCCCAGCCACCGCACTAACTTCTAAACGTTTTTAACCATTCTTAAAGTCAGGAAACCTAATTTATTTACTGTCTCAGATCTGTCAACGATTTTTCGTGTTGTGTCTCAAAGTAACTATCTCAACCGTTTCCAAAAACTGTCCTAGTTAATGAAGATGAAATCTTTATCTGAACCTTCATCAAATTAAAACGATGCCTGTTCCTGAAACTGGCGTCCACCAAACAGCTGTTAACTTGCAAAACAATTTTCCACTCCACGAAACTTTAAAACATTTTTAATACTCTTTTAAATATAAGTTTGACAAAGATGTAAACGAAATCTTGAAGTTTCTCCAGGGCTTTACTTAACTATTTTCTTGGGACCTTATCGAACTTAAGCTATTAACTGAGGCCAATCACATTCGTCTCCAGGCTATGTACATACGTAACTTAAGTAAACATGATTCAAGGTTTTCGTTTTACCGTATTTAGTTGCCGTAAATATCTTTCCGATTTATCGGTACACCGAAATGATCGAGAAGTATATACGTAATCAAATAATATGTTATTATGTTAGCTGATTGTTTTCGTAGAGAGTAAATAATGAAATATTGAGAGACGCTATATGAACGTTATTTCCGACCGGCTGAATGATGAGACTAGAGAATTGTGTTGCTACCAGATTATGTCAACCTTTGTTATTTATTTAATTATTTTAGCCAAAATAAGTGGTATTTCGATTACGAGTAGTCACAGGGAAAAGGGGGTGGTCATTAGATAAAAAAATGCTATCAGAATAATAATTAGGTTTGATTCGATTTGTGACCCCAGTTTCACATAAAATATGCAATTTCAAAATTATACAAGTTTCGTAGACTAAGATCATTCTAATTCGTTTATACTTAAGGAATAAAACTAGGAAATTTTAACAAAAGTATGCGTGGCAGAGTTCCAATAAAATTATCTGCATCTGGCACTATAAAAGCTAAATATAATATGTACTTTATATCCAAATTATTAAAGTCGAATTTAGTAATTAACTTTATGGAGACAAATTTTAGTTTTTCTTTATTATCTACCAGTACTTGGCAAGCTTTTCAGGGTGGTGAAATATAAAATATTTATGAGAGACGAAATAAAGTTTTTTTTCAAGTGTTCTGTTTTTTTTTTTGGCGTTTTAAATTTATTGTGTATTTTTGTAAAGAGTTTTCGAGTTATTGTGCCCTAGAGGGTGGCCTCGTGATTACAGGTATTACCTATAATAGTCTGCGGAGCTGCGGACTACCTTCGGAGCTGCGGACTACCTACGGAGCTACGGGTTAAACGGGGCTCGCAGAACGCGACGCGCCGCACGCACGGGTCTGGTTCTGGTCGGGCGGCGAGCTACCCTTGCTCGCCGCACTGTCACCAGTGCCTATAAAGTGTTTAACTTTTATGTGACTATACAATTAGTGATGGGAAAATAAATACTTAATTATTAAAAATTACATTTAAATGTTACTTAAAATCAAATTTGGATATGTTTAATAAATTGAAGTTTTGTAAATCTCCGTCCGAAGCACGTGAAGAAAATGACCTACTACATTGTATTACCAACAATAACTATCTACAGAAGTCCAAGAAGAAACCAGAAGAGAAGTACGCTGCCGGCATTAGAATCAGTACGCTTTGTCGTCACTAGCGTGTGAGTTCACAAAACGACCTGATTCTTTAGTCGGCACGTACTTGTGTCAACTCTTGAAGAATGAAGACATACATATATATAACCTCACGCCTGTCTCCCATGGGGATAGGCAGAGGCAACGGGACGCCACTTGCTACGATTCTTACGCACCTCTTTCGCTTCATCAACAGAAGAATAAAGAAGACAAGCGTATTATTTTCCTTCATCCTTAAGCCCCTTTACACACTGCCGGCCAAGTGGCTCCTGCAGTTGGCTGCTTTCCCAACTCAATATGAAACCGCGATACAACCGCTATGACAACCTCGTCAGTTGGTAGTCAACCGCTAGTGTGTATAGGGGCTTACTGTTACCTAGCTTCACTGACGGATAGACTGACAGACAATTTTTCTTTAATTCTTTCTTTTTTGACTTTTCAAAAATGTCTAAGTATATGGTTTTATTGGAACTAGTGGTCGCCTAGTGGTCGAAATTCAACCATATACAATTTAATTTACAATACCACTTAACATACCTTCAAGGATAATTTTTATTTAACTCAAACTCAAACAAACTCTTTTATAAAACTCTTTTCATATGAGACGTGAGAATATAATCGCAATGTCTATTGATTTTGACGTTTTGTCAAATACGATCAGATACTATGCATGTGTGTGTAATGTTTTATTTATTGATTTAATGTACTTTATAAGCATTATTTTTGAAAAATATTAGCGTCCTGCACTTCTCCTACACATACACTATAAGTGTACCAAATTTTATGCTCCTACATCCGCGCAATTTTCGTAAAAAGCGGTCCAAAGTTTTTGCATCACGTATTAATATATAGATAAATGATTTGACATTGACTTTGTTTTAAACTTAAAAACGTTCTATGTGTGTGTTTTATTCCACAGCGATATTAACGACTACTCCATTTATTACATCTAAAGATTGTATTTGTAATTGTGTTTCTATCATTGTGTTTTAATATTTCATTAATATTTCAGATATGTGTGGTCTAATCGCAGTACTACAGCTATGTGACTTTTTGTCATTTAAATTATCTCTCCATAAAGACTCTTATAAATAAATCTTTGTTTTAGTGTTACGTCATCCCCGAATGGGTAAACAGCGGTGCACATTACGTCACGTAATGCCGCTATACAGTGTACACTCACTTTTCACCATTTGTGTTATAAGTATGTAATAGGTGGTGAGCCTATTTCCATATCCTTGGCACAATTTCAGGCACCGTACTACTACTGAGAAATTTTCGAAGAACCGAAAAAACCCAGTAATACTATGGCCGATCTAGGAATCGAATCGGAGACCCCTTGTCCAGCAATCGCACTTGCGACCACTCGGTCACCGAGGCACTTAGGTTTCTGTGTTTACCTATATGTTTACCTTTGTTTACCTATGTTTACCTATTAGTAAACATAAAACTATAATTCCTTCTCCACTCAAAACATCATCGTCAACATTAAATCCATCTAGTTTAAGTTTAAAAGCTAATTTTCATTTAAATTTCCCGCTATCAGCAGTATAAGGAGCGTGTAAGAGTGGCGACATTCCGCGCCGCTGAAAATTGAACGTTAATTTTCGCTCGCGACCCCTTCGCTCATGAGTTTAATGAGCGAGATCGGGTTGGCAACCTGAGCATGGTAACACTAAAATGCAACGAAATGTTGCCAACACTAATGAAATTGTTCGAATAAATTCACTGGTTTTAAAACACTGTTATGCTGTGAACTTTTGTTTTTTAATTTTCCATTTTTTTTTTTTCATTTGTGTGTTCTTGCTTTGTATACTTGAATTAAATATAAGTTGTTGTGAATAATATCAGAGTACTGATAAGTGATATAGGTTTTTATCCTATAGGAAAAGGTTGCTCCTTGGCGTGACAGCGTGACTGTGGCATGTTTTTTATGTGCTCCAGACTTATTTGTTGCGTAGGTACTGTTAGGATGGCGATCCGTAGGTCCTTTAAACACTTTATTATTGCTAAGACTAAATTATTTAATAAAAAGTTTACACTGAGAAACTGAGACAGACTACGAAATGTGTGAGAATGATTTAATTTAGAAATAATGCGAAATGAATATTGAGCTTAAACGGTTGTTGCGGCCACACGTAAGTGCCTTTTTATAACATTAGCCTAAGCGCGGATGCGACGGGGATTATTACTAATGTGCTGACATTAGCAATAATCCCCGTCGCATCCGCTAAAAAAAAGCCCAGTAATACTTTTCCCGACCAAGGAATCGAACCTGAGACCCCATGTCCGGCAGTCGCACTTGCGACCACTCGACCAACGAGGCAATCAGGCATTTATAATATTAATAGGATAAATCCCCGTTTCCCCCACAAGTATCTAGATGACGTACATACATACATGAAAATCTTAAAATGCAAGAAAATTAACATTTACAAGAAATTAGAGACGCAGGAAAATATGCTAACGTTACTTCTCTCGTACAAAGGGATTATACAAATGGCCTCCGGGAATTGTAATAAATGGCGTGATTTCGAAGTTTGAGGAGCTTATACTATTGTGATTATGAGTCTTATGGTAAGAATATTAAGATCTGTATTCGTACAACCATGATCGCTGATGGGGAAGTGTTTACTAGTGATATTTTTTTTCTACTCAAATATACTATCTGTTTTAAAGTACTTTATTTCCTGAATGACTAAGCAATATTAGTTGAAACGAACGACTAGCTTTACTAGATGATTGACCGACAGACAGACATTTTGTTTTTTTAATATTGTAATATTTGCTTTGGCGTTCAAAAGCAGACGGATCACCTGATGGTAAGCAATCGCCGCCGCGCATGGACAACCGAAACACCTGAAGCGTTACAAGTGCGTTGCCGGCAATTATTAGGAATTTAAGGGTTGTTGGGGGAATGGGAAAGGGGGTAATTTGGCCTCCGGTAACTTCTCTTACACAACGAAATACAATGCAAGCACTCACACTTAGGATTTGAGAAACTACATACACTAAATATTGTTATAAAATAAATGATCTTATATTCAAAGCAAACATATAATTGAAAATGTAAAAATCCGATTGTCAAGTTCCTAGTAGAAAATAGATGAAGACCAATACACCAGGATCAACTAAAATATTATGATACTCCGAAATACTACTAAATAAAGCTGCAAAACAAAATCACAACAGGATTTTCTATAGCACATTGTAAAAAGAACCTTATGAAGCAGCATACAGGGTCTACGATTCTATAAAGTGCAGTGTCACGTAGAAAATAGAACTATTTGTCACTAAATAAGAGCTGCTGTATGTCAGTCGCGAGCCTTGTGTGACATGACTTGTAAAATTTGAGTTGCCATTCATTTCCACTAAGTTTGTTGTTCAATTTTGATACTTATTTTGAATGAGATAAGTGTCGAAACTGACAAGTAAGTCCAAACTGAGAAAAGTTACTTATACCGTATGGGGAATCCTCTTATAACTTAATTAAAATTAAAATTAAAATCACATATTTATTTTGTTCTTATTCTGTTTTGAATGATCTATTGTGAAAAAAGTTGTTAATATTTTACCTTCATTTTGATAATTTTATGTTTGTAAAACCCTCTCGTTCTAGAAGGTGAAGGCCTCCTCTAGAGAATTCCATGCGTCCCAGTCTTTCGCAGTCTCCGTCCAATGTTTGCCAGTCGTTTGTACGATATCGTCAGTGCAGCGGGCATCTTCATCATTCAACCAGCCAAAGACGTCAACGTCACGCCTTTTATCCCCGATGGGGTAGGCAGAGGTGAACATTACGACACGTAATGCCGCTATACACCCACTTTTCACCATTTGTATTATAAGTCCCACGTAACAGGTGGTGAGCCTATTGCCATATATTGGACACAATTCCAGACTCCGTGCTACTATTGACAAATTTTCGATAAACCGATAAAAGCCCAGTAATATTTTGAATTGAGAATCGAACCCGAAACCCCTTGTCCGGCAGTCGCACTTGCGACCACTCGAACAACGAACCAGCCAAAGAACAATGTGGAAATGATATACCAACGTATATACTTATAATACATACATAGATACCAAACAAATAAAACCAACTGCAATTAACTTTTTTGATTAAATTCATTGGAAATAGCTATCGACCGTGTAATAAGTTTACCTTGACAATGTAATTATTACTTCAAGTTTAACATAACTTATATAAGAACACATAACGTCAATGTTATGTGTATCTGTTAATAGTGACCGCAAGTGAAAAAATGAGTAAATTTTGAATTTAATCAACATAGTGAATTATTTATTTTTATGATAATAGTAATAAATAAATTGATGTACCAATCACGTGTGTGACGAAATAAAAAAAGAAGAAAAAAAAACAAAAAGTAAATAAAAGTATTTTGAATTTTATCAACATTTATTTTTATAAGTCATAATAACAAATAAAAGAAATGTGCCAAATACGAGTGTGACGAAAAAAAACTAGAAGAAAATAGAAAAATAATTCAAGTAGAAATATAAAATATAATATATTCAGTTTCATATAAGAAAACGAATCACAACACAACAATGATTTATAAAATAAATAATTTATTTATTAAATTATAATGTCATGCATAGCACATATAAGAGATCAAGGTATATATAATACATATAATTAATATCTATATATAAAAATCATATCGCTATTCGTTAGTCTCGCTAAAAGTCGAAAACGGCTGGACCGATTAAGCTAATTCTGGTCTTGAATTAAATGTGGAAGTCCAGGGCAGGTCTAAAAGGTGAGAAATACATGTTTGAGGCGATACGAAGTGTGCCGGGTCAGCTAGTTAATAATAATACTAAAGAGGGACTGTATCAATGTGTGTTGCTAAACTAAGTACACTTATAATTATCATTCCATTAACTACAAAATGTGAGTATACAGTTACAAGAAGCTTTTTTTTTGTTTTATATATAATATATCGTCACGCCTTTTATTCCCGAAGGGGTAGGCAGAGGTACACATTATGGCACGTAATGCCACTGTACAATGTACACCCACTTTTCAGATTCTATGTTGTAAGTCCCATGTAATAGGTGGTGAGCCTATTGCCATATACCGGGCACAATTTCCGACTCCGTGCTACTACTGAGAAATTTTCGAAAAACCGAAAAAAGACCAGCAATGCCTTGCCCGACCTGGGATTTGAACCCGAGAATCCTTGCCCGGTAGTGGCACTTGCGACCACTCGACCAACGAGGTAGTAATTAAGCTTTTTATCGCCCTTATATGTATTACAAAGGTGAAAGTTTGTTTGTTTCAACGGTTGGATGTTTGTCCGTCAATCACGCTGAAACTACTGAACGGATTTCAATGAAATTTTCTATACATACAGGGTATGAGCTGACTTGGGTGATAGGACTTATTATCCTACCAGAACGCGGGCGAAGCCGCAGGCAGAAACTAGTTTTCCATAAGTTGGACATAGAAAAATAACTTAATAAAGGGCATGATAAAGATGCTGCGGATAACCTGTCGATCGATAATTCAGGTCGATCATTGAGCAGTGCAAGAGGGATGGAGCTATACAACCTACATAGCTCTGTCCCTCTCCTCTCCGACCATTCTGATAATTGTAATAGCAGACTAAGGCCCCTGAAGTCTTACCGGGGCTCCGATCCAAAGCAGGAGAAGGAACGGGATGGTTTTTAAACATTAAGAGTCTAACACTCCCTCTCACCTCGCCCTAGGTGTGAGAAATCATTCCTCCCTTAAAAAGGGTAATTTTTAAAGTAATAATTATATTCAATCTTCTTTTGCACTTAGTATTTGTACGATGCGAAGAGAGTGTTTCTAAGGTTACTATTCCGAGTACGCCCACTACGCCATACAAGTTGTCAACAAAGTCGCCAGCGAAATCGCCTATGCTGTCAACGATTACAAATATTCTACGCCAAGACCGCACGTAAGATATCGCACCCTTAGAATGAAAGTGATTTAACTCAATATTTCTGTAACGTTGGATTTTATCATAAACTGGCGTTATACGAGTAAAATATACTCTACAACCAAAGAACTAATCCATAAATCTAGTAAAAATCATGTATGTCATGGAATACGGAAGAGATATTTCTAAAATGTATTCAATACTATAATTTTCTGAGACTTTCTGGCTCACTTCACACAACTTGCAGTTTTTGGATTCGGTCACTTTCATTTTAAGGGCGCGATATTATGTTAAAGACTTAGCATTTGTTTCACCACTTTCATACCTATACAGAAGTGCCCGATAACCTTAAGTGTTATAGTTCATACAAATTACGTCCCTATTTTAAACTAATCTTTTTTTATGGTATAAGCCGGTAAACGAGCAGACGGATCACCTGATGGTAAACAATCGCCGCCGCCCATGGCCACCAGAAGCATTACAAGTGCGTTGCGTTTTGGGATTAGAAATTTAAGGGTTGTTGGGGAATCGGGGATTGGGAAGATTGGCAAGGGGGATAATTGGGCCTCCGGTAACCTCACACAACACAAACGTTGTTTCACGTCGGTTTTCTGTGAGGCCGTGGTATCACTCCGGTAGATAAAGCACGTTTTTTTTTTTCGTTCGTGCCGAAGCATGGCTGTCCCACACTTAAAATCATCTGGTATATCAGCACTCTTTCAGAAAGACTGTGAAGCTATGGTATCACTTTGGTCGAGCTGGTTAGTTAGTGTTGAAGAATGCAGAGCTCTCTCACATTTAAATTAGAAAACTATAATATTTCTTATATTTTTTTCACAAGGTAACTCAGCTGAGTAATGTTTCAAGAGTTTCAGCCTCACTATGGGTTTATAGTCTTAAATTGCATTGCGCGACATACGACAAGGCAAGCGAGAAATGCCGTCGTGTAATTCCTTTGTAAATCTTGAATATTTTTGATAGCTTCGCATTTTCGGGGTCGACAGCAAAATTTACTGGACGCACACCGCCATACCGAAACACAGTCCCGAATCAATGCGACTACATTATAAACCACTGTCACAAGACATATGAGTAAGTGGAATTTTAGTTTTTTTTTTCTTTATTGACGTGACAACGTCTTAAATTAGGTTGCGGCTCGGAGTCACCCATGAAAAAGTGTAACGCCCGCTCACGTCTGTTACGATGAGTCACCGAACGAGAGAGAGGCCCGCCGGACCGGCGAATGCCTTGCGTCTCTCTCCCACTCAAACATGATCGGTCCGCCGCCCGCGCAGCACTAGAGACGTTGTCACGTAAAATCTTCGCCCGTAAAACCGACTTTACAGGCAACCAACTTTTTTTTATTTAGTTAACACCCCTTTTGTTTTTTGTTGAACATGTTAATATTTTCCATCTCTTATGAATTGTTTTTTTTTATGATATAAGCCGGTAAACGAGCAGTCGCATCACCTGATGGTAAGCAATTGCCGCCGCCCATGGACACCCAAAATAACAGAAGTCTTACAAGTGCGTTGTCGGCCTTTTGGAGGTTAGGAATTTATGGGAGAATGTTGAGGAATTGTGGATTGGGAAGGTGGAAATTGGGCCTCCGGTAACCTCGCTCACATAACGAAACACAACGCTAGCATCAGCTGCGTCTGCGCACGCTGCTCATGATGAAGAGTCCCGCTGTGACTGGAAACTATATAGTAGAGCTTTTCTCTGTTAATGTACATAATTTACATGTACATGATTTTTAGTTAAATTATAATGCCTCACGATGTGTATTATAGAAATATTACAACTGACTCTAAATTGATGTACCTCTAATATCAATAATTTCATTTTAGTACTTCAGCTGTATGTGGCAGGACTTTACAGTATCAATATCAATCATTCAAAAACTACTGCATGTTAGATTTCGTTAACTGTAGAGAAGGACACGAAAGTAAGTATATTTAACCTATATATGATTTAAGTATAAGATTTTATGCACTTACCCAAACCTTATATATAGGCATGGCAGTATCACACATTCTCTATAATCTCTTTTTTTTTGATGGAGGAAAATCATCCAATGACTCTTACTGACTAAAAACCACCCCGTTGTTACTTCTACCTTTCGAGCCGAATCCCCGGTAAACCCGCTAGGTAGTCCGCAGCTCCGCATCAGGCATCAGCCCTACTGGGCCCCATCTGTGGTGGTCTGATGGCTCTTTGATCTGGTTCTGGTCGGGCGGCGAACTACCCTTGCTCTCACTGACGGTGGCCGGAGATCGTCACGCGATCCCCGACGCCCGGTGTGTCTCACAATTCTCTATAATCTAGCTGTCAATCTAGATAATCTAAGACAAACAATCTGTTATCTTATTATAATAAGGCATGTACAAATATTTCCCTTGAATGAAACTATTTTTATCTCAAAACATACGTAATTGTGTGAGAAATAACTATTAATTAATTTATTTTACAGTTTGGCAAATATTACATATGGGTAAATGTTATAAATTGAAGGATTTAACAGAGAATGAAGGTAAGTATAATAAATACAATATTAACAGTTATTTACTAGAACGCCACAGTCGTATGGCCAATATCCTTAGTATGACTTAACGTTTCAAGTAATCGAAACAAGAGCTCGTTCGGCAGTCTGATTGGTTGGTTTAATCAAGCGGGCCAATCAGACTACCGAACGCGTAGTCCATTGAAATGTTACATGAGCTTTACATTTTTTAGAGGACGCAATTTTATTTTTTGATCATGTAGGGGGGTCAATAGAAGCTTAAGAAGTTTGTGGGGTCGCCACCCTTGTCCCTCGGCCGCCATCTTGGAAAAAGGGATGGAAACACTTTTTTGTGCTATATCTCGGAAACTATGCATCGTAATAAAATTTTTAAAATTATAATTTGTAGAAAATTATTTTGCCTACAAATATGTTTATATACGGCTTTTGCCCTAAATTAACAATTAAAGAAGTTATAAGTAAAAAAGTGAAATTTTTTTAATAAAATTTTCTTTTTATGCTCTATAACTTTTTTTTTACATTTTATAAACTAAATGGCTTCAGACCAATCTTGTAGAATATTTTTCGAGATTTTTTGTTACAACTGTTTTCAATTTCATTCATTAGAAACTCAGTTACAGCGCTCCGAAGTTAACCGGGTTCGTCAAATTAGTCCAGTCAAATAAGGTTAAATTAGGTAAGAATCTCGGAATGTGAGATACCCAGCTGTAATTTTGTATATACTTGTATATTGACCCCCTAAAACTTGTCTCAAAACCATGGTATATATGGTAGGGTGTAAGCAACTCTTAAAATTTAGGGTCAAAGGTCCCAAAAATCGTTTTTTGCGGTTTTTTGGAAACAACTCATTTCCTATGGGTTTTAACTTCTTTAATTGTTAATTTAGGGCAAAAAGGTATATAAACATATTTGTAGGCAAAATAATTTTCTACAAATTATGATTTAAAAAATTTTATTACGATGCATAGTTTCCGAGATATAGCAAAAAAAGTGTTTCCATCCCTTTTTCCAAGATGGCGGCCGAGGGACAAGGGTGGCGACCCCACAAACTTCAAGTTAAGCTTCTATTGACCCACATGATCAAAAAATAAAATTGCGTCCTCTAAAAAATGCATTATTCGGCCCTCAAATTGTAACATTTCAATGGACTAGCGCTCTCGTTTCGGTTTCGTTCAACGTAACGTAAACTCGTACTAAGGGTTACAGGTCACAAAAGCAAAAAAAAAAAAGGTTTTTGTGTGTAGTAGGCACTAACTAATCCCCCGGTTTCACACACTACTCGGCTCCTATCAATCGTAACGTGATGTTTTATATGCAGTTTATGTCACTTTCCATGCCCTCAACTATCTTCAGTTAAAAATCGCTCCGATTTGCTGTTAAAGACGAACAAATAGACGGACATTTATATATTAGTATGGATTAATATGAATTTCAGCTGGATGCACAACCGAGAGGTTCTAGACGACCAAATCACCCGTTACTCGCGTAACCACGCGCATTTGGCGCTCTGATTGGCCGGCTCGAATAAACCAACCAATCAGAGCTCAGCACGGGCCCACGTTTCGTTTTCGTTCAACGTGAAGCAAACTCGTACTAAGGATACTGGAGCGGACTTCTAGTTAGATTTAGATTTAGCCATGATCGTCCCACTGCAGGGCAAAGGCCTCCCTACCCTCCTTCCATTATTCTCTGTTTAAAGCTGTTTGGACTACTAGTGCATAGTAATAAAATATACATCTTTTTTCTTTTTTAGAATTTCTGTATTCAGGAGACTCATTCCTTTCAAAGGATTATGTAATAGACAGACATCAGTGGAAATTACAGGACATGCCACGTTACGTACAAGAAAGGGATCAATGAAAACCTCATATCTACAAGGAAAGAAAGAAAGAAAAATATTTATTTTGCACCGGGCACGATGCATAAAAAAAAACAAATCGAAAATTAAAACAAAAATAAAAATAATATAAACATTTATAATTTTTTTCTTATATAAAAATCGGGAAGCAAAGGTTAAATCGGGAAAAAAAAGGTACTGCACAATATGTCCGATAAGAAATGCTCACTTTTCACCATTGTATTATAAGCCCCATGTAATAGAGGGCAGGCTATTAACATATAGGTACAAGGCAGAATATTAATTTTGAATGTACGATGACAAACAGTGGTGGAAAACACTCCCTTGTATGTTTTCTTCCTCCTTTTATGGAAAAAATAACGACTAGAGCCACCTTAAACCCTTTGATCCGACAAACCAGGCTGTCTCTAAGATCTGGTATAGTTAATTTTTTTTGCATTATAATGGGTCGACGTTTGGCCGCTATCTCGCCTGATGGTAAGTGATGATGCGGCCTATGATGGAGCACGTCTGCCCATAAGCAACCTATTCACTGGGGCTTTGAAGACACCCAGGTTATACCCATCAGGAAACACAGACTCCGGCAAGCAGTTCCACTCCCTAGCACTAGTTCGCACAAGGAAGCTTGAAGCGAAACGCTTTCTGCAAGTAGGTGGGATATCTACCTAGAAACGGTGACGCCTCGCCGATTGTCTTGTGTTTCGATGATGGAAAGGACTAGGGGGAATCAAGTTGTGCAAACTCAAATATCATTCACACACGAGGAAGCGTGTCACAGACGTTTTGTGTAGGACGAGGACAATGTGAGTTGGTAGGTGTATTTATTTATTTATAAGTTCTAAATCGATTTACATAATATGTATACAATATGATCAGAGATGCAACTACTTATTTTAACCGATTTCCCAAAAAAGGAAGAGGGTCTTATTAAAGGATTTTTTTATTATGTATGTGAACGTTGATTACGCCCAGGGGCCTTGGTCTGCTATTACAATTGTGTCAGAAAGGTCGATCACTGAGCAGTGCAAGAGGGAAGGAGCTATACAACCTACATAGCTCAGTCCAGTTTTGTGGACAAAGTATGATTTCTTTCGACGTGAAGCAGGTGCCATTTGGTTCCATAATTTGGTTAATTTTAGTTTCAGAGATGAGGTAAGGTCGTTCAGCTCCAGTAAAGTTACTCATACAATGATACACCACAAGCGTTTTACGCCTGTTTTCTGAGAAGCCGTAGTACGAGTATCACTTCGGTCGAACTAACCATTGGTATCGAAACACGTCATCTCCCCTCTAACGCCCGAATACTCAAACGCTACTCAATTTTAAGTTGTATTTAAAATATCATGCTATCTCTGTCATTTTATAAAGAATTGATAGGGACAGTACTACATTTGAGAGCGTCTTCAAATTGAGTAGCGTTTGAGTATTCGGGCATAACACACACAGCCATAAAAACAATGTCAATCTCAATCTGAAACCACACGAATATGAACATTTTAATTATTAACGTTACGTTCATTTTAACTCTTAGTTTCGATAAAAATTCTCAGTGAATTTTAGTTGAAGTGAAATAAGCGACCAATGATTTTCAAATTTTACGTATTTCGTAACAACATGTAGACTTTAAAAAAGAAAATTTGATAATAATACTTGCTATATATGTTTAAGACTTACCTGTGGATGAGCATGTTGGCAAAAAATATTATTGGAGTATTACTTGTACAAATATTATGTAAGTGCTTAGTGTTTTTCAGTTTTTATTTGATTTATGCATATTATCAATTGCCCGGTTTCTAGATAACATAACAAACGATACGGGAAGGGTTTTTTAAACTCATGTTTTCATGGTACCAAGTTATGTTTTTTTCCAATAGCTACGCACGCGCCGCCGTCGTGCGAATCAAAATTAGGTAGACAGGTACTAGGCGATTAGATTTACAGAAGAAATGTTTCGTAATATTAACGAGTGATCCCTGTTGTGTTGTAACACGTTTGTATGATTTGAAATCAAGAACCATGCGATACCAAGTAGAGAATCGAATGAATCGTTTTCGGGAGTAGATAAGCCTACTGTTAAGAAATTAATTTCAAGGAACGTCCGTAACCAGAATACGACCTTTATTGTTAACTAGCTACTTCCGCGCGGTTTCACCCGCACTGCTCGACTTCTATTGATCGTAGCGTGATGTTTTATAACCTATAACCTTCCTCGATCAATGCACTATCCAAAACAAAAAGAACTATTCAAATCGGACCAGTAGTTCTGGAGATTAGCGCGTTCAAACAAACTTCAGCTTTATATATTAAAAAATAGAGATGTAATGAGGTTAAAGTGCATTAATCACTATAATAATATCGCCTTATCTTCTACAGGGTCGCCTTGTTTGCTAGCAACAGCTGTGAAACAGGTTCACACGCGCAACCCATTGCATCCAGAGTTGCGCCGTCAAATAAGTCGTGAATCAACTAAACCAATGGGACATTACCTACGATCAAAAAAGTACCTACACGCACCCTTAGTATGGAGTACCCTACACCGAAACGACAGCGCGTTCGGCGCTCTGATTGGTTAGTTGATTCGAGCCGGCCAATCAGAGCGCCGAACGCGGTCTCGTTTCGATTACTTTAAATGTAAAGCAAAGTTATATTTAGGGTACAGGTATACATAAAAACCTAACAAGATAATATGTCAGCAGCTTGATCTCTTAAGCGGTGGTAACGGTAGCATATTTATTTACGCTCTCGACCGCCGAAATTGCGAGTAGATCGGCGTGACCGCTAGATCGTCGCCCGAGATTTTGACGGGCCGATGTGCCAGCAATACAAAATACGTATGAACTACTTCACACACTGCCGTTGTCGTCGCCGTCGCACCGTATACTCGAGCTCAGAGGCTCTCGAGAGGGACGGAGCTATACAACCTACATAGCTCCGTCCCTCTCGCACTGCTCAGTGATCGACCATTCTGACACAATTGTAATAGCAGACTAAGGCCCCAGTTATTATTTTGTTTATAATCGGTCGCGGTGGACAAACGATCGCCGGTATGTTATATTAAACTCGGCCCGAAATAATCTCGTTCTCGGTGACGGTCCGGTGACGGCGGCGGTGGACAAACGGCCTTAGGCGTCGTTCACACTAAACGTATTGTCGACCGCTGACTGTGACCGTGTTACGTCGTTTATCGCTTTACATACATTGTACGTGTACATTTAAATCTTATTTACACCGAACCGTCTATACTGCGTTATTGTATATAGGTAGTTAGGCACTTGTCTCACCGGCAACGATTAACGAGTTACGAGTAAAGCTAGAACTAGAAACGAGTTAGCGAGTTAGGGAGCGAGTGCGTAGTTCCGATATTTAAAATGTATTTCCGATGTTTAGCTAGTGAAGCGAGTGCTCGCCGGCAGTGTGAACAGTCAGCGATTAACTGTTTGTATATGCATCTCTTTTGTTCATACGGAAAGTATATCTATTGTACGTTTCTTGAGCGAGAAAATAGCCGATAGTTAGTCGTTTTCTCGCCGTTGGTGGGACAACTGCCTTAGTTGGCTCTCAGTGGCCGATTATTACAATTTCACTAAATGAACTTAAAATCACGGTTCACTCACGTAAATTAATGGAGAAATACTTTACTAGTTTCGAATCATAGAGGGACTTTCATAATGAGCAGCATGCACAGACGCGGCGACGTCGCGCAATCTACTCTAACCCGTGATTTTTAGTTAATTTAGTATGACTCACGACAGTTATAATAAAAATACAGTTTTACTAAATTGTATTCTTAAAGAAATATTATTCAATTTTCTTTTAAATTCGCAGACCGACACCTGCGGCAGTAGAAAAAACAAAAGGACGAACTACAGTTGCAATTTTTTCGTTATACGAGGAGTGTGATTATTTAGCAAGACCTTGCCTGCACAGTTACAAGTAATAACTAAATATTTATAACATTATATAAGATTTTTTTAAATTAAATGTCGTGGTGGACTGGCAGTTTTAAGACACCCGCTTCTCATGCATGAGTGTGCGGGCATGGTACTTACCATTGCTAGGTTTTCAACGCAAGATGCTTGACAATCGGACGCCTTAACCTCAAGAGCAAAACTATTGCTATTAAAATATACATATTATAAGACACGTTTTGATCTCAATAAATATTTCAATACAGGCAGGGCAGTTCAATAAATTGAATAAAACTGAACTAAAAACTGAATAAAAATAAAAATGAACTTCTTTATACTTTTATAATGTAAAATTCTTTTTAATTTATTTTTCAGAACAGGCAAAATTTGCGCCAAATCTATATATACAGTGTACCAAACCTTCAGGAATTATTGCATGCTAGATTTTGTCAATTGTAGAGAGGGCTATGATGGTAAGTATTTTTTCTGGCTTCCTTTCTCCCATGTCGGTAAGCACTTGCGTCAGGCGGTAGGTGACGGTGCCATGGCGCCTTTCAAGCTACTCCTCAAAGCCGGTCATTGCTGTCATTCCGCCAAGATATCGCGCTGTTCGTCCCGTCACGCACTAATCTGGCGCGGCAAACAGTACGCGCGTGAGCATTTTCGCTTCCAAATCCCGAATTCGCCGCCTCCTCGGAGATCGTGCGATATCCACAGATCTTACAGATGGCCATGACCCTCTGGGACGTGAGTAGCGCCCGAGCTGGCCGCCGCATGAGGATCGGGGCCCACACAGTTGCGCCGTTGAGGGTCATGTATCGCACGATCCCCGCGAAGAACTTCCGGCAGGAGGTATTTGGCCCCCTGAGGTTGGGTAGGAGCCGCTTAAGCGCAACAACACTTTTTTTTTTTTTTTTCAGGGGGGAAAATCATCCAATGACTTCTCTCGCCAGGGCAAAGCGAGAGGGAGTGTCAGACTCTTACTGACTAAAAACCACCCCGTTCCTACTCCTGCTTGTCGAGCCGGAGCCCCGGTAAACCCGCTAGGTAGTCCGCAGCTCCGGATTAAGCATCAGCCCTACTGGGCCCCATCTGTGGTGGTCTGATGGCTCTTTGAGGCGCGCGCGGAACGCAACGCGCCGCACGCACGGGTCTGGTTCTGGTCGGGCGGCGAGCTACTCTTGCTCGCCGTCCGCAGACCCGCACTTACGGTGGCCGGAGATCGTCACGCGATCCCTGACGCCCGGAGTGTCTTTCGCGTCGGCTAGGGCGTGAGGAAGTTCGTTCCCTCACGCGTCCCGCCTCCTCCTTAGCTAGCATAACTGCTTCGCAGAAGGAGGAGACGGCATCCCAGTCCCCCTCACTCCGCACCATGGTCTGAACCAAAGCCGGACGCGAGAGGTCGCCGTCGCCGATCACTTCCCTGAGGGCACGGCGGTGTTCAGCCCACGCAGGGCAGACCGCAACCATGTGTTCTACCGTGTCCTCCGGGCGGTCTTCGCAGTGATGACACCCGGGCGTTTCCTCCCGCCCAATCAAAAACAGGAACCTACCGAAACTCCCATGTCCGGTAAGCATCTGCGTCAGGCGGTAGGTGAGGACGCCATGGCGCCTCTCTAGCCACTCCTCAAAGAAGCGCAACAACACTAGAGTTACAAGTACATTAACGGCCTTTTAGGGGTTGGGGATTTGAGGATTTGGGAGGCCAGGAATTGGGCCTCCGGTAACCTTACTGACATGACACAGTGAAATAAGCCGGCCCTGGCTCTGAGCATGACCTGGCTGACATTCCATGCCGTCATTTCTTCCTTTCTTTAAAATGCAAAAAAAGTTAAACCAAACCATTCTTGGAACATTTTTTTATAACATTTGTTTTCTTTTAGTATGGTTCCCTGCGTATATGGGCGAGTGTTTCACATTGCCGAAAATAGACCAATACATGCGTAAGTATATTTATTTACGTTATAATTATGTATACATATAACTAAAGAATCGTTTAACCAATAGCTTTGCAAGTGGTGGTTAAATATTGTATAATCGCCCAACTAGGACTCACACATCGAAACATGCAGACACTATTTCTTCGACTTAGAAAGTTGTGTATTATTAGATTTTCAACGGCTTAGAAATGAAATCGGATATAAATTAAAGAAATTATAGTAAAAATTTGACGCACCCCTGTCTAAGTTACAGAGTTTAGTTTATTATTTCAACAAGTGTAACTGTGTAAACACATTGATTTGATTTTACGGAAAATAGGGGGAAGCCTTTTTTTATGGAACAAGCCGGCAATCTAGCAGACGTATTACCTGATGGTAAGCAATCGCCGCCGCCCATGGACACTTGAAACACCAGAGGCGTTACAAGTGCGTTGCCGGCTTTTTGAGGGTTAGGAATTTAAGGGTTATTGTTCGGGAATCGGGGATTGGAAACATTGGGAAGGGGGGAATTGGGCCTCCGGTAACCTCACTCACACAACGAAACAGGGTTTTTGTAAGCCTACATGGTTTTTCCTGTAATTAGGAATTTTCGATTCTTGGTTCTGGGCCTGGTTGTCTTGGAAGAGCGTAACTCTTAAAATGGGTTTGCAGTCAGAGATTTGACGATAGGGTCAATGAGGTTTCTCCTCGTACATTTTGGAAAGTGAAATAAGTAGTGAGAGGAAACAAGAGCAAAATCTTAAAATTACCAAACTTTATAAATCCCAATTATTGGTAGCACGTGCTTACCCTTCTCTATGGATACAAAGCGAAAAATCTATCGAAAGAAGGTATTTTGTACCCACACAATATACATCCATACATATATGTTTTTTATATATTTCAGACTACCCGTACGACGAAGATTTCTTCTTAGATGAAATGATTGTCCCAAGCTAAGGTATTTAGTCGGAACGCCAGCGACCCCTGTCGGTGGCACTCGACGGAGACACTGAATTATTGGCTGAGCGGGGTGTTTCTCACTTCTCGAGAATCAGCCGACCAGTGCAGTCGAATACCGAAATCGACGCGCGTTGCTACTGTGTCTCTATATAGCCTGTAACCTGTTAATTTAATATTGTAACAGAGAATTATCTTTTATGTACTTTGTTAATTATGTTTGTACTTTGAATGTGACTAAAATCTTTGAGTTTGTTTCGGTATTTCTTTTCAGAGTAGTCGGTAGAAAATACCGGTCTCTTCTAGCTTAATTTGAAGTAACAGTGCAATGTGACACACAGAACAGTCTATAAAGAATGATGTTATAAATGAAAAATGTCATAGCAAACCCGGCGAATTCCGTTTCGCCACCAATGATTTTCTCTGTTTTCCTACATTTTTTTTCTTAATTTTCTTTGCTATAAACATCACGGAGCCCGAGACCTTTCCAACGAATGCAAAACTGTGGAAATCGCTTCGTGCGTTCTGGAGTTATAGCGTCAGGAAGGAAAACCCGACTTATTTTTATGTTATATTATGTTCTTTCGTTCCCCATTAAGTGTCTAAATACAAAGTTTCACTGTTACAACTTTAAAAATGACGTATTTCCATATGATCATTCATCCCCTATTTTTACCCACTCTCCCCTATGTTACAATTTTAAAAATGGCGAATTTCCATATAACCATTCGTCCCCTATTTTTCCCAATCTCCCCTATGTTACAGCTTTAAAAGTTCTTCAGGGTCTATTCTATCTCTTTACCAAATTTCATCAAAATGTTCGGTTTACTGGTTTAGGCGTAACGGCGTAAGTGTAACAGACAGACAGAGTTACTTTCGCATTTATATTTATAATAGCTTTTGCCCGCGACTTCGTTCGCGTGGAATAGTGACTTCCGGCAAATTTTTGGTTTTAACCACATAGTTCCCGATCTCGCGGGATCTCTTCAAAAATGAGATGTGGAAGATATTCCAGGGAACTCTTCAAAAATCAACATAATGAGCTCTGCGTTTGAATTTAATAGATGTATACTCACTTAGGGCATTGAAAAAATAGTTTAAAAACGGACTTAAACTAACTTAAAACTAAAGAAAGCTACGAATTACGAATTTATAACAATTAAAAAAGAAACTATATTACAACCTATCCTCTATGCTATAATAACCAAGCTTAAACTAAATAATTTAAAAGAAACGACTTAAATCTAATCTAATTAAAAAAAAAATTAGACTTACAATTTTATTAAAAAAACTAACTACAGTAACTACTAATAATCGATATCAAACTAAACCTACGTTAAATAGTTTAACCAAAAAACCAGGAAAACCCAACAAATAAACTTATTAATTGACAAATACAACGAAACCAATTTAGAATATACGAAACAGCAGGACCACTACAGACAAATAATCATACGACTGATAATACACTTTTTCTACGATAGTACCGAAGCGCTCGGCCGATACCCAACCAAATGAATGTAACGAAACCATAGCGCGATCTATTTCGATCCCAACGCCATCTATCGAGGATAAAGACAACTTGGATTATTTATTTATACTCCGTTCGGGCATTTTCTTTGTACTAAAAGTTTAATTATATTGATATTATTTTTTTCATACCTTTTTACTATTTATTTACTTTTTTTCGATGAATTAAAACAATAACATGAACCGAAGTCGTGTAACGATCGACATAGAATTATCTATACTCCGTTAGAGCATTTTCTTTGTACTAAATGTTTTATTATATTGATATTATTTTTTTCATACCTTTTTACTATTTATTTACTTTTTTTCGATAAATTAAAACAATAACATGAACCGAAGTCGTGTAACGATCGACATAGAATTATTTATAAATAATTTATTTCTTATTTTTATTTTTTGATTTTTGAAATAAAATATATATATATATATATCTATGTCCTTTCTAAGGTTCTAAACTATATCTGTACCAAATTTCAACCAAATCCGTCAAATAGTTGCGGAGATTAATGGTATAAGCATAGAATGTTCGACGTGATTCTTTAATTTGACATAACTTTTTTATTTATGAACCGATTGACATGAAACAAACACTAAATGTAAATTTAAGCATCCCACAATATATTCGTGAAAACCGCATCCAACTCGGATCAGCCGTTTCTGAGATTAGCGCGCACAGACGAACAGACAAACAGACAAACAGACAAACAGACAAAAAAAAAGTTAATTACATTTTTGGGTTCGACATCGACATAACAATAACCCCTGCTATTTTTTTTATTTTTATTTTCAATGTACAGACAGCACTTTTCTACGATTTTATTATATGTATAGACTAGCGGACCCGACAGACGTTGTCTTGTCTACACGTCTTTAATTTGAAAGTTTTAAACTTTTTTTAATAAGCTAAAACGTTCTGGACCATTTTGATGAAAATTATTATTCAAATGTTCTGACAATATCTAACGTCATTGATATTTGACACTGCGATGGTAGCGCCGTATATGATCTAATGTAAAACATTCCAAAGTCAACAACTACTAATAAATTAAAGATTAATTTAAAAAACATTGTCTAGCGGACAAAATTGTGAATCTAAACCATTCTCAGATCCGCTTGAACACACACAAAAAATTTCATCAAAATCGGTCCAGTCGTTTAAGAGAAGTTCAGTGACATACACACTTACAGAAGAATTATATATATAAAGATATTAATGGTACCGACCAAACCCAAGAAACCGGCTCTTCCTATATGTGATAGGATTAACTAGTATAGGCTCGTTCAAACTAAAGTCAAAAAGTCAA
Source organism: Spodoptera frugiperda (assembly GCF_023101765.2). NCBI lineage: Eukaryota > Metazoa > Arthropoda > Insecta > Lepidoptera > Noctuidae > Spodoptera > Spodoptera frugiperda. The sequence goes on along the minus strand of NC_064224.1, from coordinate 3,589,473 downwards.
AAGTCAAAATTATTTATTTCAATTAGACCAGGAAGGCACTTTTGAACGTCAAAGCAAATATAATAATATTAATAATGTCAGTCTGTCGGTCAGTCCTCTAGTGAAGCTATTTGCTCGTTCCAAAGTGTAGATTCCTATGGAGAAGAACGAGCAAGAAACTCCATAGGTTACTCTTTTCCAATCAGTTTCACAATACAATTCATGGTTACATTGTTTCGATTGCTTCAACTATGTGAGAACAATGTAAAACTAATATTTAGTCAAAGTGATAGAAAAAGAAAATAACCCTGAGGACAATAATCTTAATGCAGTCTGGAGCTGACCAGTCCCAGTTGACAGCGCCCGTTCACGAACATGACACGTACACCAGCACCGCCCAACTCAACCATGTTGCAGGGAATCGAGCGATCCAATGCCCGTGCCACCGCCAATGAGACCTTTGAGTGAGCATGACAACTCCAAGCTGACACAAGTGCATTCTACTAGTCTAATACAGTTTTAGCTAATTACAGGGCTCTCACATTTACAATGATTGTATCTAATTTAACAGAACAAATTGAAATAACATGGTTTTATTATTACATTATTGGAATTACTTTATTTTTTCGTTACCCTGTGGAGCTGGACCAGCCTGCCTCCAAGCATTTTTATCCTCTATATAATCATTCAATTTGTAGTATGCTAATCTACACATCGTTTTTTTAATACATAATTTAAATTGTCTTTCATTTAGGTGTTTTATTTCCTCTGGAATTTTGTTATAACATTTAACACCGAATCCCATGAACGACTTACTTATTTTTGACAATGTAAAGAATGGCTGGCTCAATCTATCCTTATGTCTAGTTTCATAATTGTGTCTGTCAGACACTTTGTCAAACAAGTTTAGATTTTTCCTAACATACATAATGTTTTCATAGATAAATTGACATGGAACGGTCATAATATTGATCTCCTTAAACTTTTCCCTGAGAGATTCGCGACGACCAAGATTGTAGATAGCTCTGACGGCGCGCTTTTGTAAAATAAAAATAGACTCAATGTCAGCAGCCTGTCCCCACAGTAAAATGCCGTACGACATGATGCTATGGAAGTAACTGAAGTACACTAGTCTTGCCGTGTCTATGTCGGTTAACTGTCGGATTTTCCAGACAGCATAAGCTGCAGAGCTTAATCGTCCCGCTAGAGATGTAATGTGAGGACCCCATTGCAATTTGTCGTCTACGGTGATTCCCAGGAAAGTAGTCTCTTTTACAAATTCTAATTTTTCACGATTCAATAATATGTCACATTTATTACTTTTAACATTTGGCAAAACAAATCTAATACATTTTGTCTTTTTATCGTTTAAGACTAAGTTATTGACTGTAAACCAATTCTGAACCTTCATTAGAGCATCATTTACGTCGTCATAATTATTTGTTCGTCTGTTTATTTTAAAAACCAGTGATGTGTCATCAGCAAATAATACCATTTGAGGTTCATTTTTGAATAAATGGGGCAAGTCATTTATATATGCCAAAAATAGGAATGGACCTAGTATTGATCCCTGAGGTACACCCATAGATACGCTAGCCCCATGTGAGTTTACTTTGTTTATTTGAACTTTAAGTTGCCTATCCTGAAGGTATGACTTTAATAGATTTAGCGATACCCCTCGAATGCCGTAGTGTTCTAGCTTCAGCAACAAAGTCCCATGCTCAACACAGTCAAATGCCTTCGAAAGGTCACAAAATATTCCGATAGCGTCCTGAGCTTCTTCCCACGAGGCGAAAATCCGTTTAATCAGAGCTACCCCCGCGTCAGTAGTAGAGCGTCCTTTGGTAAACCCGTATTGTTGATCATGAAAGATAGAATTCATGTTAAAATGACGCAGCATCTGAGTAAGTATCAGTTTTTCAAATACTTTACTGAGTACTGGTAAAATAGAGACCGGCCTATAGTTATTGGGTTCTGCACTATCACCGGATTTAAATAATGGAACTACTTTACTATGTTTCATTAAATTTGGAAAAACTCCTTGATCTACACTTTTGTTAAAAATTAAAGCTAGATGAGGCGCTATAGTCTCTATAAAAGACCTACATATCCTAACCGACATTCCCCAGAGATCTTCAGTCGACTTAACTTTAATATCTTTGAATGCTTTGATGACTGCTTGTGGGTTTGTGTATTGAAATCGGAAATCAGAAGTGCATTCTTTAACATTACTTTTAAGAAGCTCGATAGAAAGAGATGGAGACGATTTCAATGCTTCCGTAGTTTTTAGCGGAATATTCTTAAAGAAACTTTCGAATTCCTGAGCAACTTTTAAATTTGTACTGATGCGTCCGTTTTCAGTATTTAAATTAAATTCAACATTACGTGGTTTATTTCTACCTGTCTCGTTATTAATTATATTCCAGGTAGTTTTTATTTTGTTTTCCGCGGTCTTAATTTTACTGCTAATATGAAGTGCTTTAGCATGCTTACAAACCGATTTAAATATTTTTGAGTACCTGGAGACATGACTGTGGAAAGCCTCACTACTATTAAATGGTTTCATGCCGTAAAGTTCAAACAACTTGTCCCTACTTATACGAATACCTGGTGTAGCCCAGTCACAAAAAACAAACTTACATTGAATGTGTTTACGTTTTAAAGGGACCAATTTATCATACTGTGTTTTAATAATGGATAATAAGTTGTCATAAATCTCACTCGGGTATTCACTAGCATGTATTTGGTTGCCTAATTCATTTTTTAAGTTGTGATTTAATAACTCAATTTTTTTATTTGTGAATTGTCTGAACATAATTTCCCTATTTTGTACAGTCGTGACAGTGTTAAAGTTGACTGTCAGCCCACTGTGATCAGATGGTAATCTATTTACAATGTCCTTATGTAAATAATCACAGTTGCAAAAAATATTATCTATACATGTCGCCGAGGTGGATGTTACTCGGGTGGGCTCTAGGAAAATATTAGACAAATCAAATGACTTAAAGAGACTCAACAAATTAGTACAATAATTGTTCTTTTCCAGGAGATCAACATTAAAATCGCCACATACTATAACATGTTTACTACTGGAACATGTTTTCTGTAGTACATCTTCCATTACTGAATTGAAAATACTAAGATTCTGCAAAATAGGAGGCCTATAAACACACACTACAATATGCCTATCCAGCTCAACACAGGACAACTCTATTGTGTGCTCTACTGATAGTAATGTAATATCTTGTCTTTCTTTATATTTCACTGACTCTTTCACTAAGATCAAGCTACCACCATGTATCATTGATTGACGGCAAAAAAGTTGCCAACACAATAGTTTTTAAAATTAATAGATTCTGCTTGATAACTTTTCAGCCAATGTTCAGTTATACAAACAATATCATACTTAAATTTTTCTAAAAACAATTCAATTTCTAGAGTTTTTGATGAAAAGCCCTGCATATTTTGATAAAACAATTGTAACAAATTATCTTGTGTATTCTTCTTATGTACTATTTTCTTAGATTTAGATTTAATTAAACTGCCAGAAGATACCTTTCCAATGCATGTAACATTCATAGAATTTAATTTGATATCTTCTGTTGTCTTAGAATTTAGTTTAAAATATTATCAGGAGTGCCACCCACATTTGCCATCAAATGATGAGTCTCCTTCGTACTATTATATATACTACTTATCTCTATATTATTAGATTGTCTAATAATATAGAGATAAGTAGTAAGGACTAATTTGTCCTAAGCCCGATAGGATAAACCAGTTTAGACTAGGCCAAACTAGTTGGTCCCGATATAAGTACGCACACTAAGGTCATATTCGCATATCCTGAGTTAAAAAAAAAAAATTGAGTCCTGGCCATGGTTTCGTGAGATGCAGCTGCAACAAAAACTGTTCTACAAACAGATGCCAGTGCAAGAAGGCAATGATACTATGCAATTCTATTCAAGTATTTATTGCATCCCTTTTTTTGAGGGGAAAATCATCCAATGACTTCTCTCGCCTTGGGCGAGGCGAGAGGGAGTGTCAGACTCTTACTGACTAAAAACCACCCCGTTCCTACTCCTGCTTTTCGAACCAGAGCCCCGGTAAACCCGCTAGGTAGTCCGCAGCTCTGGATCAGGCATAAGCCCTACTGGGCCCCATCTGTGGTGGTCTGATGGCTCTTTGAAGCGCGCGCGGATCGCGACGCGCCGCACGCACGGTTCTGGATCGGTCGGGCGGCGAGCAACCCCTACTCGCCGTCCGCAGACCCGCACTTACGGTGGCTGGAGATCGTCGCGTGTTATTGCATCCCTATGGATGCAATAAATACTTGAATACGAATATATATAAATACTTGATATAATTCTAAATGTCACCAAAGCAAAACTGGTAAAAATAAATAACTTGCACGTACCAGACCGAAAGACAGATAGACAGACAAAAAATCCAAAAATTGTTTTTTGGGTTTCCATGACTCTTCTTTAATTGCCTTCTATCAGTTTTTTGGAAAAATATTTAATGTACAGACATTCGATTTTTACTGTTGTAGCGAGAATATCATCCGTCGCGTCGTTTACGTGCTGTGTTATAACGAGAATATCATCCGACGCGTCGGTTACGCGCTTCGCGCGCTAACGCAAGCCGCGGCGTTCCCACCGCTCCTCACGTCGCCAGTCGGCCCTACACGCCCGTAGTGAAAGCACATACGCGCGCGACTGCGTCGCGCGGCGTCCTGCCTTGTACCTAGATTATTGTTTGAACTATATTACTGCTGTCTGTGTGTTACCTAATTGTGATTGTCACTAACTGTATAATTATAAAATAATAAACTTTTGTACATCCATTACAAAATTGCGCCCAACTCGTGGCTCGTGCTCGAAAGTACCTACGCGAGTGCGAACGTATTCCACGCTCTGTTGAAGTCTGTTGTGTACCTACTGTACCGAGGCTGTAACCGTCGTGTCTCGAGAAGATGCCGAAAACACGCGGACAGACGGCCATCGAGAACCGCAGTAGTGATAGTGACGAAGAGTTCACGGATACGCGAGTGGCGGGAACCGCCGCGGACGACAACATGGCGGCGGCGTCACCTACCACAACGGACCGACGCGATACGAATATGATCACAATGTCAGAAGACCAGCTATCTAGGATCCTGGCCAGCGTGATGAGGGGGTCGACTCAACCTCCTGCTGCAGGAGTGCACGCGGTGCACACTGCGCAGAGCAATTTACCCGGTGCACGGCTCGGTTCGATGGAGCCGCCTGCAACGCCGACGTCGTGGAAGCGTTCATCGAGAGCGTGCTCGTCTACAAGGAGTGCGCAGGCGTCTCAGACGACCACGCGTTACGAGGACTGCCGATGCTGCTGACCGGAGACGCCGCCGTGTGGTGGCGAGGAGTGCGACCTACGGTGGAGAGCTGGGACGACGCGTTACGCCGGCTGCGCTTCATGTACGGCGCGGCGCGCCCAGCCCACAGGGTCTTACGCGACATATTCGCGACAGAACAAACTAGTGAAAGTGCCGACGTATATATTTCGCGTGTGCGTGCTAACATTTCGCGGTTACCATATCCTTTACCAGAACAAATGCAACTCGATATAGTGTATGGCCTGTTACACCGTAGAATCCGCAAACGTGTTCCGCGTGATAGCGTAAGTAGTGTCGACTGTCTACTTGAGAGAGCTAGGTACGTAGAGGAGATGCTGGGCGAAGCGAACCAATCTAGTACATCGTCTCACAACAATAATACCGCGAACACGAATTTACGTGATAAAGATAACCCTTCAAATGCGACAGGTAAAAATATTAACCCGCAAACGGCTGCGGTGAAAAATGTTAACCCTCAAACGACTACGTCCAACTCTAGTTCGAACATAGATAGTAGTAGCGCGACTTCTAAACGTGTTAGACCACGCTGTGCACGCTGCAAACGTTTCGGACACACGACGGACGAGTGTAAGTCGAAAGGTAATGAGTTAGCTTGTTATGGTTGCGGTCGTGAAGGCGTTATTCGGTCGAAATGTCCCACTTGTAAAGGCAAGTGCAAGGAAGATGCACCAGCCGCGGCCGCCGACGGGAAGGTAAGTTTCCAAAGTGCTTATACACACGATTCCTCCACGTCGCAGCCGACGATAAATATTGAAGTGGCTTCGTTATTAGGTGTCGCTGTGCTTGATACCGGCGCTACCGAAAGCTTAGCTAGCCCCGGTTTGTATGCTATTTTGTTAAAGAACGGGACTAGTTTTACATCGGCCCGCCGCACGATAGGGTTGGCCGACGGGACCCAACATACACGTGACGTGTTGTTGTGCGATACGAATGTTGTAGTACAGGGACGTACTGTACCTACAACATTTATTGTTATACCAGGGGCGGAAAATAGGACGCTTCTCGGACAAGATTTTATTACGAAATCTGGTATTTTGCTTGACCTTCAACGTGGTTGTTGGTACTTTTCAGATTCCACAAAGGTGAAGGTACCCTTTGTGCGCTCTTACAGTCTTATGTCCACCAGTGACGCAGAGCTGATGCAGGTTAACACCACCGGCCTGGCACTGAGAGAAAACGAGGGATCTAAGCTGTCACCTGCTCAGAGGACGCAGCTCAACCAGCTTATAATATCTAAGGCTGCGCGCTTCGCCACCGAGGGACCAGCTACACCTTACGCTACTCACCACATTCGAGTAGGCGAGAGGCAGAAGCCTACCGCCTCACCACCCTACCGGATGTCGGCAGGTAAGAAGCAGCTGCTGGACGGTGAGCTCGAGAAGCTGCTGCGAGCAGACGTTATAGAGGAGTGTGAGTCGCCGTGGGCCGCGAACGTAGTGTTGGTGAAGAAGAAAGACGGTGGCGTCCGGTTATGTGTGGATTACCGCAAGCTCAATGCTGTGACGGAGCCTGACCGGTATCCACTGCCGCGCATAGAAGACGTTCTTCATGCCGCGAAGACCACCACCTACATGTCAACGCTCGACCTTCATTCTGGCTATTTCCAGGTAAGTGTCGCGGAAGAGGACCGTGACAAGACCGCGTTTGTTACGCCTTCTGGTACCTACAGGTTTAAGAGAATGCCCATGGGATTGCGCAACTCCGGTGCCACGTTCCAGAGACTGATCGACCGGTTCCGGTCGAACCTGGTTGTACCAGCGCGGACACTCGAGACCAGTGACGGCGCTGTGACATCCTCAGACCCCCGAGGTGGTGGTAGATCGGTAAGTATCCTAGGATACCTAGATGACCTGATTGTTCTGTCACCCACCTTCGAACAACACCTCGAGGATCTGGAGGCAGTCTTCGATAGGCTGGATAAATTTAATCTGCGTGTTAACCGCAAGAAAAGTTGTTTTGCCTGTGATTCGGTGCGTTTCCTGGGTCACATCATTGTACCCGGTGGTTTGCAGGTAGACCCGGAGAAGACCTCAGCCATAGCTGACATGCCTGCCCCGAAGAACGAGAGGCAGCTTAAAGGTTTCTTAGCTACGTCAAGCTGGTTCCGGCGATTTGTGCCGAATTACGCCGCTGTCGCGAAGCCTTTAACTGACCTTCTCAAGAAGAATAGCTCGTGGAGGTGGCATGAGGAGCAGCAGGCTGCGTTCGAGCACATCAAGAGACTCCTGGTCACCGCGCCCATACTCCGTCAAGCCGACGAAGGTAAGCCCTTCTCTCTTAATACCGACAGTAGTGGTTACTGTCTCGGAGCAGTTCTGATGCAGGGGGAGGGCCCTGATGAGAGGCCTGTGGAGTACGCCAGTCGGTTGCTGTTACCGGCTGAGCGCAACTACACCACCACGGAAAGGGAAGCGCTAGCTGTAGTCTGGGCGGTGACTAAATTCAGGGGCTACATCGAAGGGTCAGAGGTCATCGTTAAGTCCGATCATCAACCCTTGCGTTGGTTGATGAGTTTGAAGTCCCCCAGTGGCCGTTTGGCAAGGTGGGCATTGACCCTTCAGGCTTATAACTTACAGATCCAGTACACCCCCGGTAAGGTGAACGTGATTGCAGACGCGCTAAGCCGCCCCGCCTGCTGTGAAAAGGACCCAGGTGGATGCGAGGTATGCTTAGTAACTGTAGATATACCGCACAGGGCACCTGCCGACGTACGTGATAACCAGCTCAAAGACCCCGAGCTGAAGACGATCGTAGAGGATCTGGAGGACTCCGATCCGTCTAGGGGGAGGGGCTGGTCAGAACGAGGTTATCTGATGTCTGATGGAGTATTGTATCGGTGTGCACCCGAGGATGACGACGTTGACTCCGCCTGTCTCGTGGTACCGAGTCATGAAAGGAGGGCATCCTTGCTGACTTCCATGACGCTCCCACCGCAGGTCATTTCGGTGTTGAGAGAACCCTGCAGCGCATCAGAGCTCGCTACTTTTGGGTAGGTATGAGAACCTTCGTTGCTGACTATGTTAGACGTTGTGCTGCTTGTCAGCGTTATAAAGCAGACAACAAGAAGCCTGCAGGACTACTGCAGACGCCTGCTGCGACTCGCCGGTTCGAGGTCGTGTCAGTAGATTTGTTTGGCCCTTTGCCGAAGACGGCTAAAGGTAACCGTTGGATTCTTATTATAGAGGACGTGTGTACTCACTGGGTTGAGTTGTTTGCGTTGGAGACCGCCACCAGCGTAGAGTGCGCTGAGATTTTAATCGGCGAAGTCTTCTTGAGGTTTGGAGTCCCGCGTAGGATGGTCAGCGACAACGGAGTTCAGTTCGTAGCTGAGGTGATGCAACAGGCATGTCACGTGATGGGTATCAAACAGTCTTTGACGCCGTTGTACCACCCGGAAAGCAACCCCGTTGAACGAAAGAACCGGGACCTCAAACCCCAGTTGGCAATTCTGGTGGGGAGGGACCACGCCTCTTGGGACCGCCATCTCGCAGCTATAAGGTTTGCGATGAATTCAGCCATGACAGCGAGTACGGGGTTTTCACCGGCATTTCTTACCTTCGGAAGGGAGCTGCGCGCACCATCTGACGTCGTGGCTGATATGAAAGCCATCGTGGATAACGATAATTTTGTACCGAGTATTACGCCTTACCTTCGTAGGTTGTCGACAGCGCTTCTAGATGCCAGGGATGTCCATGAGCAGGCCCAGTCCATCAGGAAGAAGTATGCTGATGAAGGTAGACGTACGCCTCCGGATTATAAGGTAGGTGACCTTGTCCTCCTAAAGACGCAGAGTATGAACGACGCAGGCCGTGGACAAACCGCGAAGTTCATCCCTAGGAGAGACGGCCCGTATCGTATTCGGGAAGTGGTAAGTCCCACCACTTATGTTATCGAGGGACTTACGCGAGCTGAACACATTGGACGGTACCATGTGTCACACTTAACGCCATTCGTCGGCGACATCGTGTCTCCGGTTCGTGAGAAGCGCAAGCGTGGTCGACCCCGTAAATTCGATGCTAGTCCGAACGCGAGGGCGCTATGTCCGAACTAGAGGGGGAGTGTGTAGCGAGAATATCATCCGTCGCGTCGTTTACGTGCTGTGTTATAACGAGAATATCATCCGACGCGTCGGTTACGCGCTTCGCGCGCTAACGCAAGCCGCGGCGTTCCCACCGCTCCTCACGTCGCCAGTCGGCCCTACACGCCCGTAGTGAAAGCACATACGCGCGCGACTGCGTCGCGCGGCGTCCTGCCTTGTACCTAGATTATTGTTTGAACTATATTACTGCTGTCTGTGTGTTACCTAATTGTGATTGTCACTAACTGTATAATTATAAAATAATAAACTTTTGTACATCCATTACACTGTCTTATTATATGTATATAGGTATATATGTATTGATTAAGTTCAGTGTTGTAAATATATAGGGGATTGTTTCAAAAAGTCATATTATATCATTAAATCTTAGTATAATCTTATTCATGCACAAATATTTTTAAAATTTTCAAAAATTTCATACACATTTCACTTTTTTTACTCTATGGTCACAGGCAAAGAACACAATATCGTACGTTTTCATCATACACCGTTCTACTTATTTGCAGAAATAATCAAAGTAATTGGTAATCAACGAAATTCATATGCGATAAGAACATTTTCAATGAATGACAATAAATGTGTTGGTCGTATGGAGAAAAATAAACAGTTAACCGACGTTTCTTTGCATGTAAGTAGCTTATTCACGCTTACTCGCAGGCGCGGTCACGAAATATCTATACTTATTAATATTATAAAGCTGAAGCGTTTGTTTGATTGTTTGTTTGAACGCGCTAATCTCCGGAACTACTGGCCCGAATTGAATCATTATTTTTGTGTTGGATAGTGCATTTATCGAGAAAGGCTATAGGCTATAAAACATCACGCTATGACCAATAGTAGCCGAGCAGAGCGGGTAAAATCGCGCGGAAGTAGCAAAGTCAAACATATAAAAATACGACACCGAACCTTTTGCGAGGGGGTAAATTATCCAATTGTTTCTTCCTACTTGGGTAAAGCGAGAGAGTGTCACTCTTACTGACTAAATACTACCCCATTCTCCTGCTACTTAATATTTATTACTATTCTACTCCTGCTCTACGAACTGGAGCCCCAGTCGGCAACCCATTGAGTCTTCTGGTCTGGTATGTGGACGGCGAGCAAGGGTAGCTCGCCGTTCACGGACCCGCACTTACAGTAACCGGCAATCGTCGCGCGATCCCCGACGCCAGGATTGTCTCCCGCAACAGATTTTAATTAAATTTACACTATTCTTGTGGGAGTCAACGGGACTTTTTTTTGAGGGGGGAGTCTCAGACTCTTACTGACTAAAAACCACCCCGTTCCTTCTCCTGCTTTTCGAGCCGGAGCCCCGGTAAACCCGCTAGGTAGTCCGCAGCTTCGGATAGTCAACGGGACTACACATTTAATAAAAACCAACTAGAACCATTCATTGATACCGAAACCGTTTAAACAGTGATTTCCCGCCCACCTGTCAAACTTGAACATTTTGGAAAGTCTACCAACGTAAGACTCATAGACCGATGGTGGACTGTCACGGGATATTAATGAAGAAGGGTTACTTTATCTTTAAGTCCTTTTAACTCTGCTATTATGTGTGCTTGAAATATAAAAAAATGAATAAAAGTGTCGTTCAACAAGTAATTTTGATTTTATGTGAGTAAAATTTTATTTTTATTATTATCTTTTTTATGGAATAAGCCAGTATACGAGCAGACGGATCGCCTGATGGTAAGCAATCGCCGCCACCCATGGTCACTTCAAACAAAAGAGGCGTTACAAGTGCGTTGCCAGCCTTTTGGGGATTAGGAATTTAGGGGTTGTTGAGGATTGGGAAGATTGGGTATCGGGTGTCGTGAGGGCCAATTAAGGGCCTACGACTTATTAGAGAACGGGCAGCAATACTATCTAATAAAGTTGAATCTTTCAAAGACCGACCAAGTTGAAGAGGAGAATAGTTTAGCAGTAGAATTTTACGGGACATTGCAATTAAAATACTAGCAACTGTACGCCATTATCAGCTTAATGTCTAGATTAATTAAAAATCACGGTTTACTCATGTAAATTAATGAACTGAAATGAATGGGTTGGTACTCATGTTGAAGAGTCCCGTAGCCGGAAGTAGAAGTTTTCTCCATTAATTTACGTACGTAAACCGTGATTTGTAGTTAATTTAGTATGTCTCACTATAAAAATATAGGATATACTTATTAAAAAATCTTAATTCTTAACTTTTCACGTTCAACTACTGCAAGGGCTTTGCGGATATAATCTTCCACCGAACTGGCTGCTGCCCTAAGCCAAGATTGTCTAGGCATGTTCACCACTGTAGAACACTTTATTCCAAGCAACCTTTTTTATCGGACTTCAGTTATTGTTTTATATCAGGGGCCGCATCTTCGGCATTTATAATCCAATTTGTAACGTTTTTTTTTAGTCATATTTAATATCAGCACAAAGAGTGAAAATGTAAAGCGTTCAACACAAAGATGGAAATATAAACCGCCAGAATGGGACCTAACACCTCCATTTACAGACATGGGTTATTTTGTACCATCTACAACACCAGGTGTGTTCAACGAAGCTGCAAGGCAAGGTGGAGGTGATAAAAATAGGTAAGTAATAAGGATAGTATGTAGTAGATTCTACCTTAACAAGTATATCAAGTACTCGGGCATGTCAACCACTATAATTATGCATTACCAGCTGCCCGCGGCTCCGCCCGCGTGTTGGTCGCGAGAAAAGATTTGTTTGTGTTCATTTGTCTTGAATAGGCTCCGAAACTTCTCGACCGATTTGAAATATTCTGTTACAATCATAATGGAATCTGTAAATGATTTTTTTTCTTTAACAACTTAAGGAAAAAACACCTTGACCCGTTGCGTTTCGGTAAACGTTTCCGAAACCCGAAATAACGCATGACGCTCGCGGTCGCGGATGTAAAATGGTCTCGGTTTATCTGCCCGTAAGACATTTGGCAATAAAACCTAAAAGAGGCTTTATAGTTTCGAACAAACAACGATACAAAAATAGTTTACAAAGTATGGCATCTCCGCAGTTCTAATAAATGGGTCTGCCTGACCGCCGGCTCCCAGTAGTTGCATTTCAGACTAAATCTAACCGTTTCTGCCATCGTTTTGAAAATTATCACCTCCATTTTCCATTTAGTCTGTTAGGATTATGATGTACGTATTATTTTTTATTTTGAATACAGTTTTCATTTTATGACTGCCTCTTTAGTCGAGTGATCGCAAGTGCGACTGCTGGACAAAGGGTCTGATTTCCGGCAAAGTATTACTGGGTTTTTATCAGATTTTCTAAAATTTCTCAGTAGCAGCACGGAGTCTAGAAATGTGTCCCGTATATGGCAATAGGCTCACCCCTATAAAATGGAACTTATAACACAAATGGTAAATAGTGGATGTGCATTGTATAGCGGCATTACGTGCCGTAATGTGCACCTCTGCCTGCCCTTTCGGGAATAAAAGGCGTGACGTTGCATATATTTTAATTTAATTTATTTTAATATGCTTACAGACACTACATTGAGGCTACATTCTCAAAAGCATCAGGGCGCACTACACAACACCATGTATCAGCACACGAACCTTGCGATTACATAGTTCTTACCTGTCTAAGAGCTTATCAGTACGACAACGAAATATTTTTTTTTGTTTACACACTTTTTTAAGGGTGCAAAATCATCCAATGACTTCTCTTGCCTTAGGCGAGGCGAGAGGGAGTGTCGGACTCTTACTGACTAAAAACCATCTCGTTTCTACTCCTGCTTTTCCAGCCAGAGCTCCGGTAAACACGCAATGTAGTCCGGATAGTTGAGACACATAACATTACGTTCTTTAGTCCCAAAAATGGAGTGAGCATTACCAAATGCCTACATAGTAGATATATTATTAGATTGTGTAGTTGACATAGTGGCTGGGTAAATTATATCTTTGGTAATTGTGATGGCGTTGGGTTTCGTCGTGTGACTAAGGGAGAAAACTTGTTTTCAATATCAAAACATTTATCTCAATTAATCCTTGATTAGGCACTTTTGAAACGTCTTTAGGGAACAGAGAGTAAAGTTCCCTAAGAAAAAGAGGATCCTCCGACCAGGCAAGGTGATCGTGTCTGGCGGGCTTTCTGCCCTACTATTATTCGTTGGGATTTTCTATCTTCATATGTGCGATGCAGGATATTTATGACGTCATCCGTTGATTTGCTCGTCGATATTCTATGTGCGACTTCTGTCATCTGTCACTTGTTCGAGTGTCGCCACATGTCAAATTGAATTGTCCAGTAGTCTGTCTGTCAGTGAAGCTAGGTGCTCGTTCTAAAATGTAGCTCCATCGTTACTCTTTTAAAAAAGTATTTTTTACAATCTCTCTGATACCTTATATGTATAATCATTTCTCTGTATACCTATGTGAGATGTATGTGAGAACAATGTGACTACAATACAGAGTCAAAATTAACGGGACAATTTGTGAAGAAAAAAATCCAACGATGGTGGTTTCTATCATGGTGCCAAAACACAAAAAAAATACTATACATATCAGAACCAGATTCGGATCCAGATCAACAATTTGTAGATAGTGCGAATATTTCAAACTTGCAAAGAGTTGCGCAGCAGCCAGTTGCCCAGGCACTACATTAACCGGTAACTCATTACCGGAAGCCTTTTCGCTCTCAAGGATTTCCTACTGTATCATGAGATCGGCTAAAAAAAAATGTTAGGTAATAATTCGCCCGTTTTATGGACTAATGAACTGTGCAGTATGGTACCAACATAAAAACGGAAAAAAATCCTCAATCTTATACATAATTATACATAAATTTTCTAGATTAGAAAATTCAATGGATAGAATGGACAGCGACAAACCTACATAATATTTTTTATGGCATAGGTTAGCAAACATGTAGAAAGATCACCTGATAGATAAGCAATCAGCGCAATATCGGAAGAATGGAAAGGAAGGCAAAAATAACTCCAGTCCCTTGGCTTCCCTAGTTCAGGCCATTGTGCGGACCGAAGGGCTTGGGATGCCGTCTCCTCCTTCTGCGAACCAGTCATGCTAGCTAAGGAGGAAGCGGGGCGCCTGAGGGAATACACTTTCTCACGCCCCAGACTTCGCAGGACACACTCCAGTCGTCGGGGTTCAAGAGAAGATGAGACACAAGTACGGGTGTGCAGGCAGCGAGCATTGGTAGTTCGCCGCCCGACCAAAACAGACCCAACCAACCAGACAGATGGGGCTCAGTAGAGGTGATGTCGACCCGGAGTTGGAAGACGGTGGTTTTTTAGTCACTAAGAATTTGACAATCCTTCCCTCCTCACCCAAGGCGGGAAAAAATATTGGATGATTTTGCCTCCTCATAAAAAAAGTTCCTTACATTGAGTTTTCTATTCTCTCGTCTATGCTCATTATAATACCTATTAGTTTGTATGTTACGTGGCACTAACCATTGAACTACGTGTACACTTGGCTAAACATCAAGCTAATAAAAAAATCAGTAAAAGTTGACCTTTTATTGTGTAGAAAGACCATCAAAGCCGGATCATTATAAGAAGCATTCGTAGCTTGATATGGTAGCCGTGTGTACAATTTGCACAGTTATTTACTATGCAGGTAAGAATAAATATTGATTCGGTACAACAAAGTAGGTGTTGGTTGGCTATTAAACCGACTAAGGCAATGATTACAGAAGATGTGGCTTAGATAAAAACTATGGGTCGTTCTCAAAAAATTGGCACTGTAACCTGTCGGCTAGTTTTAGTGGATACTAGTATTTTATTAGGGCTACTGGTTTTTTTCTACATAACATTATACATAAAGAGACTTTTTATATGATGAAGGCCAAGTGACAAGGAAAAGTTGAGTGTCATATATTAAAAAAAAAATATGTAATGCCATTCTCTCAGTAACCTGTCGTCTTCAAACACGATGTGTCTGACTTTGAGGTGAAATAAAAAATTAATGCCTTTGGCGCTGCTAGTTGGCGGCGTGTTCCATATAAAAAAGTAGTGTTGTTGGGTTGCGGCTTAACAGGCGGCTTGGGGATCGCAATTAAGTTACCGATATTTTTACGGAATACTGCTGCCCATTCCTCGGTGTCTGGTCGCATATTTTAGGACATAACCGGGCCAATTGATTGACATATAATTCAGTTATGAGATCTACTTTGTGATAGTTAAAAAAAAAAACATAATATATTTATCATTATGTACATAGATGTCTTTTTACGTTCTTTTTTACAATAATTATTGTTTATTGTTTGAGACTGATAAAATTTTAATTTAGATTATGGGAATATATTTGTGTTTGTACATGTATAGTATATATCCCTACCTATATGTGTATAAAAAATAATGTTTAATTTATAATTTCCATAATTATATTTACTAGTGGTCGCCTAGTGGCCGAAATTCGACCATATACGATTTAATTTACAATACCACTTAACATACGTTCAAGGATAATTTTTATTTAACTCAAACTCAAACAAACTCTTTTATAAAACTCTATTCATATAAGACGTGAGAATATCATCGCAATGTCTGTCAATTTTGATGTTTTGTCAAATACGATCAGATACTATGCATGTGTGTGTAATGTTTTATTTATTGATTTAATGTATTTTATAAGCATTATTATTGAAAAATATTAGCGTTCTGCACTTCTCCTACACATAAACTATAAGTGTACCAAATTTTATGCTCCTACATCCGCGCAATTTTCGTAAAAAGTGATATAAAGTTTTTGCATCACGTATTAATATATAGATTTAAAATTCTCTAAAATTTTAATTTTAAATATTATTTATAAAATACAAAAAAATTACATTTAAAAATATAAAAATAGGAGCCGACCAGTAGCGGGAGCATGATCTCAGCTACCGGTGGTTAGGGCTCCAGAGACAGAAACCTCCTCACAATACGTGCCATTTCGAGGAGTACTGCCATTCTGATGGTTCAGAATGACACACTAAGGCCCGCTTGCAAGCCACCGAGCTTATCGCCCTCGCTACGTCCTCGTTGAAGCCGAAGGTAATCCTGCAGGAGAGCCGTTATAGGGAAACCAGTACTCATAGACAAAGAAAATACAAACCGCGCTACGTTTTACGGCCCCGCCAGGCCCTGAGGTCCATCTCAGGCTCTCAAGCCGTTTGTGGCGGAGACGTTGGTGGGAAGAAATAGTCGTCGCTCGAGCTCGGTTGGGTTCCGGTGACGGCGATTAGTATTATTATTGTTAGGTTATATAAAAATATTAACTATGTGTCCGCAAGGCCGCTTGTGGCGAGCTGTTGGGCAGTGGCGACCCCACGGACCTGATTCCCGGGAGAAGCCTTATTTTTTTTAAACCGGTTAGTACCCGTGACTATCCGGAGTGGCCTCTCCTGCCTCATTCTTGCCTTAATCCGCTGGTTTGAGTAGAGATCGCAAGAGTGGAGTTGCCTTCACCTCCCCTTGGGGAAGGATATATCCCAGTAAAATGTTGGTAGGGGTCTTGACCGTACTTCGGGGATTGCTCTGATAGCCGTGGGATGCCTCTCCTTCCTCAAGCAGCTCAACGTATGTTGCCCCCTTGTCGCTACTGCTGTCCTATCATGTGATAGCGGCCGTTACTGGGGGCTCATTAATTGAGTTTGCGAGCACCCCCTGTCTGTTTATCCGTATTTTTCAATATTGGTCAGGGGCAGGGGCCATAATATTCCATAGATACCATATTTACCAATCCATTAGCCACTCACGCCCATAACTCAATCATTTTTCTTCCATATTGCACAATAGTCCTGCATCAGCCGGGGATTGTCCTTTGGTGTACTTCCATAGTGCATACAGGGATAATCGCCGGCTGATGTCCCATTACATTTAGATTAAAATTGTTCAACGGGCCTCTGCGAGTTGGTTTCGGCTCCTCATACGGAGGAGGTCCAAAGGTCCGGGACCCTGTGGTCCCGTGCAAGGAGAGGATAAACTATGTTATCTTATATAATAACATAATATTATAACTATAAAATATTATTGCATAATGTTTTTTCCTGTAATCTGTTTATTTCTCATTCCAATTTTGGAAGTATTCCACTCAATATTTAGTAAATCTGTCAATAGATTTCTATAAAAATATCGATATTTAAAACATTTTTTCAAATTATAATATTTTTTTTTTATGGAACAAGCCGGCAATCTAGCAGACGTATTACCTGATGGTAACCAATCGCCGCCGCCCATGGACACTTGCAACACCAGAGGCGTTACAAGTGCGTTGCCGGCTTTTTGGGAGTTAGGAATTTAAGGGTTGTTGTTCGAGAATCGGGGATGGGGAAGATTGGGAAGGGGGGAATTGGGCCTCCGGTAACCTCACTCACACAACGAAACACAACGCAAGCGTTGTTTCACGTCGGTTTTCTGTGAGGCCGTGGTATCACGTGGCCGGTCGAGCCGGCCCATTCGTGCCGAAGCATGGCTCTCCCACACTTATTAGATCATATTTATTAGATCGGTGCCACTTTTTTGAGATTGACGGCTATATAATTTAGTATAGTGAAACACTCAGAAGGATGGAGTTTTCGATTTAAACACGGATTGATAAATAGAAATAATCTGTATTCTTGATCTGCAAGTTTTTAAAAAACAGTCCAAAACTGTCAAAACGAAAAACTCTCGAATGACCGACTGCCTGGGTGTTCTCACGTACAGAAACTCTATCCAATTCACGATATTAATATTTGATAATTTAATGTTTGAAATAAATAACATTATTAGTAATAAGCATAAATATGTTGAGTATTAAAATACACAATTGTTACAATAGTTATAGCCACTGTCTCTGTACTGAGTCAATATTATCATACATCATATATTATATCATACCTGCATAGTAAATAGCTATGCTGACTGTACATAGTAAATATTAATCATATTCCAGGACTGGGAAAGTTTGCGGCAGAACCAGTTATTATCGTACAATGACCTTCAAAAACTATTGTATGCTGACTTACGCGAATTGCATCTTGAGATATGAATGTAATAATATTTAATCTAGAATAATTGTATTATAATTGTAGTATATAAAAAAAAAAAAACTAAAAAACAATAATGTTTTTAGATTTTGTACTTGCTCATATGGGAGAATGCTTTCGGATTTATCCTGGTCCACCTGGTAAAGGATGTAAGTATTTTTGCAATAAAGATGTAACGAAGTTGTTATTGTCACAATCGCGTCCTTATTTTACTTTTATAGACGCATCAACTACTTATTCGCCAGATTTAGAGCAACATTTTGTTTACTTGTTATTGTAACTTTGTTCTGAATTTGTCATTTAAAGTACAGCAATCGCAGTTCATATCAACAAAAAATAACGTACGCACGTACATCACTCAAAACGTGGTTCAGCGCACTAAAGCTGTAGACTAATTAAATTAACCAGACAAATCCCTGCGATTGGCTCTAGATAAGACTCAGCCAGAGCAAAAAGTAAACTACAAAGTAATGACCGCATCACAATTACTGCGACATCGCGATGGACCTCAGGGCCTGGCGGGGCCGGAAAACGGAGCGCGGTTTGTATTTGCTTTGTCTAAGAGTGCTGGTTTCCCTTTAACGGACCAAGGTATTTGGTTTGCTCTTCCCAGGGGATCAGCTTATCATACACACTGATAGGGGGTGACTAGGATTCCCCACCACCGGAACCAGTCACCGAGAGTAGCTGCGGTGTTTTGGTGGATACGAGCGGTATAGGAGAGACTTCGTCCCAAGGAGTAGATTGCCGTGTCGTCTGCAAACAGGGATAGCTCTGCCCGGGGATGGGATGTTACTAGTGTATAGTGTGTAGTAGAAGAGAGACAGCACAGCACCTTGCAGTACACCTTCCAACACTGACGGAAGATGAAGTGGGACAGCAGGCCATTAAAGATAGCCGCCAGAAGGACTATGATGGAGGTGGGGAGAAGTTTGAAGAATCGGTTGATCATTTCATCTCTATCGGGGTTTTCCTAAGATGAAGACCTCTAGATATATCTTCTACCTCCTGGAGAGTGCCGAGAAGGAGGGTTTCAAGATCGTCATTTGGAGGCAGATCTACTCCCGCATCCACTCTTAAATGCTTATCGTGATATAGACTGGGTCTGCTGTTTGAGAGCTAGCGGAGCACCAGAGTTCCAAGCTGTCGGCTAGGCATACGAAATTCGAAAGGGTCGCGTGACTAAGTGCGGCCACCTGCGTTTCTTTGCCGTTCACAGACAGTATGCTTATGCTTGGAGTCAAATTATTGTTCGTTCTCTATATTTTGGTACTCGGGCTCACCTAGTTATAGATTCACAATTAGGTACTTTGAATAATCCGTGCGTTTTAGATAATACGATATAAAAGATAATTTTGAATCCACAAAATTTATTCGAAACTACCACTTGCCCGCGACTTCGTCCGCGTGGAATGACGACTTAAGAAAGAAAGAAAGAAAAGAAAGAAAGAAAAAAAATTTATTTGCACCGGGCACGACTTCTAGCATAATTTGGGATATTTGAATTATATCCTTCTCCAGTCTTCCCATGTACCGCCAGACGCAGGTGTTATCGGACACGGAAGTTTCGGGAGGTACTTGTTTCGGATTCGGTGGGTGGAAACGCCCAAATGTCGTTGCGAGGACCGATATAAGTTTGAAATCACCAACTAAAAAATTAATTAATTACGATAGCGTGGTGTTTAATGGTCAAATCTTCTCCATATGAGAAGAGGCCTTGGTTAGCAGTGGCCACTAATAGGCTGATGATGTAATAAATTATATTTACTAACTTTCTTATTTCCGTATCTCCCATGTTGTAATCTGATGGTATTATTATGTATATTAAATAAGTTTTATTATGAAATTATGAATAACCCTCCTTCTGGCGCAGTTGGGTAAAAAGACCACCACCACACTTCTGTTTCATGCCTCCGGCGTTATTCCTTCTGAAAAACACGGTAATATTCCATCTTCTGCTTCTGAAGGACTCAGTTCCACCCGCTTTCAGAAGCACATATAACCTGATTTCAAAGATATCCTCGGTATAGTGTCGGATAACCTTCTCTTGGGCCTGCGTTTGAGCTAACAGATTTAGTGACCGATGCATATAACTTTCAAAAAACTTATTTACAACATTTTCAAAAACAAATTAATTAATTGATGATAAGTAGTGTATAAAGAGAAAAGGGCAATTTTGAAAACATATTGATTTGCAAAATTTTATATGATAAGAAAATATTGATAATTAACGACATCACATTAGAAACCTCAAAAATAATAGTATTTTTTCACTATTTAACGGATGTTATTATACATATAAACCGTTCTCTTGAATCGTCTATAAAAAACCGCATCAAAATCAGTTGCGTAGTTTTAAAGATTTAAGCTTACAAAGGGAAATGGGGACAGAAAAAATTACTTTGTTTTTATACTATGTAGAGACTAATGGTTCAAATTTAATGAAAATTGAAATATACCATATGTTTGTACAATGCCTGTTTAGTGTTTAAAAAATCAGGCTTCTTGTTTTATCCACAATGAAGTTATAGGCAGTCGAAGGTAGGATGCAAATTCTAATCCCACCTTCCAATACCTATGTGTGTTACATCATTGGATAGGTAATTCTGAGCTTAATAAAAGTTACTATGGTGCCGAATTTTAAATCTTAGTCCATTCAGAGTTATCCTTTATTAAACATGGTGGTTTTGGTAGTTGAACAGTAGCCAAGTAATGCTATTTTTACGTTATAATTACATTTGTGCTTTATACACGTAGTGTGGATACTAGGAAACTTTTTGTTGTAATAAGGTAACAAAGTCAATATCATAAGCCAATTAAGAAAAAAAAATAAGATTAAGAAAAAGATTTACTTGACCAGATAGGGTTAAGTAAATCTTTTTTAAGCTTAGGGTGGACTATCACTTGGCGAAGGTACTCGCGCGCGTCTTCAGTTTGCGCGCCGACGCGTGTCGCCGGGGCGAAACTCCACTGCCGCGCCAGATCAGTGCGTGGCGGGACGAGCTCCGGCGCGATCTCATGGCGGAATGGCAGCAACGACTGTCGCAACCGAGGGCTGGGCTCGCTGTCATTGCAGCGGTAAGTCCCCTCTTTGAGGAGTGGCTAGAGAGGCGCCACGGCGTCCTCACCTACCGCCTGACGCAGGTGCTTACCGGGCATGGGAGTTTCGGTAGGTTCCTGTTCCTTATTGGGCGGGAGGAAACGCCCGGGTGTCATCACTGCGAGGACCGCCCGGAGGACACTGTAGAACATACAGTGGCGGTGTGCCCTGCGTGGGCTGAGCACCGCCAAGTCCTCAGGGATGTGGTCGGCGACGGCGACCTCTCGCGCCCGGCACTGGTTCAAGCCATGGTGCGGAGCGAGAGGGACTGGGATGCCGTCTCCTCCTTCTGCGAAGCAGTCATGCTAGCTAAGGAGGAGGCGGGGCGCGTGAGGGAACAAACCTCCTCACGCCCCAGCCGTCGCGAGAGACACTCTGGGCGTCGGGGATCGCGGGACGATCTCCGGCCACCGTAAGTGCGGGCCTGCGGTCGGCGAGCAAGGGTAGCTCATCGCCCGAACAGAACCAGACCCGTGCGCGCCTCAAAGAGCCATCAGACCACCACAGATGGGGCCCAGTAGGGCTGATGCCTGATCCGGAGCTGCGGACTACCTAGCGGGTTTACCGGGGCTCCGGCTCGAAAAGCAGGAGAAGGAACGGGGTGGTTTTTAGTCAGTAAGAGTCTGACACTCCCTCTCGCCTCGCCCAGGGCGGGAGAAGTCATTGGATGATTTTCCACCCTCAAAAAAAAAAAAAAAAAAAGGGTGGACTATCACTTGGATTTTTTTGGTATCTGTTTATTAGTGACAATCGGATTGTAATAAGGATTATTGAAGTGTTTTTCGATTACTAAGTTTGTGCGTGTGTAAAGCACAAATGCAATTATAACGCAAAAATAGCAATACTTGGCTACTAAAAAACTGCCATGTTTTATAAAGAATAACTCTGAACGAACTAAGATTTGGAACTTGGCGCCGTAATAACTTTTATTCAGCTCAAAATTACCTATTCAATGATTTAACTCACATAGCTATTGGAAGTGGGACCAGATTTTATAGAAACTCTGGCATCTTCCCTTGCCTGGATGGCTTCAAGAAAAGGATGGTACGGCCGTGCCGCTTTTTTTGGTTCGACTTGGCGGGGCACTACCGTCCCCCAGATCATAACGACATTTTTCTATTTTATTAATTAATATATTAATAATTTTATTTAGGTATAAAGAAGCCTGGTAGATTTTATGGTTGGTCTTGGGAATGTGGTTACCATTTAAACACCAGAGGTAAGTACTAAAGCGACTTTTTCCGAGTTATAAAATTATGTACTTTCTCAAATTACTTACTTACTTACTACACCACTGACAAACGGTGAAGGAAAACACCGTGAGGAAACCTGGGTATATAAATTCCAATAAGTTTAAAATCGTCAACCCGCATTAAGCAATTGTGGTGATTAATGCATAAACATCGAGAAGAGGCTTTTAGTCAGCAGTGGCCACTTATAGGCTGTTGATGATGATGACCTACAGGATTAGGCTTAGTTTTTTTTTACTTATTACAGATATGTACCCTCAGACGGACCTGGGCACTTATATATTCAAAGATCCATTTCCATGGCCACAGGTTTAATTATAGTTTGTGTACATATATTAAATTAAAAATATATTACATATCTTTTATTTTTTCTAATCCTGGCCGTAACCTTAAAGATAGAAACATAACTATAAGTTTATTGATGATCGAAGGGTGAAACCGGATTAACCCTATCATGGGCCCGTAGGCAATACAATTTTCGGGCCATCTTCATCATCATAAATCATATAATATCATTAAAACTTGAGACGGGGAATTTACCATTATGTCTACGAGTTTCCAATAGGTTCCCTCTATCTGGCAGACTTTTGATGCTCCGAAATTTATTTGGCATAACACACATGGAATAGTCTTTTTTAAACGTTCCATTTAGTCTACTCTCGGACCCATGGCCCCCGATAATTTATGTTGCCGCTCGGCCCCTAATTAGGGTGTCATCTCGTCCCCTGAGCTCCGAGTGTGAATTTTTATTATCAGGGAAATATTAGTTGCCCCTCGGCCCTTAAAGTAAAGGCGCTAAAAAGTGTATAATCCATTTACCCTCTGGTTCTATTTAATTTATTAGAAATACCATAAATATATTGAAATTTTGTTGTTTTGTGTAGTGATAAAAATTTTGGTGCGAGTGCGGGCCTCCAAGTCAAGTCAAGTCAAGTCAAAATCATTTATTTCAAATAGACCAGGAAGGCACTTTTGAACGTCAAAGCTAATATAATAATATTAATAACGTCTGTCTGTCGGTCAGTCCGTAGTCCTCCCCCATAGTCCTCCACATCAAACAACATATTTGTATGGAGCAAAACCTAGTTATTAAATAAAAAAAAACAACCTTAGTGATTTTTAAACTTTTGTAGTCGACTGTACCAAAATTTATTTTTCTGACTAGGAAACGAGAGTGGACTAGTCATCTATGTCTTTTCTATGAAAATCCACTTACGTCCCGAGGCCGAGTGTGGACTATGTTTAGGGGACTAGTTGACACCAATGAGCAAATCTTTTTTTAAGGGCCGAGGATCCGAGAGTGTTCTAAAAACGGAATTTACAAAGGCATAATTTGCATAATTTCGTTTCACATAACGTTTATTTGGATAAGGGCGACGATTATTTGAAATAATTTCACTTGGCATATTAAGAAGATGGTAGAATATCATATGGAATAATTTTACTAGGACTGCACGGTTGGCGCGGTAACTGGGCAACTAGCTGCCGTACAACGTGTAGCGGGTTCGATTCCCGCACGAAACTCTTTGTGTGATCCACAAGTTGTTGTTTCGCGTCTGGGTGTCATGTGTATGTGAACTTGTAAGTTTGTAAATGCACCCACGACACAGGAGAAAATCTTAGTGTTGGGCAACGTTAAAAAAAATGTCATAAAATTTAATACAAAGAAAAACAGTTTATTTTCACCGTTACAAAAATAATTAACATAAAATAATTGATCAAAAATAAAATAAAAGTAAGATTCGGGTGTAGATGGGAAATAATTTGTTTATCACGAAAATAAATTACATAAATTGATTTAAATAGTTTAAAGTAAATACATTTCATTAACAATTAGCATTATATATAATAAAAAGTAATAATAGTTACAAGGTTTATGTAACATATTCTACTTGGCCACCACCTGGCAACACATCAATTCTCTAAACGATCTTCTAAAGGCTCTTCTAAGGATACAGTAGCGAAGATAGCTGAAGAGTTTAGAGTCTTCCGGGAGCTGGTCTATGGGATATTCCACTCTGTGGAAACAAATCTCCAACTGTAGCCACTCTGATGATCAGGAGATGCGACACCGAAGGGAGGCGGTGCGCATACCTGAAGTCGAGGAGGAAGAGTGTAGCAAAGCAGTGCTGGAGATTTTATTGTAACTTTCGTGAGACATACTAAATTAATTATTATGTTATCGGCTTACTCACGTAATGTTTTGACGAGGAACTCGACTAGTGTAGCAGTGCGACAATCGCCGCGTCGTGTGTCGCGTAATGCTGCTCATGAATATGAGCCTCTAGCATGGCTTGAAACTAGTCGAGTTCCTCGTCAAAACATTACGTGGGTAAGCCGATAACATAATAATTAATTTAGTGCTGGAGATTGTTAACACCAAGCTGCAACGCAATCGTCTGCAATCTAGACACGGCATAGACTGGGTGTGTGCAATAAGGACCGACGGCCGGTCGCAGACCGATTCTGGTGCCGTTTCCCACGCTTGAGATCAAGGCCTCGGTCTGGCGAGCTAAAACTGGTCTTCGGCGCTTCGAAGTTTCTGTACAAGAGTGCTTGACTCGATCCAGTCAGGAGTTGTTTGTCAGGGCACGCCGTCACTTTGGCATATGTGCTTGCTGGACGCAGGATGGAAATATCTTTCTAAAGACAGCTGATGGTGCTAAGTATAAGGTGATATGGTCTGAAGATCTGGGTCCTTTCCTCTGCAAATACCCGAAGGTGCCTGGAGTGTCGGAGCCTGCAGCGGGGCGTGGGATTTTTAGTCAGTAGGAGTCTGACACTCACCCTCGCTTCGCCCAAGGCGGGCAAACTAAAAAAAAACGTGATTGTATTTATTTACTACACACACACACACACAACGTTACGCCTTTTATCCCCGAAAGAGTAGGCAGAGGTGCACATTACGGCACGTGTCGCTATACAATGTACACCCACTTTTCACCATTTGTGTTATAAGTCCCATGTAATAGGGGGTGAGCCTATTGCCATATCTTGGACACAATTCCAGACTCCATGCTACTACCGAGAAACTTTTCGAAAATCCGAAAAAAGCCCAGTAATACTTTGCCCGACCCGGGAATCGAACTTGAGACCCCTTGTTCGGCAGTTGCACTTGCGACCACTCGTCCAACGAGGCATTTATTTACTATAAAAAATATAATGTCATAGTTGTTAATTCATATATCTAACCTTACCGCTGTCATTCCGTTCAACCCTGCTATCAAGTCTGGACACGTTTTATGGAAATCTTCCAAAGTCTCGTCACGACTATTTTGGACGTCCACACACAAAGTTGGACCAGTCACATCGGGTTGTATGAACACTATCTTATTGGAATTTCATAAGAATAGGGTAAGGAATGATTTATCTATACTAATATTATAAAGCTGAAGAGTTTGTTTGTTTGATTGTTTGTTTGTTTGTTTGTTTGTTTGAACGCGCTAATCTCCGGAACTACTGGTCCAATTTGAATAATTCTTTTTGTGTTGGATAGTCTATTTATCGAGGAAGGTTATAGGCTAAAACATCACGCTATAACTATTAGGAGCGAAGAAATAAAGGAAAATGTGGACAAAACGGGGGAAATTATTAATTCTTGAGGGCGATTCTTCCGTTGCGTGCGCTGCGAAAATGGTTCAAGATACGAAAATGATATGTATGAAAGAATTATTCCTCTTAAAATGATCTAAAAAAGTCCGCGACAGTATATGTCTATCATTTAGGATTAACTTACTAGAATCGTTTTTATGGTAATCAAACTGGGTCGAAATTAATGCATTATTTGTTAAGAGTTGTATTAACGAAAAAATATTAATCTTTATCGAAATAAATGTGTTGTTCATTAAGAGTATTTAATTGTGAACAAAATTGTCTTTGATATCACTAAACTTCAATAAACATCTTGGAAGATATTACAATTTTAAAATAACTCCGATATAAAATTCACCCACGCCGCATGATGTGCGAAACACGACGCTGCCAGGAGGAGAGGCATTGTTTGCGAGCGACGCGGAGCCTGATGTAACTATACTCAAAAAAATTATAGTCTTACTAACGAAGTAAAACATTTTTTGATCATTGACCACAGAACGCGACCCACGGTACGCACGGGTCTGGTTTTGATCGGGCGACGAGCTACTCTTACTCGCCGTTCGCAGACCCGCGCTTACGGTGGCCGGGGATCGTCACGCGATCCTCGACGTCCGGAGTGTCTTCTGCGGCGGCTGGGGCGTGATGAGGATCGTTCCCTCACGCGCTCCGCCTCCTCCTTAGCTAGGATGACTGCTTCGCAGAAGGGGAGACGGCGTCCCTTTCCCCCTCGCTCCTTGGCCTGAACTAGAGCCGGACGTGAGAGGTCGCCATTCACATCCCTAAGGACATGGCGATGCTCAGCACATGCAATGCACACCGCCACTGTATGCTCCACCATATCTTCCGGGCGGTCCTCGCAATGACGACACCCAGACGAAACGCCCGGTGTTTCCTCCCGCCGAATTCGAAACAGGTACCAACCGAAAAACTTCCGTGTTCGGTAAGTACCTGCGTCAGGCGGTAGGTGAGGACGCC